>NW_027175965.1:8712500-9127500 GCF_023055335.1 Clinocottus analis
AAAGCGAGCGCTGTTATTCCTTCAATTTCATCTTCAGGCTCTTGTAGCTGCTCCCGCGCAGAGATACAGAGGAGGATTCACGCTCGGCGAGCAGGGAGGAGCTCCACGGAGTTTCATTGGTGTCTGTTGATGCTCGCATTAGTCCAGACACACATCTGCTTGAAATGCTTGATGTTTAGGATGAGTTGCTTCGCCACCAGCGGTGCAAAAAACAATAAGCACGGCTCGCAACTGTTGAATTCAGACTATTACGACGGAAAATTGTGCTTTGCAAGTATTCAGGAACACAATCAACTTTGTTCAAGATGTACTTTGTAAAGATGTCTTAAAGCATTTAGAAGTTAAGTATTTTACTCGTTGTGCAACAACAAGACTACAATATCTTGCAATTTGATGATACTTCTGAATACAATTCCAAATGTTCTTACCATGTCTGTTATTTTGGCCGTAAACTGCACTTCATTTCAAAATCTACCTGTACAACCTGAGCATCTTTGCGAGTCAGAAATGCAGTGTGACTGTCACCAATGATTCAGAAATTTTCCCGTCAGTTCACACTCTGGACAGGAGCGTCGAGGAAGCGCTGATAAAATGGAAATGATGGACGATTACTCACTCGAGCGCCGTCGAACGCTTTGATTTAAGGGTCTGAGAGAGAGACACATCGTAATGAGTTGCATGTGTTTTCTAATTATGAGCCGACACTACAGAGTAAGGAGTCTTTGTGCGAGGAGTTGTTGTTCATACCGTCCTCCCTGCATTACTATGACAACACATTCATTAGTGCTTTTGGTGCTGCTGCGTTTAGCACCGAGAAGCCTCTGCGGCACTGAGACAATAGCAGCACTGTGGAGCCCACAAGGCAGAGCTTACATCTGAGCAGGAAAAATCAATAGAAAATAGCTTCTGCGCTGGGTCAGCATAGACTAGGGTGGCTGAGCATGCATATAGAGATGCAGAGATAGAGCATTAAGATGTGAACTGGTAGCAATACATATTTTCTGCAGGGGTCACCCTATGCGTGTTGTTCTCGGGGAGCTGAAGTCAAGCCTCCAATATCGTAACATGTAGTGGGTTGCCAGATGTCAGACACTCCCGAAAACACTGTTAAAGGTTGCATTAGATGTCCTTCTGGTGTGTTGACACCGAGCCGCCAACTTCCTGTGGCGTAAAAGGTCAGGAGAGGTTCCAAGCCGACAAATCAGATGCACCCGGCGGTCCAACCAGCCTGTAACAAAGCATGCTAACAGACAGGCCGCAGCATCAGCACAGCCGATGAGTGTCTGTCACCATTGGCTGCTAGTGTCTGCCAACAAGAGGCAGGCAATGACCTCTGACCTCTGACCCTGAACCGAAGCTCCGCTGCTGACAGACACCAAAGTGCTGAGGTGCTGAGTCAGCGCACTAATCCATGCAAACATGTCTTGCCTTACAGTTTGTCTCCTACGTGCCAGAGCCCCACTCTCCTGAGCCCATGCAGCCCCTGCAGCCCCTGCAGCCCCTTACAGACCCTTCATCCCTGGAGGTAAGCGACACAGACAGATGTTAAGTGCCTTTTTTTTCTAAAGTCTTTCCTAAACTATTCAATTGAGGAAAAGTTATACAACCAACAATTAATTGATCCACATAACAAGGATTGTCTGTGTAGGTAAAACCTAAATACAAAGCCAAAAGTCATGGGCTGAACCATGAAGGCAAATCTTAAAATATATTCTTAAACGGACTGTTAACTAATGGAGATATGATATTTTTAGAGTAGTTAAAAGCCGAGCAGCTGCATTTCTTATAGACACAGATAGCTCTTTGGCTTAATCCTGACATTATTTGTAATGTCAGGAGAAATGGAGGACATTAATGAGACTTTAGTCCCATAAATCATTGCTGTTGCTTACAAAATAATATGTGGTTATTATTATCAAGTTATTTGGTAAAACATCAAAAGATTGAAGATGAATTATTGACCCTCGTGCTTTCAACCCTGTCACAAGATCTTGTCTTTTGAACATATGACCGCTGCGTCAAACTGCATCTGCTGAGGAACACAGTGTGCTCTGATCTCAAGCTCCAGCACGGCTCCTAAATGAACCGTGTGGTGGGATTGTAGCGTTAACTTCACTGACATTAACACATTTTAACAACAGCAGTGAAATTAAAAGCTAACCCTGGTGTTTTTCGCTCTGTGTGGTTTTCTAATTAAAGATGAAACGGAATCACTTCATGCATATTGTGGAACGTAAACGGAATTAATCTGGAGATAAATGCAATATGCAATACGTCTGAGTTGTTCTTTGCTATATAAAGGTGTCTCTGTTTCACCGGTGAAGACCCATTATTTATTAGTTGTCTCTAAGTCTATGTAGGTTGCTTGGCAACGGTGCTGGGTGCTGTGGAGGAAGGCAACACTGCAAACAGAGGCGGCTGCATCCAGCATGTTTCTGGATGTGTGAGCAGTGCTGGGGTGTCACACCACACACTGTACAGTAATGAATCCCATTTTCTCGCTTGAAATATCAGCAAATATTTGGTGGAACTACAGAAATCTAATGAGATAAACATGAAATCCTTCACAAAACTCAGTTTTTAGTATTTTGATTGCACATTTTTTGGCGTCATTCTTCACCGCTTTTTGCATTGGAGACCTCATGTTTATTCTTTTGCATCAGATTTTATATTTCTATGCAAGTAAATTGTTTTCTGGCATCAACCTTTTTATTCTGGTAATAAACCTCTTGATGGCATCAATACAGAGATGACACAAATGGTATTTGGTGCAAGACTCATATTAAGGGTTTTGGGAGTTTGAAGCATAAAATACACTTTCGGTATTCATGGCGACTTAAAAAAGACATAACCACCTGACCCTGGAGATGTAAGGAGAATGTTTAACTGAATTCTACATTTGATGGGGAGCCATTAAAGGAAACTACAAGAGGGACTTTCAGTGATCAAAGTGAGAAATGAACACAAGTACTCAATTAAATCTGGGTTTAAAATTTAATGAGCTGCATGTTTGCAAAATGAGAGTAAACCAAAACACTTAAAATGCACCTCAATAGTCAAGGCCTCGCCAAAAGAAAAGCTGGACTGTCTGTTACGACAAGATTAAATACATGATGATAGGGTGGGAGATAATAATCATCAAACCAATCACACATACGGTTCATAACACTTTTGTGATATGTACGTCATTTTAAAAGTGAGAGACTTGAACTCTATTCTATCAAATGCTTGCAGAGCAACCAACCATTTGTATAATTAGAGTTTCAGTCAAATAAATAAAAGCAAACATCTTTTGATTGAAAATGCTTCTGCAGATACAGCATTTCACTAACAGCATGTTTTTGCTCTGATATAGAATGAAATTTAAGTACTGACACACTGGGTATAAATAGGCTTCATGACCACCAGAGGTACCATGTGCATTGGAATGTACCACTGTTTACAAGTTTGGCCACGACCCTCCCTCTGAGTGACGCCTCATGGTATAACCCAACAACATCTTAAGCTGCGTTCATGTTCTGTAGGAAATTTACACCCATGGATGAATGCACATGAGTAACTAAAGAAGTAAACGTAAAGACTGTTTGTAATGCAATGGCTCTGACTTCTGTATTTTATTTATTTTTTTACAAATTGCTCTGCAGGTTGCACAACCAAACATTACATCACAGCTTGTGGGCTAGGCTCACCTAGAAATGCCCTGTCCTAACGTCATAACCTACTGTAAATTAAGATTGCTTTCGCCATGATGGAAAAATGTTCCGAATGGTAGATTGATCTTAAAACCTTTTCAAACCAAACAGTTAAGCTAAATGTAATAAAATATACTAGACTCGTGTAACCAAGAGCATTGTGTGGGACTTTTTACACGGCAAAATTGTGACGAGACATTTGTTTGACAAAAAAAAAAGGGTTAGTTGCTGTCCTAAACTTTCGCAGCACGCTGAGGAACGAGCAGCACTTGAACGCATCATTGGGCTCCAGTTCGCTCATACAGAAACACAAGCAACCAACAGCGCGCGTGCTTTGGGCAAACTTAAGTGTGTTGCTGCCGCTGTGTGTGAGTGTGTGTCCGTGTGAATGGTCCAACACAAAACAAACCTGCGTCGAGGAGGCAATGTGTCGGGGACAGGACCGAGGAGCCGACCGTTGCGTGTAACGGCAGCTCCACGAGGCAGGCTGAATACAATAGGAACCGCCGAGGATAGAGGACGATGGTGGGCAGCGGAGCAGCAGCAGCAGCGAGGCAGCGGGTTTCACATAGCTAAACCACAGCTTCGGTTGTCTTAAAAAACTACTATTCACTGTGAAACTGGGGTTTTAAATGCGAGAAACCCCTTCTCCAGCATGTCGGATCCGAGTCAGTGGTCCGCGGTGCCAAACCAGAACAAGTCCCATTTTCTTCCCGGAGCTCTGCTGAAGCGCTCAAAAAGGTACCAGAGAGTGTTGGGATGCGGCGGTTAAACGCAAGCTAGTTTAACGGGTTATTGTTGTGTTAAAATGCTGTCGTGTATCACTGCATCGGCGGGTTTAAAGGGGGATGTTTTCACGGGGACGTGATGTTAAAAACAGAAGCTAACGTTAGCTCGCTCTCCTCCCTGTTAATCCCGTTGGTTCATCAGGAGTTGGTGTTGATTCGCAGCTTTTGTCCGGGAAATAACTTCACTTGAGATGGATGCTCGTTGGCTGTTTTAGCCTCGTTTTGCCTCGTTTTTTTTTTTGCTTTGAATCTCCTCAAAGGCGACCAGACATAGCCTCTGCTTTTCTTTGCTGGATTGGATGTAGTTTTCATTACAGCTGATCTATAAAGTCCATTTTGGGTGAAGCCAAACACTGTGTGTATGGACTCACTGTCTCAGAAAGTTGTATAAAGACGCAACAGGGACTTTTTTTTTAAGGAAGTAAAGCCCATATTTTCACTTTTTGTGTTTCTTTTGCTGGTTAATATCTGTGTGAGGATGGTTGCTGGGTGCAGGGCTGAGTTAAATGTTTTCCTTGTTTACTGTTAGATGAATGGAGATAAAACCTGCAGCTGTTTACTGTCTGATAGAGGCATCAACACTGATGAATGAACTGATCATAGACACGAAGCAGATGATGTTCTTCATTAGTTGTGACCAAGGGCAGCCTATTATTGATTATTCTATCTGTTATCCCTTTGGTTAATAGTCTATACAATGTCAGAAATGACAATCTCACAGAGCTCAAGGCCATACACATTGTTCAGGTAGCTTGTTGTATCAAATCCCTCAAGATATTTATTTTAAATTCATATAAATCTGATTAAAAAATGGCACATCCTCACACGTTTTGAAGCTGGAGATTGCAAATGTGCAATATTTCTATGGCTGAAACCAATTTATTCTGAGTTGAAGTTGTTTTGTCCATCAGGCCATCCAAAACTGAAGTAGATTCAATATATGATAACAGCAAATATCTGAGAAGCTGAAACTAGACAACGTGGGGCATTTGTGCTTAGATGATGACAGAAGCGATTCATAAATTATGAATAATTTCAGCTCTATTGTGAACCGTTGTCACAGTAAAATTGGCTAAATTGATGCTTTGAATGGCATTGGTCAAAATTTGCCCCCTCTTTTCAGGACCACAGGATTATTTAACAGTCCCTCCCGCCCTTTACACACACACACACACACACACACACACACACACACACACACACACACGGACACACACGGACATCTGTAGCTCAAGCTGGTCCTGCAGCTGCTGTCGGTGCACCTTCAGCCTGGAGTCTGTTGACGAGAGGTTTTCTCTTTGTATTTTTGGCTCTCAGTCAGTTTTCCGTCTTCAGCTGACATGGCCATGCTGGTGTGTCATGCATTTTGCCTGCAGATTAGAGTTTTAGTTACATAAACATCTCTCTCAAGGCAGAGCTGCTCTGAAGGCAGAAATAATGTCCTCAGTGGAGTGAAACCTCAGTGGGCAGAAACAAAGAAATCTCGGTTCGTCTTGCTAAGTATCACAAGCCCCGTCTGTACGAGACCATGAAGTGTTGCTTTTTTTTTTTAGTAACTGCAGAAATTGCAAGTGTTCAAAGGATTTTCAGAAACCTTTTTTCTGCTCGCGGTTGATAACTGAGATGAGCTCGACCAACTGGACCGTAGCGTGTCGCTGAAGGTGCTAATTTATGGGACATATTTGAGTACCAGTCCAAAACGGTCTCACTCTTCTGGGGTCCATGTCGCAGGCCAAGTGTACAACCAAGTTTCTTATGTCAAGAAAAAGAAGAAGAGTAGCAAGCTGTCTTTATGAAGCACAGCACTAACTGCAAACCACTAACCTAAACCATTAGTTGAGTAGAGCTTAAATTGATTAACAGTTTCAAATATAGTGAACTGAATATCTTTCAGTTCTGGGCTGTTGAGCTAAAATGAGACATTTCTAAACATCAACTGTGTTTTTTTTATTGAACAAACAAAATCAACGAATTAAAAAAACAAAGATTTGATTGAGAAAGTCAAGAAAACGCTATTGATAGTTGTCTTTCTAAAATGCAATATATTGTGGCTGCCAGTAGAAGTTAATCACCACTCACACCCTTGTTTACTCGGCGTGGCCATCTGAAGGTAAACCGGTCCGTCGTCTTTTAAAGACCTGTCTCCCTGCTACAATTTCATCAGCAGTGCACGAGAGAGGTCTGCGAACACACCCGTGATAATCCAGTTTAATAATGATTCTAAATTATAATTGAACTGAAATTAAGCAAATATGATCTTAATCTCTTGGCTTTTTTTGTGAGGCATAATGTCTCTTTGGTCTACTCTGGTTAAACGTCTTTCATGTCGTGGAAAATGTCTTTCTTCAAACGATAAGTAGTCCTCAACAAAATTAGGCTTCTGACAACAAACTAAAATATAGTAAAATGAAGTGCAAGTAAACCAAATTAAAACCACATACATTTTTTTAAGGAATTTCTAAATGATAAAGTGTTTTTATGGGAATATTTGTATGATGATTGCAAACTGGACATCCACACTTATTTCCTGGTTGGCACACAAACGCGGATGTGTTTTGGTGATCCAGCTAATTTAGTTCCACTTCACAGACCAACGTCTCTTCTTAATCTGCCCTCAGTCATACAAAGTCTTCTGTGTCCTCAGTCTGCTGCTCAATAAGCACACAAACACGCACTTAGATATAAATACAAGCTGAACAATTGTATGAGTCAAACGTGTAATTATAGGTGGATAAAATGATCACCGGGTACACTCGCCTTAAAGGAACACACCAGGTTATTTTCCATTTATCAATGCTAACATCTTAGCATTGACACAGTGCTCTTAAGTTTTTTGTTTGTAAATATCAACTTAGAGGTAAAGAAAATTATAACGTTTATTAGAAATCTGTGAAAAGTGGTGATGGAAAAATGGGGTCATATTGTTGTGCACAAGGTTTAGTGAAGAGATAATTAATTCAACCGAAACACTGCAACCCAAACGGCAAATTAGCCAGACAGAAACATGTTCATGGACCTGCATAGCTTGGTTTAGCTTTGTGTCCAATGGGAGGCTGTTGAGCAATCTCCAGAATGTATTTTCTTTTTTTTAATTGTTGAAATTGTGGCGTTCGAACAGATTAAACCGTCTCACAGGGCATGAAAACTACTACTAAGACATTTTCATCCAAGGTGTGATGATGAGAGCTGCAGATGATGAGTGTTGTGTGATGAGACTGGCCGTCAGTACTGACGTCTCTTCTTCTTCTTTTCCTTCCTTGTTTGTGCTCCAGCTGCCGCAGCAGCAACAGGAAGAGTCTCGGTGTCGGGACGCCGTCGCCCACGCTGTCCCGTCCGCTCTCCCCGCTGTCGCTCCACACGGGTAAGATCTACTTAAAACCCTGGAGTCCTTTAGACACCACGAGCCCCAACATGAGTTAGTGTTGGCGCTGGCTCCACTTTGGTGACGGTGTCATATAGCAACACACAGTCACGTTGAAGCAAGTGTACATCAAAGATAAAATACTCCGAAGCATTTCTTTGCATTTACTTAGCCACACTGAGCCGTCAGTGCAGCAGGTGGTTGTTGGGAAAACCAATCTGACAGCTTTTTTTTCTTGGCGATTTGCTTTTGGGCCTCTGCAGAACATCTGGACCAACCGTCTGCCGTCAACCGTCGCCAAAGCAAACTGTTTAAAACTTTATTTTTAGCTCATCAATTTCGACTTGGAGATGTTCAGGATTCATATCGGATTGAAGAAATATAAGTACACAAAACATTAGGATAGTTGAGTGTCTAAATAGTTGTTGTCTTTAGCTTTCTGGATCAACAATAGCACCGAAAGTTCACAACCCGTAATGCCATGAAGCAGCTGCACTCTATGAAAAGAGTTTTGCTCAAGAGCTCCTCATACCAGCGGCGTGTGGATGTGCTCCCTTTTGAACTCAATCGAGCCGAGGCTTATCTAATCACAGAGTGCAGTCGGGCTCTAATTAGGTCTCTCTTGTGTTGTAATTGGTACTACTCAACCACTTGCATGTAAAGGAACCACAGCCTCCAGTACACCCAGACATCCAGACTCTGGTGAGACCAAACTGGACTCGGCTTCGCCCTGAATTAAGTCGGTTTTCGGGTGCTGGCTAATGCCGCCCGGTTCTGCAGTAATTGAGGGTTCCTGCAGAGGCAATGATGTCATCCTTTCCACAAACTTTCCCCCGTGTGTTTTTTCTTTTCTCTATTTTCACAAGTTTGTAATTACAGTTATGAATAGTACCGGAAGTAACTTTGTCTTTTGCTTGTTTCAGCTGCGAGCAGCCCTCTGGACAGCCCCCGAAATGTGTCCACCAGCGCCTGCCTCAACTTCCCATTTGCCCGAAGGTACGTCAGCACTATTCGCTTGAATTATGTCCCCTCGGGAGCAATATATATTTATATATTATATATGTGTTTTTGTCATTTGGGAATCTCAAAAAAGAGGGGGTGCTTGGCATCAAAATAATCGTGTGACTTTTTTTCCCATGCAATCAGTTAAAAACACTTTAAATAAATATGTTAGTTCAAGAACAGATTGATTTGTTATTTCTATATAAAAAATGTTAAATAGTAGGCCTGCGGAGAAATTACATTTGTTTGCAAGATCAGCAGACCTGCTGTGATTTCTCTTGGTTATGCTGCAGAAGCAAATGTATGTACATAATTATTATTTGGAAATATATCAATGTCAGTGTTTCCAAGAGACTTCTATACAATGGTTATACTTGCCCTATAAAAATATATATATTTTTTTTACATTTGGGGACACTGCATAAAATAAAGCGTTGCATTACAGAACGAGAAGATTGAAGACTTTATGTTTTGCAGAATACTTAAATTGACATTTTTTCCAACAGCAGCACTTTTTTTTTTACCCTAAATTGTTCTTGTATGAGAGAGTGAAAACATCATGGAAATACTAGCTGCCATTTAGTCATTTATTCATTTGGTAACCCTGCCAAAATCCATCTTTAGGGCACAGACACCATTTCCGGAGTTGTTTTAAAAAAAAAATCAAAATCCTGTTTCGAGTTGTTAAAATTAAAGAAACTACCGTCCGATTTGATTCCAATGTAACTCTGGCTCACAAACCATTGAACCCTCATTGCACCACATACACGTTTAAATGATCTGACTTCCTGTTGGTGGTGCGTGCCGGGACAGACGCAGACAGTCTGGCAGATGCAGAGAAACAGCAGCACGGAGGCTGACTCAGCCTGCAGCGCTCACACCTTCCTCCGTCTGCCAGGTCTTCTCCTTCCAGCCGTCTCCTCCTCAGCAGGATGAGTGCCGTTAGGTAGCGGGTACCCCCGAAGCCCTGCTCGCATCCTTCAACCTGTTTCCCATGGAAACAGGCTCGTCTCGCTCCAGGCGTGTGTGTGTGTGTGTGTGTGTGGCCTACAAAGCGAGACGGCACCTTGAAGACACTCGGGAACAGTTGTTAAAAACTCATGAGCGGTTCAGGTGCTTTGTCCTAAAGTACGATAGGAACAAGAGAGAGAGAAACGACACCTCTGGGGGGGAAACGGCGTGAAGCGCATCACAGACCAGCGCACCGTCAGAGGAAACTAACCTTTTAATCTTTACAAGAAACATTCGGTCCTATCTGAGAACATACTAATGCATTCATGTCTAATTCCACATGGAAACGAGATTATTGTGCTGAGAAAATAAGAACATTTTGCCCACAAACTTCCTTAATTTGATATTTACAACCAAACTGAACTCAAAGAAATAATATTAATAGGTCATTGTGTGAACGGTTAAGATGCAGTTCCCTTTTTTTAAGCCTTAATTCAGAGTTTGTCGTCTTGAAATGATGAATAAATGTATTACATTTATACTTTATTTGGATTCCCTGCTAAAACAAAAGGCAAATGTTTTCCAGTAATTTGTTTACATTTGATCATTTTACATGTTTTCTTTTTCAAATTAATGAATAAGTAGAGTTATGGTTAGGTTTTGACCGTAGCTTGTAGTCTCTCAGACAACAAGAAACACTAATATTTACATCAAACATAACAGTATTTTCTTTCTTCCTCCATTGTTTTATTTAATTAATCTTCTACAATACTAAAGTTTACATTGGATACTGCGCTTTGTGAAATAACATCATCGTTTCTTCTGCCTGCAAACAACATGCCAAACGTGATAACACATAACCTTTAGCTGTTTTTTTCACTTCACTTTTGTCGTGTTGTTTATTGTTTGCTGTTGCTAAATCCAAACCGGAAAGAAGATTCTTTCTTTCGTGAAGCTTTCAAGTCGAGATTCGTCACCGTTATGTAAACTACATCCTCAAATTAATTTAGTGTGCTCGCTGGCTGGCTTGTATCTGGGCAAATGAAAACTGGCAAGGAGGGCAACATTGTCAGTTCTAATCCCTCAGCAGAATGCCAGAGGTCACAGGATCACTTGCGCAAGATTCCCAAAACTCACTTTTTGCTTTTTCTCTTTTCTCTTTGTTGCTGTTGTGATCTCAGTCACTTTGCTCGCGCCGACAGGTAGATTACTTTAATATTCTTTCACTCTGTCTGTCGGCTTTTAAAGCCTGTGTTTAAATATTGTTTCTCCTGCAAAATGTCTCCTTTTTATGTGAAGGTATCGCTCGCTTTAAGAGCTGCTTTGAATCAAAATGAGGACACCAAATCCTGTTGTGTATATTATTTGGATAAAAGGACTTTCATTCCACGTTCTTGTAGTCGGAGGACTCCTCTGTCGCCTGTTATGTAATGTGTGTTTTCACATATGAAATGCGAACTAATGCCAATGCTGCCGAGGCTTACGTAACATGCATGTCTGTCTCCATCAGAGCGGAGGGCCGGAGATGGTCCCTGGCATCCCTCCCCTCCTCGGGCTACGGCACCAACCCGCCCAGCTCCACTGTCTCGGTAAGTCATCCCCCTAAAACAAGTCACCGGCCTCCCCTGGACGCTGGACGGCCCGGGCGATTTCTCACACTTCGCTCGGTCTGAACGGCACGATCGTTTATGCAATAAGAGGCCGCGGACGCCAAGTCCGCCATGACAAACCGCTAATTGTTTTCCTCCATCATCTGCTTGAATTAGTCATTTTCTCAGTCTGTGGAACTCGATGTTACAAGTATCGCTCACAGTCTGTGTGTGTGCATGTCAATGAGGAGATGAAGTGGAGTGTGTTTTTTCCCTCGCAGATACTTTAAGTCATATTTTATGACTCCACAACATGTGTTTGTCACATTTACAGAGCTTTTTCTTTAAAAAAAAGTATACGTGAACTTGGCCTTAAATCTCATTGTTTTGTTTAGTACTTTGAAAAGCTCGTCTTCTGAATTACTTTATGCTTTTTGAGAGGAAATATGTCAAAATATACAGGTTTTTCAGACCAGATTTTTACATTTAAATGAGCCGTTTGCATTGTGGGGAGTGTGTTCGGTCGGTGGTTGAAAGTCCGCCATGTGCAGCTATTGTACAGACGTTTATAGGCTCGACCCGCCGGCTGCCCCAGACGTCAGTGGGGACAATGGGGCTCTTCAGGGGCCCTCACTGCCCTCTTTGTACTGAGGCACTGGAAGGAGACTTCACAGATGCCGTCCCGCTCGGTCTCTTGTTCTGGACGCATGGGCCTCAAAGTTTAACAGAGTGCTGGCAACATACACCACGTCCGGTCTGAAAGAGTTCACTACAGGCCTCAGGACACATTTAAGAATGACTTGTTTAGCCTCATGATCGTTCCCATCGTTATTGGAAAGAAATGCTTTATTTATTGTCCGGAGAGTTGTTCAGTTCAACTACTCTATGAATGATGAAGGTGAAGCTTTGAACCTGTTGAATGTAGAAATGAAATACATTTTCTCAACGAGTGGATCCTTGTCTTGTCTCCTGCAGTCCTCCTCGTCCTCCCAGGAGCGCCTCCACCAGCTTCCCTACCAGCCGACTCCAGATGAGCTGCACTTCCTCTTCAAACACTTCCGCAGCACAGACAGCATGACCGACGAGGACGGGCGGCCCTCGACCCTCATACGACCTCGCTCTCGGAGCCTCAGGTAGCTGATCCCGATTTCACCTCGCGATGGAACGAGTCCATTTGTGTTGACCAAAAAGTAGAAAAAAACACTTGTTTTACCACCGATTCTGAAGCATGTCTATGCATCTGTTTTATATTGCCTTGGCCCATCATTAAACTAATACAAATAATCTTTTACACAGATTAAATGCAGTGATCCTTCCTGATATATTTACTTCCTCTTTGTTGCAGAAAACAACATTTTACATTTACATTTTTGCACAGTTTTGCACTGTTTATGAGGTCCTTGGTGTCATTTGGGTTAGATGGCAACATGTCTGTTCTTCAGCATGACAATGGAAAAAATCCACAAGCAAACACGGCATTTGGCGTCTGAAGTGCCTCCTGATAAATTACGCATGCCGGTTGGCCGTCGGAGATCTGAGATCTGACTGCCGAGCTGTGTGCTTTTGACAACTTTTGTCTGTTGGCTCTGCTCTGTGCTGTTTGTGCGATGCCTTGAGTGCGCTGTGTTCTGGCACCATGGTGTGCGCTGCGTGGGCATGCTAGCTAACAGAGCGCCTCGGGGAACTAGCGGCTGAACTGTAGTCGAGGGGCGGGGGCGGGTTTTAGGGGGGCTGATGCAGAGCGCCACGGCGAGCTGCAGCAGTGTGTGTTGGGCAGCAGCCATCCAGTCTAACAGAGGTGTCTTTTCATAAGAAAATGGCTTATGGAGCCTGTTTGCATGTGATAGGTTTTCCCACCATCTGTTCTGTGCGATGCTTCATCAAGCAAGGTTTTTTTTTTTAATACACCCGTCTCATCGGCCTAAATACTGAAGCGGCGTTGCAGTAAATGACTAATTGAGGGATGTTGATGATTCACACTGTTTGCCCAGAAGAAACCTGCTGCTGGCGTAGAAACATTAGAAACTGACATTGAAATCCACTCCGGTTGTAGCTTACCCACCTTGAGAGCAGCTGAATCAAACGTCGTGTTTTTGGCAGGTTAAGAAATGAAATGTAAGTGTCGATGTTGACCTCAAACAACTTCTTTCAGTCAAACCGAAATTTGGGGATTTTAGAGTGTGTGTGTGGGTGGGTGGGTGTGTGTGTGTGTGTGTTTGGGTGCTGAACTGAATGGACTTTTCATTGTCTCTAGATGACTCTGATGGCCTTGTTGACCCCTTTCACACGACATCACAGCTTAGTGGACAGTTGTATTTGTTCTTCAATTTAAAATATATATATATGTTGTCTTGTTTCCGTTGCAGCCCGGGGCGATCAAGTGTCTCCTTCGATAATGAGATCGTCATGATGAACCATGTTTACAGAGAACGTTTTCCAAAGGTAACGCACAATAACACTCTTGGACATTTGTGTAGCAAAGACATTGTACACTCACACCTTAACAAAACAAAGTTGGATTGTAAATCCGCCTGAAAAGATAAACTGAAGTGCGAGTAAAATCAGAGTATTTTGAAAGCAACAATGCTCAGCAGAAGCCTATTTCGAATGTTGAATTTCAGTTAATAATCCAGCAGTCTTTAGTACTGGTCCTTTTTTTTTAATTGCCTGAACTGTGTGTTCATGTGCTTCTCCTCCCTGCAGGCCACAGCCCAGATGGAGGAGCGCTTGTTTGAGATCATCACTCACTGCTCTCCTGACAGCTCCCTCCCACTGGCCGACGGGGTGCTGGGCTTCATCCAGCACCAGTTGGTGGAGCTGGTTCGAGACTGTCTGGACAAGTCCCAGACGGGCCTGGTTACCTCCCGCTACTTCGCTGAGCTGCAGGAGAAGCTGGAGAAGCTGCTTCACGAGGTGGGGCGGGGGGGGAAATGTCTGGCTTTGGGTCTGATGAAGTAATCGTGTAGTTGATGTAGTTTTGTACTTAAATTCTACGCTCCAGCTTTAAGCATCAGCTGATGAGCTGCTACTCATTAACTCTTCATCTCTGAACACTCGGGCGTGATGAAGATTTTAAAAGGGGGATTTATTGAGCTCATTGGAGGGGAAATCGTGGCCGTCACTCAGTAACCGTCTGACGGCTAAAGGCACGCAAAAAAGATCTGCTTGTGGAAATTGTCAGTCATGGTGAGAGGTGCTTTTTGTCACAGATCTTATCTGTGTTAGTTTCTATAGCAACCTCTTCCCCTGTTCCTCCGCTCGCCGTCAGACAGAAGGCACGGCCGACTCGACCGCACCTCCAGCTGAACCGATGAGTCTGTTCCCGTGCACGCTCTCAAACCCCCAAGGCTCACGCTGTGCGACGAGCCGCTCTGTTTAAAAAACACGTTACGATGCATTCCCAGTTATCTGAATTCACGTCCGTTTGTTTCCCGTGAACATGAATGTGGACGAGCTCCACCTCCAGAACACACCGTTCGGTACTTAAAGGGATTCTGTGCAGCGACTCTTTTTGCAAACGCAGCGTTCAAAGTCGGCCTCTTCCCTTCGAGCTCGAGAGTGAAGCGCGAGCGGCGGCGTTGAGAACAAAGCAGTGACTCTATTATCTGATAGTTTCACAGCGGTTGCTTTCTAAAGCGACATCTTGAAAACAGTTATTGTAAGAAGAGAAAATACTTTTTCCTTCTTGGAATGACAGGAAGCAGTTACATGCTGCATTACGCTAAGCTAACTTTGGGGCTGACTGTGTTCGACAGACAGGAGAGGGAAGTATTGATGCTGTCGTGGTCCAGGTGGGACATGCTCATGACTTGGACACACATCCACAGCGCGCCATGTAGTCGTTGTTTCACTAGTCGCACATTGTCTCTTCAGTCTTGAAGAAAGGTCGCTGATGCTTCATTAGAAGACTCCCACCCAGTTATTATTCTAATGTTTCCTCTTGGTATGAGGTGATGTCTCCTCTGGGGCTTTTCTGGCATCTGTTTTCATCTGCTTTGAACACACAGTTTAAAAAAATGTTTTTTTATATTTCCTGTTTCAGAACAGAGCGGTGCTTCTGCTACAATCTTTTATCAGGGTGGAAAGTGTGTTTCTGGTCTTTGATCAATTCATTTCCACTGACACCACTAAGCCTAAAGACAAAGGTGGTTTAGATCCCTTTTGTACAACCTGTTGTATTTATTTAACAGTTTTATTAGCATAAATACAAATATAGCCAAATGACTTAGTGAATATTTTATTATATATGTTACATGATGCATTTGTGCCTTTTTTAAATTTCTTTTAAATCTCACATCTTGAAATTTGTTTGCTCCTTGTGTCTTTTACCTCTATTCCCTTTTTTGTATATTACAAATATGTATTATTAAGTTATTTAATTCCACAATGCAGCAAGTTGTGCAGGAACTAAAGAGTGTGTGAAGTTTTACACGGCACCAACTTTTATTTAACTTTTTCAACATCCCATCTATTAACCTCTGCTTGCTTTTTTTCTGATTTTAAAGTATGATTTTGAATCTGTTGTAGATTTATGTTCTCTCTCTCGTGGGTATTTTGTGACAAACTCGTTCCCCTTCTTCCGTACTGTTTGTCAGGCCTATGAGAAGTCTGAAAGCGAGGAGGTCACCGTCATCATCCAGCTGGTGAGGAAGATCCTCATCATAATCTCACGGCCAGCGCGGCTCCTGGAGTGTCTGGTAAGCTGAAGAGAAAATCTCCCCTTAATTGAAAATAAGATTACTGCGACTCAAACAAGTAGAAGTCAGTTCACAATAAAGTATGACTGAAATGAGTTGCTGACCTTAATTCTCTTTAAAAAGGAAGACGACATTACTGAACGTGATTTATGCTTCTCAGTCGGTAGATAAATGCTCAAAATTAAACTGTCATTTAGTTATTTGGATAAACTAAAAGTCATTTAGACATTGTCTTTGCAAAAAATGAAAGAACCCAAAATTATCTGCATGTTAAACGACCACTCAAGTCTGTATTGTCTCTGCGATGGAGTTAAATACACACCCAGTATATCAAGTGTTTTTAAACTGGGTTTTCTTTTTCATTGTCCAGTGATTGTTGGAGAAGCTAAATTAAATGGATGTCCGGTTTGAACTGGGAGAGGCCCAACCAGTCGACAAACCTGTGATTATTTAAATTACCTTCATCTAGTGGCACAAAACCTCTTTTTCATTTAAACTTCTGAATCATACACTCTGGATACAAACATTATTATAAGTATAATTATTTGTCATTCAGCTAACAGGATGACTATTAAATGAAAAGCATTGCAAGACCTGCTTTGAGTTCAGTCTGTCCGCATGTTGGTCTAATGAGACTCGGACGCTTTTGTTTAAAGGAGTTTGACCCGGAAGAGTTTTACCACCTGCTGGAGGCGGCGGAGGGCCACGCCAAGGTCGGCCAGGGAATCAAGACGGACATCCCGCGCTACATCATCAGCCAGCTGGGTCTGACGCGCGACCCGCTGGAAGGTAAAGGAGTTCTCGTGAAGTCTTACACTTTGTTCACTCCCGTAGCCAGAAAATCAGGTTCTTTCAGTTCGAGAACTTTTGTGAGTTTTACTGGAACATAAAAAAACAGTAAAAACCAGTTCCTGTGCCGCTAAAGAACATTTACAATGACGACTTTTACATGTTTAACAGTTCACCGAAAGTGTCCTAACTATGTGTGAAGCGTTGAAGATTCTTTTCAGTAATATTAAACTATTGAACCCTGTCTGTATCTCTGTTTTTAGAGCTTGAGCAGTATGATGCCAGTCCTTCAGTGGCAGGAGAACCAGGTGCTAATGTGGAGGTACACTTTCACTTTGATCATCTACCCGTTGGTGTGGACAGCATTTCATATATTTCAGATTATTAAACCCATATATTCTTTTTCCATATGTTCCAAATAGTTTTTTAGCCACCACTGATTTTCTGTGACCTATTTTAAAGTGAAAGGATACCATAAGTATTTTTAAATCTGAGTGTTTTTTTTTCTTTTTTTTGTTTATGGTGAGAGTAGATCTTAAAATTGCGATGAAAACTGTTGCAGCAAATTATATATATTGCCCCAAATTCATCTATCTATCTATCTACGTAGCAGACTGCATGCAGAACATAAACTTTACTGTAACAATCCTCATCATCATAATAAAAGTGTTGCTTCTGTTGTGTTGCATTGTCAACGAGCCCATAAAGAGCCACGAGCATCACATCTCTGCTTCCTCTCTTCAGAATAAAGCCCCACAGACGCTGACGCCGACTCGAAGGAAACCGTTTGAGAGCGATTTTGAAACGATCAAACTCATCAGTAACGGAGCTTACGGGTAAGAACAAAGGGCCGTTTTTAAGTTTTCTTTTCTTTTTCGTGACATTGTTCATTAGTTTTCAGTCATGATGTATAATTGTCTGGTGATCAGAAACCTATTTCCTGCTTTGGATCAAACATCCAAAATATTGCCTTTTAAAATTACAGTCAAGTGAGAAATGTAAAATAAAAATCCCACAGAGAAAAGTGCCAATATTTGCCAAATGTCTTACTCTTTGGCTAGAATGGTTGTTTAAACACGCTTCACAAAGGCAATTTCATGCAGAGATATCCTATTAATGCATTCGTGGGTTGAATTAGCATAAGATGAAGGGAATCCTAATATTCGGATGTAAAAGTTACCCTTCTGGAATCTGCCAATAGCCAAAGGAACATTGGCCCAAACTTCAACCCTGTGTTTGTTTTCAATGAGAAAACCCTTAAAGTGTTCTTGAAGCCTTTTTCCTGTTAATCGTGAGTCTAATGTGGCTGGTGTTGTGTTCGACAGGGCCGTGTATCTGGTCCGTCACAAGGAGACCCGCCAACGGTTTGCGATGAAAAAGATAAATCGTCAGAATCTGGTCCTGAGGAACCAGATCCAGCAAGCCTTTGTGGAGCGAGACATCCTGACTTTTGCAGAGAACCCCTTCGTTGTCTCCATGTTCTGCTCTTTTGAGACGCGGCGTCACCTCTGCATGGTCATGGAGTACGTGGAAGGTAGAGACATAATATACGTAGAACTATAAATAATGAAGAAGTAATCCAGGCAACACAAATATGTAAATTATCACAATGCCCATGTTTTCTCTGTTTCATGAAGGTGGAGATTGTGCCAACCTGCTCAAGAACATGGGCCCGCTGCCTGTGGAGATGACACAGTTGTACTTTGCCGAGACAGTCCTGGCCTTGGAGTACCTCCACAACTACGGTATTGTGCACCGGGATCTCAAACCTGACAAGTGAGAACACAACTTTACTCCTGTTGTAGGGTTTTAACAAGGATGGAGGCGTCTGTGTTTAACTGTTTTAAACATAATTTACTGACTAAACCACCTCATGATCTGTGATAAGATTCCTAGAAAGGTCTTTCAATCCAGGTTGTTGCATTTGCTTGCAGAATTAATTGAATGTGTTAAATATTCAGAAGTAAAGGACACGAACCACTCTGAGCACTTTAATTCATCTCCTTTTTTATCTTATTTACTTGTGAGCAGTGCTGCTGTAATCCTGTAATTTCCCCACTGAGGGACTAATAAAGGATTATTTTATCTCTTATCTTAAATCAGGGAAAAAATGTCTCTTATTGATTATGGATTGTCTTTTTTCCTGCCAACAGTTTATTAATTACATCCATGGGCCACATCAAGCTGACGGACTTTGGCCTGTCTAAAATCGGGCTGATGAACATGACCACCAATCTGTACGAGGGTCACATGGAGAAAGACACAAGAGAGTTCATAGACAAACAGGTGAACCCGGTTCAAAAGAACAAGTAGTTTTCCACGTAAGATGAGGAGCTCCACTGATTATGGAAGCAGTTGTTTCTCACCTGTGCTGGTGTGCTTGTGCAGGTGTGTGGCACTCCGGAGTACATCGCCCCGGAGGTGATCCTCAGGCAAGGCTACGGCAAGCCGGTGGACTGGTGGGCGATGGGCGTCATCCTCTACGAGTTCCTGGTGGGCTGCGTTCCATTTTTCGGAGATACTCCTGAAGAGCTTTTTGGACAAGTTGTCAGTGGTGAGTGCTGAAATCAATCATTAGAATAAATAGGGATAGACTTTGTGAAGAAATAAGGGTCTTATTTTCTAATTTTGTCATAAAAAAAATATAAATTCACAACTTTGTATCATTGCATACTTTTTTTTATTGCAAATGTCGATTTTCTCAAAAGCCAAGATGTGAAAATAATTTAGGGCCAGTTGACTGTTTGAAGTACTAAAAACTGGGCTTTCATTTCATTCATTGCGACAGCATCAGAAGTTTGTGGTTTCATGTGATTTATCTCGCTCGTTTCTGTTTGTTCTTGCAGACGACATCATTTGGCCAGAAGGAGACGACGCGGTGCCGCTAGAAGCCCAGGACCTGATCACCCGCTTGCTCAGACAGAGTCCGCTAGACCGACTTGGAACCGGTACGGCTCAGTTTACGCATGATTAACGCATGAAGAAGCACCTGATGCTGTTTGATACGAGCTGATATTAAACAATTAGGATATTTTACATTAAGACAAAGCAGGAGGAACATAGAAATGGGGACTTTCTACTAAATACAATTGTATTAATAAAGCACATACATATAAGAATTAATAATGTACCTTAGATTTTGGGATATATATTACACATTTATATTTTATTTATTTATTTTAGACCGTTTATTAAAACACGTTGCCTCTTAATTGTCATTGAAGTCCCAATTTCTTGCAACTTGATATTTGATTTGCTGTGACATGTGTAGGCGGAGCCTCAGAAGTCAAACAGCACTTATTCTTCTTGGGTTTGGACTGGAACGGACTCCTGAGGCAGAAAGCTGAATTCATCCCTCAGCTGGAGGCCGAGGACGACACCAGCTACTTTGACAGTAAGTCTCATCCTGACTTCAGGCTCAGAGAGTCGGGTTTCCCCCACATTAAACCAACAATACTGCATCTACGAGTGTCGCAGCAAAGCGCTGCATTCATAGTCCTCTATACAGTCGACAAATGGATTCTCCAGACCAAGCTTTTCTCTGACAATCTGAGCGTCTTCTCCTCTTCCTTATTGCAGCTCGTTCAGAGCGTTACCATCATTTGGCGTCTGACGAAGACGAGGAAACCAATGATGAAGAGTCTTCCTTGGAAATCAGACAGTTTTCTTCCTGGTCGCATCGCTTCAGCAAGGTAAGCGCCACGTGTTGGTCATCCCTTTGAGGATGAAATTAACTTCCAACTATACGTCTACGCGTATTTAAAATGTTTCCTTCAAGCGACTAGGAGGAAGTTTCCTTTTGTGCGTCGAGTCTCTGACGGTCGAGTTCTGGTTCTCTCATGCCTCCCTTCTCTCCAGCGTGACTTCTCATTAGTTTGCATGAATTTCTCTGATTTCACATGGAATTGTATGAAGGTAGATTTGTCTTTTTTTACCCGAGCAAATTTCTTTTCTGTAAGTAAATTATTTTCAAATCTTTGCTCTCAATAAAAAAATTGCTCTAAAAAAAAAAAATGCTCTCAAAACTCAAATTTGCTTAAAAAAAAAATATGCTCTCCCAAAAAAAAATTGTAAAAAAAAAAAAAAAAATGCTCTTAAAAAAATGTCAATTTCTTTTTGAGATCTTTTTTTTGAGAGCAAATTTCAGATTTGAGAGAAATTTTTTTTGAGAGGTTTTTTTTTTTTTGCGCAATTGTTTTTTTTTTTTTTTAGCAAATTCTTGTTTTGTTTTTAGAGCAATTTTCTTTTGAGAGGGTTTTTTTTTTTGAGAGCAAATTAAAAGGGTCTCTCGTGCTGCCAGACGGTGCATTACATAATTAGAAAGCTCCTCAAAGCTTCACTCCGTTTCAAAACCTCTCTTCTGTTTGAACCTCTTCAGGTTTACAGCAGCACCGAACATCTGGCAACACCTTCCAACTTGAGCTTCTCCTCCGACCGCAGCCACAGCGAGGAGAAGGAGGACCGCGGGGACAGTGGAGGGTTGAGTTCCTCCCTGAGCCCAGCAGAGGGCAGCGCGGACCGCAGACACGCGGGACACATGGCCAGGTAGGCACCGGTTGCTTTTAATCTGTCACGGCTTTTTCTTAGCATTTCAAGGTAACACGTTTTGTTGATTCCTTCTTTGTTGAGCACTTTGTTGCCTGCCAAATCAGCGTCCTCCTGCGTCTTTGTTAAAGAAGCGAGGAGCCGAGGCGCAGTGCCGTGTCGTGTGATCTCTTGTGTTGATTTACCCACTGAACTGGTCTTTGACTGTTTGCAGCCTTCGCCCTCGGGCTTCCTCCAGCTCCTCCCAGTCCGAGAGGAGCACCAGTCCTCTGGTGATGAGCAGCACCCACAGCCTGGAGACCATGCCCCGCTTCGCCCTCTCCACCGACGACGAAGGTAAATCCACACCGGCCTTTCCTGTTCACGACATGTATCACAAGTGTGAGCGGCGTTAACGGCGATCATATTACCTGCAGCTGAGGTGGTCGTGTCGAACCTTCGGAGGATCAGGATCCGCAGCAACAGCACCGGGGCCAAACACTCGTCCCCGAAGGACCCGGCCGGCCCTCGACGCTTCGGTAACCAGCTGGAGACTCCGGACAGACAGAGGCTCCCCTGTGGGGGGAAGGTGCCCAAATCGGCCTCCATCTCAGCCTTGTCCCTCATCATCACTACAGGTACAGATGGTTATCATCAACACAACTAAGTTGCAATCGAAAGTACGTAAAACAGGCCAAATATTTAGAAAATAATTACGGAACTGACTGAACTGTAACTAAAATCTCTAATATATATGGTCATGATTCAAAAACCCTCCCTTTTGAGCCAGAAAGTTGTGGATTGTTCTGTATCATGTTTACCGGTTGGTTTCAGATGACTTGCCCGGCGGCCTCCAGCCGAGTCCCATCTCGCCGCGCTCTCTGTCCTCCAACCCGTCGTCCCGTGACTCCTCCCCCAGCCGCGACCTGTCGCTCAGCCCTTGCAGCCTGAGGCCTCCCATCGTCATCCACACATCCGGGAAGAAGTATGGCTTCACGCTGAAGGCCATCCGGGTCTACATGGGCGACAGCGATGTCTACACGGTGCATCACATGGTGTCGGTGGGTGTGGTGTCCGTCTCACAAAACACACAGCTTTTAACTAGTCCTCGGGCGTTTTTTTAAATGTCACGTTTCCATGTCTATAAAGTGCTTCTTATTTACTCTGTTGACAGAAAAGAGAAGGTTTTAAAATGTTATGTAACGCTCGACATCAACTCCTCACGCGCTGTTTTTAATAGAGTGTGGAGGAAGGCAGCCCAGCTCACCAGGCGGGTCTCCGCACCGGTGACCTCATCACCCACATGAACGGAGAGTCTGTTCATGGCCTGGTCCACCCTGAGATGATAGAACTGCTACTGAAGGTACGGTAACTCACTCCGACCGCTGTCCCAGGTCATCACTGCATTTGATATTTTACTTTTAGCTGAAGTTACTTTGTTTTGTGTTCGTGATACAAACCATCTTTTTGCTCCTCCTGTGAAATGTGCAGAGCGGCAGCAAGGTGGCGCTTCAGACCATAGCGCTCGAGAACACGTCCATCAAAGTGGGTCCAGCTCGAAAGACCAAACACAAAGGCAAGATGGCTCGTCGCAGCAAGAAGAGCAAGAGGAGAGATAATTACGACAGGTGAGAACTTGAGCTTTGGTTGTCGGTCGGTGTTACTCTTGTCTTGGTTACTTTGTGAGGTTGGTAACTGGTGAATGTTGGCAGATGTCAGTGCTCTGTCTTCCCCCAGTGTTAAAGAGCAACTTACACTGCGAGGTATGGTGGTAACATACATGTCAGTGCAGCTTTTTGGACGATACTACTAATACCACAACAATTATTCATCAGTAGTATGTATTTTTTTTAAATTCAGGATGCTATAATTATTCCTCAATACTCTGCAGATCCATGAGGTCACACAGAATACGCCTGAGCTTTGAATCCGTGCCACTGCCGAACTCCCTGAACTCCACGATACCACATGACCTGACCCTCGTTCCTTTAACCTCCAGGCGACGGAGCATCTTGAAGAAGCTGTCCAAGCAGAGCACCGTGATGCACAGCAGTCGCAGCTTCAACTCCGGCCTCCACCACTCGGTTTCCTCCAGCGAGAGTCTCCCAGGCTCCCCGACACACAGCCTCTCCCCTGGCCCTTCAACGCCCTGCCGGAGCCCCGCCCCCGACCATCAGGCCTTTGGTGAGCTCGTTATTCACGATGAAATGACACGTTTCTTGTAGTTCTTGACTCGAACGAGGCTTTATTTTAAATCTCATAACATCCATGGTCCCAATTTGAGCGTCTTTTGCAAAAATATTGAGGTTTTCTGCAACTTGTGGGGTACAATGTTTGAAACTGTTTTCCTCCTGCTTCCCAGAAAATAACTCTCCTCAGAGCACGTCTCCTTGTTCCAGCTCTCCCAGTTCCCCCGCCGCACACATCCGGCCCAGCTCTCTCCACGGCTTGGGCTCCAAACTCAGCACGCAGCGCTACACCAAGGTGGGTCGCCGCAAGTCCACCAGCAACATCCCCCCGTCGCCTCTGGCCTGCAACTCCTCCTCCACCCAGCCGCTGTCTCCGCAGCGCTCTCCCTCTCCGCTGTCGAACTTCGCCAAAACCCTTCACGGCTACCACGGCAAAACCCTGTCCCCGCCCACCATCGTCCGGCACATCGTCCGGCCCCGCAGCGCCGAGCCGCCTCGGTCCCCGCTCCTCAAGAGGGTGCAGTCGGCCGAGAAGCTGTCCGGCGTGTACCACGGCGACAAGAAGTCTTACACCTCTCGCAGGCACACGCTGGAGGTGCCGTTTTACTGCGAGGCCGACCTGCTGGGCGACTCGGAGGCAGAGGGTTCCTGCGGAGGCTCCTACATGGGAGCCGATCTCAGCCGGCTGGGGGGATACATCGGCAGCCAGAGGCTGAGGGACTCTGGGCTCGACCGATCGGAGCAGCTGGTCGTGATGCGAAAGCTCAACCTGTCGGAGCGCCGAGACTCCTTTAAGAAGCAGGAGGCGGTGCAGGAGGTGAGCTTTGACGAGCCAGAGGAGAAAAGCAGCAACACACTTACAGTGACCCCCACAGCTCCAGGAGCACAAACTCTGCAGCAGCAGCAGCAGCACAGGACAAACTGGGTGGTCACTCGACCCAAGACCAGCATAGAAGTGGAGCTGGAAGTGCCGCTGGTGAGGAGGTTCACACTGGTGCCCCAGATTGCCGTGCAGGGCTCAACGGAGAGCGAGCAGGACGAGTGGGAGCCGTGTTCGGACGGAGAGGAAACCATCGACGCGCCAGAGCTGGAGATGGGCGTCGCTTCATCTCAGCCACAACAAGCAGGACTTCTTCTTGGTGACCAGAGCTGCAAGCCGGCGGCAGAAACCGCCTCCGCTGGTCCTCAGTTTGGACTATCCACAGAGGAAACTCCACCAAAAGGGCATCTGAGGAAGTGACAACACACCACTGCACTCATTTTAACTGCTCATATCTTTTCTTTCAAGTCGTTCAGAAAGTTGTAAACTCATTTACAAATTCTGGCTGAGAAGAAGTTGAAGATTTTACTTGAATTTTTTATTTGTAAATATTTGCCTCAAGGCACTGCAGGCGTTCTGGTCTTATTTATTACTTTTGTCGACTATAATGAGTTGGTAACAGGGCAAGAGGGAAGTTCTCATTGGGTGAATCGCCAAAGCTCAGCATTTTTCTAATCCATAAAATGTGGTTTTATGTCTTTTGACTGGACTGTTTTTTTTTGTTTTGTATAAATGTCTATTTTTTGAATGAATTGTCACAGTTTGATAATGCTGGGCGTAATTGTTGTCGGACCAAAAGGTACAAGTTATTTTTTCTGTCAGTTTACATCTGAGCGGTGCCGTTTCCGATGATGTAACACTGCTGTTATATTGATCTCCACGACCTTAAGAACGACCTTTGGTTCACAATGTAAGCAACATGGTTGAGTCGAGTATTTTTTGATCTATTGTCAGTACGATACACTTTTTTTGTGTGTGTCTTTGCTTTGGCATTAGATCCTAGAAGAAGCTGTCAATGCTACTTAGCACTAATTAGCATGCAGGAAAAAAAAACTGCTGCAGTTTGATAGCTACTTAAAACTGGGAAGCTTTGCACATCTGGAACTCTTCCATCTTGCAACTATTGTTCATGAAAGATGTGGAAAGCATCAGCGTTGAATTATAATTGTCTGACGGAAGACAGATGTATTAAAAATATATATGTATATTTTTTTTAATCTGTTACTTATTCAAATTCGTAAAAAGAAATTAAGTTCTTCCATTCATTTGTTGAACATGTTCCTTGCAGTGTGAATTCATAGACCGGTCATATTTTACACTGAAACAGTCTGTTATGGAGGCGAGAGCTGACTCAAAAGGGGCGTTTTGTGCCACGATATCAGTGCATCGTCCTCAGTGCCGGGAAGCCGTTACTCAAAAAGACGTTTCCAAGTGTGTTTTTCTTTTTCCACACTTGTATCGTAACGTTAATTCTGGAGAAATCAGGTTGAGGGTGAAGTCCTGGATGTTACAGATTATGTCACTCTGCTTTGTTGCGACTCAATATAAATTTGGTGTGATGACATATCATTGAAATATCTCATTTATCTTTTTTTTCCTTCCCACTTTTTGACATCTGCAGACAGATTCAGCATGACTCTACCAGCTCTGTCACATCTGGTTCTACTCAAAGCATGCGATTTGTAGGGAAAACATTGAGCACCCAAGTCAAAGTCTGTCTTCAAAACCCTGAAGGGAAATATATCTTTATTTTTTTCCTATTATAAGATGTTTTGTACCTGGAAAAGTGTTGAATCATTGTGTATTTCTTTTTTAATCTTTTCCTGAAACGGTAGCTTTCGTCTTTGTTTTTACACACGAGCGTGGAAGACACACCATGCCGACAGGATCTGTTCCCACCTGCGTTACTGTGTAGTGATGTTTACACCAAGGGGAAACGTGCACTAATATATTTTGTAAGTGAATGTTAAAGGTAAATTGAAAATGGCAGAGGGAAACCCTTACATTGAATCCAAACCCAGGGCTTCTTTAAACAAATGTTTTATGTCTTTGTACTGTACAAATATTGATGTATAT
This sequence comes from Clinocottus analis, assembly GCF_023055335.1. NCBI lineage: Eukaryota > Metazoa > Chordata > Actinopteri > Perciformes > Cottidae > Clinocottus > Clinocottus analis. Next base: position 8,738,979 of record NW_027175965.1, read on the forward strand.
TTTGATAACAAGGATGTGTATAATTCTCATGTGTTGAAGGACTTGATATGCACAATGACAATTTCAGGCACCAGGATTTTTGGAAGTCTGGCGTGAGGGAATAAGCTGTTAGTATTTTTGGATGTACTTCCCAAGTTTTTAGATATATTGTCTTATTTGTCAGTGGCTTTTGTACCAATTTTCTCCTATTTCTAAAGCATCAGAATTGCTGATGTTCTTTAAGTCCCTCGTCGTCCTCAAATCTCACGACGACCTTTTACAGGGCGCTTTCGTCACGTCCGTGATCCACACGGAGAGAATATGTCGCTGAATGGCTCCGTTATTTTTCGCAGTGACAGAATTGTTTACAACAAACAAACGTGCTATGTACTGTACACACATTTTATATCCTGTGGCTGTGTATGATGTTGCTACCCTCTTTGATACCATGAAAGAAAACAGTCATAGGAATGACAGCTGTTTTGTTGTTCAGAAAGAGTAATTTATCACCAAGCTAAGAAGCAGCACGTGTGTTTACATGCACCTAAGTCACTGTTTTTTTGAAAATACACGTTTTCTTTGATGTAAAGAAGAAACAAGGTTGTATTACCTGGGCAAAGATGAGAGTAAACAAAGGTAACAACTGGATTTCAACTGGGATTTCTGTGCCATGTGGACATTGTAATATGGTTTCATGTGCACATTTTCATGAATAACGTCATACAGGGAAAGTAATGCTGCAGATGGATGTTTTTAAAAATATCCTTAGAGGTATGTTTGTACAACCTGTACTCTAAACTGTACTGTAAAAGGCTCCATATTTAAAGAATGCATCATAACACATACAATACAACAGTCGTACTTCCAAAGGCTGTAAGGTTAAAACAAAAACTGGAGCTCAGCATAGATTCTCAGCTGGTGTTAAACTTGCTCTCGAAGAACAAACTGTCAGGTCAAACTTCCTGTACATGTGCATGTGTTCTCGTGTGGACTTCTCTGTTCAGTGCATGCTGCATGAGACGAGCACACATCTGTAATACTTGATTGCATGGTATACCGGCGTTGTAGCCCTGTACTGTGTTTTCTTGTGCAACAAATAAAATTTGTATTTCTCTTTGACTCATCCTTTATCTGACTCTACTGGTGTTTTGTGTACGTTATTGTTCACCACACAGTACAGAGCAACGAAATGCAATTTAGGATCCTATCAGAAGTGCAATAGTAGTAAGTACAATATACAGAAAATAAGTTTTTCAGATAAGATAACGTTCCAAGTGGAACTGTAATATATAAGATTAGATGTTCCTTTTATTAGTCCCACAGTGGGGACAATTGCAGGATTTCAGCAGCAAACAGGGTAAAGTGCACGCAAGAGATATAGTAAAAAAATCCAAACAAGTAATATAAATAATAAATGGTAAAAACAATGGAACAAATCTATTTGGTACATGCAAGGCATATAACTAAATACAAAAAAGGACCATATATATCATTTCATAGAAATGAATATCAAACAAGTACTTTTCCCAGTGGTTGAATAAGTTTCACGAATAATCGTTTAAAAACTGCAGTTTCTCTTTCTAACCGCGAGGTGTCGCTCGCGCGCAGAGAACCGCTGTTTCACGTCGCAGAAGAAGTCCAGTGTCCTTCACAACAGCAAACATGGCGACTGCTACCACAATCATCCAGAGGCTCCGAAATTTGTTATCAGGGGTGAGAGCCACAACTCCAGACAAACGTTACACATATTGTGGAAGACTTTATACATTATCATTAGGTTATTTCTCGCAAAAAGAAAATTCTTAACATGACTAATTTAACCGGCAGGAGTTCCAAAGTCTAGCTAGCGTTAGCTTTGAAGACCTAGCCTGTGTTAGATGATAGCTAACGTTGCATAAGAAAGATGATTAACTAGCCAGTGTATGTGTTTTTATAGTGTGTTTTTCAGCAATGTGTTTCTTTTCCAGCAAAATTTGCAAGGCAAACTGCAGCTGAGATATGGGGAGATTGCCAAGAGGTAAGACTTCCTCCACTAGCGTTAACCTGAGAAACTATTAAGGCATCTGTATTCATTCAACTTCTCCACACAAGTGAAAGACAAAGACACTTGTATCGTTTCTTGCAACACACATAACCCAGTTAATAGTGATATTTAATTGGCATTGTGATGTAGGTTACTGCCTTGACACAGGTGAACACTATGGCAGCTATTTTGCTGCCTAAAAGTGGTCCAGTCTAAATCAGAAGAGAGAGAGAGAGAGAGAGAGAGAGAGAGAGAGAGAGAGAGAGAGAGAGAGAGAGAGAGAGAGAGAGAGAGAGAGAGAGATGCAATTAACACAACCAATGCACAGTCCTGGCAAAGAGAAAGTAATGGCGCTGCTAAAACTGCACTAAAATCCATTCTAATACTCAGCTGGAAGTACCTGCAGAGATACAGGTACATTCTGATCAAAGTGTGTTTTCTATAGGACGCAGGCACCACCCAAACTGCCGGTGGGCCCGAGCCACAAGTATGCCGGCAACTACTACTTCACAAGAGATGGACGCAGAGAGTCTGTACCGGCCACAGTCGTCATGTCCTCTCAGAAGGCGCTATCGGCTGGCAGGTAACGGATTCAGTCAGTGTGTTTTTATGTACAGTAATTATTCAGATTATTACAAAGTATTGAACCGCTAGATTAAAGCAGTGGTTCTCAGCCTTTTTTCAGTGATGTAATCCCTGTGAAATATTTTTTTACTAACCAGCGCAAAGCTTTCGTTAGTTATATTTTATTTACTATTTATTAAAGAATGATTGTTGAATGAATGTTGCTTTTACACACACACACTGACTCATGCAGTAGTTTTTGTTAAAAACTTTAGTCAATTCTCTTTGATAGAACTTTATTGTTTACAAACAGTTGAGTTTTCACTATCGCACACTGATAAGATAAAATATTGTTCTACATGCCATACTGACATTAAGTAAGCTAATTATTATGGCAGTAATGTGAGTAATATGTTAACAATAATAATGAAATTGTGTTAATGAAGCTATATTTATAGATGCTATATGAAGTAACCAATTGTAAAAGATCAGACACCTTCCAAAGATGCTTAAAGGTATTGTGTCATGTGCTAATGTTTCTCGCTGCTTCAGCGTGAAGTTAATTAAACAACTTGTTTGCATAAACGTACTCCTTTTGTAAGTGACATTCTATTTGTAGTCAATATTTAAGTAAGGTCGTAATGGTCTTGACCCTCCTGATCTCTTGTAGTGAAGTTGCTGAAGTCCCAAAGCTTCCAGTGACCCCGGGTGCTGTATATAAGGAGCCAGCACTCTCCACAGACCAGCCGTACCTCTGAGAAGCCGGATTAACTCCCTCAACATCAACAACCTGCTGTGGAGGCCTGAGCCCTGCGTGTGTTGGTTGTACAATACAAATTGTGAATAAAATATGTTCTATTTAGGATTTCTGTGGTTATTGTGGTCATACAAATATTAAATATTTTCTTACAAATCCTTGAAACAGTTGCATTGCAATAAAAACAAAAATAAGGTAAAATCCCATTACATGAAATATGAAATCAGGAGGTCTACTTGTCATTTAATTATTCTGGTTGTTGCTTGTGAGTTGGACCCTGGATTATATCCCATTGAACTGAAATAACAAACACTATAAAACAATTGTTTGTTTTTTGTGTGGTAAAATGACACTTAAAAGGTTTGTCAGTGACTTTACAGTCGGTACACGCACTGAGTTTACGATCATACTTTTAGTTTAACAACCCACGGGTCTTTAAGTAAAGTATGAGACACTATAATCTTCAAACTACATACCTTCACAGCTGCAAGGTCAAACGAAGCATTAATACACCTGCACAGGTTATTTAAATGTATCTCAACAGGTGTGAACCTGTTTAGACTCCTCCACTGACATCTCAAAGGCGTCTTTAGTTTAAGGCAGTAGTGACTATCCAACAGCAGCTACTTCAATCTGAGATTAGATCTAATCAGCAAACAGCTCGTTCCGACATTCAGTATATGCTGATAAATCGTTTGATGACAACAGTTACCGAATAAAACACTTTAAAGGTGAGCAGTTGTATGACAGAAACTGTTTATCCAAGACGTTGTGTAATATATTCAGTACCAGGAAACTACTCTTGAAAGTACACTTTTTAGTGAGAGAAAGTTGTCCGAGTTTCAAGGTCATGCTGACTTTCAGAGTATTTCAGTGTTTATCAGCGTAATAAAAACGCTAAAAGACGTTTAGGGAGGAAAACAAACGTAATTCGTATCACGTAACGTTAATTAAAACGACTATCCAAGTTATAACAAAAATAATTATAAAAAAAACAAATTTTTCGACGTCAACTAAACAAATAACACGCATGAATAAAATAAAGGACAAATAAACAGAGGCGACTTTAATTTAAATTGTTAAACTACCTCGAGCTTTGTATTCGCCTTCAGGCAGGATCAGCTCTTGCGTCATATCTCTGCGCCGCGCGCGAGCGAGCGATGCAGCCGTGGAGGACATCGAGCATGGGACACCTTGCAGGGTTATTCCTCCTGCTCACGCCTTTAAGCTGGTGTCCTTTTCGTGGTAAGCTGCTGAAGTTACGTGTGAGTGTGTGACTTTATAAAGAACTGCGTGTGTTAAAGGTTTGTGTTCGTGTGTAAACGGAGGGACGCACTCGGTGGAAGTTTACGGTCGAGCAGACCTGTCAGCTTGAATGAACCACGCAAACACACGACCAACTTCTGAGAAACACTTGCAATGTTCTCCTCGTGGCTTAACACATGTGTAACGTTGCAGGTTGCATACGTACGAGAAAAGATTAAAAAAGAAGAGTTATTCCATGCATGCCCCATCGTGACATCGTGCATTTTCATGTGTAAATGGGTATGCTACACCATATTTACATAAGCATCTCTATGTTACATATGTATTTTATAATTACAGTCATTTGTAAGTGAAACTGTTTCAATCTAGCTTTGTAACTCAGTGAGTTAACTCTGAGATCAATTATTGAAATAACATTTTAAACAGCTGGTTACTTCTTCAGGTCCAGACAGTGTGATGCAATTCTAGTTAAGAGGTTTTATTTTATAAAAATAAAACCTTCAGGATTACCTCATAGGCTTTATGTCACCACATGACATATCAGACGATGATCATGTCTTTTTGTTGTTTGACATATGATATATTTTGTTTCTGTAATGACATATTATTTTTTACAAGGCATAGCATACAATATGTAACCTATAGATTAATTATATCCTTTTGGCTACTATGGAATTATTATATTGTCTTTTGCGATGCCTTTCTTATCGAGTGACACTGCACATTAACAGTAAATTGTCTGTTTTTACAAGTTTCAGGTGCTGCAGTTCGTCCGCTGCCCGCCTGCCACCAGCAGCTGGAGTTCAGGTGCAGCGATGGTTTGTGCATCCCGAGACCGAGTGTGTGTGACGGACACGCAGACTGTGAGGACGGATCAGATGAACAGCACTGTGGTGAGAACATTTACACACACGCACACAAAAAAAGGCACTCCTTGATAGTTATGTAGTCATATGAGACGAGAAAAGGCAGGTTCATTTATTAAAGTACATTTTAACAACAAGGCAATTCACGGTGCTTCATGTAAAACTTGAAAAAAAAAACATTCAGACAAGAGATGAAAGAAAAGAAAAGCAGTTTCTGCTCTATGCATCAGTGGCTTCACCAACACATCAAAGTCTGAGCAGGGTCACACAATCACCATCGCTAATTATTGTGTTGCCCTACACTGCCGTATTCAACATACAGTATTGTGTAATGCAGTGTTAGCCGATTATAACTGACTCTTGTCTCATTTTCCTGCCCTGTTTGGCGAAAAATACCATTGCAGATTTTGCTCTTTTAATCCCGATGAAGTAATTAGAGACTTTTTAATTGAATTCCAGAGGGATTTGGTGTTGAGCATGAACCACAAGTTGCGTAACTTTAGCAAAGAGAAAGCTCTGTGATTAAACATGAACACTGTCGATGTGGGGGATGCCAGCAGGTTTGAATATCGGCCGTTTTACTCGAGATGTGAGACCTGAAAGTCGCTGCTTTGAACGGCAGCCAGGAAAATGTAGGAAGAACAAAATGTACTTTCCATCACTCAGAAGTGCAGTTTGTGGTCTTACTGGGATGCAGTGGGATTAGAGCTAGAGGGATTACATATGCTCTGATGTTAGTGGTCTGAATGAATATTTCACGAACTATATAATGTGAAAAAAAACTTTTTGAGAGCTTTACAGAGTTAGTTGCTGATGTGACTTGTGCCTCTCGCTCTTCACAGGTCCGTTTTCGTGTAGGAAAGCCTCCGGCTCTTTCTCCTGCGGGCCGTCTGACGTCTGTCTTCCCGAAAACAAGCTGTGCGACGGGCGAAGCGACTGCAGAGACGGACGGGACGAGGCTCCGCGGTTGTGTAGTCTGTCCCGACCGCGCCCGCAGAACTCTCCGGCGTGCGCGGCGTCTGAGTTTCGGTGTGGAGATGGACAGTGCGTCCGCCACAGCTGGAGGTGTGACCACTCGCCGGACTGCTCCGACGGCAGCGACGAGGACGACTGTGGTGAGTGACACAGCTTCACTTCTCAGTACATGATGCAAAATATGTAGACAATCTCATTCAAACACTTTGGGTCTGAGGCTGTTTCTATTTGGTATGTAGGGGAATCTTAATAATGCTGCATACAGAGGATTTTGTACTGTTTGGTGAAGGCTCTTTCCTGTTCCATCGTGACAATGCCTCCGTGCACAAAGCCATAAATAAATGATCTTCATCACCTGACGTCAGCGTACGAGATAAAGGCGGTGGTGCACGACTTCAGTCTCTCCTTTAAAATTATTTATGTTGTTGCGCTTCGTCGTTCACATGAAAGCAGCGGGAGAAGAGCGGCGTGGAGGTCAGGTCTCAGACGTAGTAGTTGCTCTTACTCGCCAGCAGAGGGCGATGTGGCGCCGCTCCATACCGACTCTACTTCACAGAAAAGCTTCTCGCATCTTTAGCTGCTGAAGTTTGCGGATGACACCAACCTCATGAGACTCATCTCTGGTCTATGTACATTTCTTTCATATAACATTAGTTTTTAAACACATCTGAACACTTTATTTTTTTACTTAGGATGCCATTACGTTTTTCAATTCTGTATAGTGCAAAATCACAAATACAACATTTGCCTCAGAGGGCTTTACAGTCTGTACACATGACATCTCACATCGGATCATGAAAAACACCCCAAATAGAGAGTAAAACCCCGTTCATAGGAAAAAAAGGGAAGAAACCTTCAGGAGAGCAACAGAGGAGGATGTCATGTGACCAGAACGAGCAACAGATACAGCACTTTACCTGAATATGACAGAAACTATTCATTGCCATGCATGTAACTCAAAAAACACCGTTTTGTATGTATGCATCACATTTATCATGCTGCTCTTGTAAGAATCCACTGACGGCGATGTAATGTTTTGTGTTTGCAGATCAGAACGAGTGTCGGGTCAATAATGGCGGCTGCTCCCATCAGTGTGTGGACCTGCCGCTGGGTTTCCACTGCGACTGCCCCGACAACATGAGGCTGGTCGGGGACAGCCAGTGTGAGGGTGAGCAGCAGCCTGATGGAGCAGCTTGGTACCTGTTTGACATCAGCAGTCAGAGAGATTTGTCCTGACCTGACCTATCGCACCCTATTTACTGTCGAGTAACAGGAACCGTACTTCCATGTGCATCCTCGAAACTCTTTTTTTAATGGTCCGTTCCTTCGTCTAGATGTCGACCAGTGCCTCGAGAGCGACGTGTGTGATCAGCTATGCGTTCACACGAACGGCAGCCTCACCTGCCGCTGCAACGAGGACTACCGGATGAATCCAACAACCAGAGAGTGCAAGGCCAAAGGTGAGAAACAAGTTATCAGAGCATCTGGGAACCGGTCGGCGCCGCCATTGAAAAGTTGTTTACCTTACCACAGAGATCCTGACTTTGAGCCAAAGACCTTCCTGCTTGTGTCTGTTCTGTTTGTAAGAAGTAAAATGGAACGAGTGGGGCAGGAAAATACCTCAAGGCCTACCTCATGAGACTACACAACACGTGACGCAAAAATCCCTTCATCGCAGCTATGAGGATTGTTTTTTAAGTCTCGCAGTTTGCACAAACTTTAAATTGACATTTTTATTCATTTTTGACGCCGGCATGTTACAAGTTTGCACGTAAATATGTATTTTTTCTGTATTCTGCAACGCGTTTGTTCTGGTTTGAGTGCTTTCAGTCAAACCCTGTTCCACCTTATTGCACTTGGACTCATTGAAAGAGAACACTAGCATCACTGTTCAGTGTGGTTCTTCCATGTTCTTTTATTATTATTATAAAGTTTTAATGACTGATCTCCATGAAAGATCCTGTTTTTTACGCGCTCAGAGTCAGGGCCGTTTGTATGTCTTTAGGTGAGGTTCCCGTTTTTATGATAATACACGCGCCTTGCTAGCAATAAAAGCTGTGCCATCTTCCCGTCGGCCATGCTTCATTACCTTCCAGGCTGTTTTGCACCTGTGCCTCATAACCATACCATAATAAAATACACGCAATACAAATAAAACTGCGCACCTCGTTGCCACAATATGTTAGTTTGATACTCGTTTGGGATTAAGGAAATTAAAACGACAGCAAAACATGTCCGACACGCCAATTACTGGCACACAGTGTCAGAATAAGTACATCAAGTAACAAGCATGACATGTGACAACAAGCATTGAATGAAGACGGTAACACAAGTTCAGGACATCTTCAGACGTGACACATGAACAACTGTATGTGTTTTTCTTCTTCTGCATCTCCTTCCAGGGGATGAGGCTCAACTGGTTTTCACCTCTTCTAGAGGAATAGGATGGATCAGCATCACCGGCTCTGAGAGCAGGGAACCAGCGCCACATGTACTGGGACCGGGCCCGGTGGCGGCTTTGGCTTCTAATCGAACGCTGTACTGGGCCGGACGAGGCTCAGTGTACAGGTGACCGAGCCGACGCCACCACACACCGCTTTTACATCGCCTCACAAACGCAAAGGAAAGGAACGTTTAGTTGTGTAGCACATTTCAACAACAAAGCGGTTCAAAGGGCTTCACATAAAAGCGTCAAAACATAATGTGGAAGAAAAAACAAACAGTTAAGAACAATCATTAAAACAGTCAAAAAGCTGTGGCAGCAGGATAAACAAGATAACTGGAGTTTGTCCCACTTCCCCTGATGCAGCCCAAAACTTTCCCCAGAGATGATTTCACCCCTGCCTTTCATTACTGTTGTTGTTATCATTATTAATATTATTATGATGACGTTAAGCTTTCAGACAAGTTCTCTTTCTGATCTTATGATCTGCGCTCAGACAGATGGAGAGACACAAACTCCTGGTTCGTTGAGCTTTAGTCTTCTTTTGATATAATTGTTCACTAAGAAGAATCTAAAGGGTGGTGGCTAATCCTGCTAACATAGTTTCTCTGTGTGTCGTCACACACGTGAATCATTTTATTCCCCAGGCAAACTTCCCGTACGGGGTGTGGTACATTTGACTGAAAGTCTTTTGACATATTAACCAACAGATTTATTGAATAAAAGTAATCGCTGGGATATTGAAGCGGACTAAAAAACACATGTTTGTAGTAATTTGGTGAGTTTTCTGAGTTTACAATCACAATGGGAAGAGATGAATGAACCCTTTACAGGATGCAGTCATGTATTGTTGGATGGATTGGAAACCATGTTTTGTGTTACTGATTTTTAAAACTACTTGGATGTTTTTCCAGAGTTTCTGTGGATGGAAAGACGGAGGATTCGGAGTTGGTGCTGACGTTTCAGGGCTCCGCGTCGGGCCTGGCGGTGGACTGGATCCACCAGCTCCTCTACTGGACCAGTACGGAGAGCGCCTCCGTTAGCGTCGGCCTGCTGGACGGTTCGGCTCAGCGCCGGCTCATCACAGGACTGGACCATCCCTCGGCGGTGGCTGTGGATCCTCTGCAGGGGTAGGACGGTCCAGGTGTTTCCTTTTCGCCAACAGTCAACAACATCCTCGAGGCGGTTCAGTGCACTCGAGTCAGCTGGACTATGACCATTGATCATATACGATCTGACTGCTGTCGTTAGATGATGTCGTGTTGTTTAGTCGTGGTCTTCAGATTACAATGTTTGCTTTGAAGGTTTAACCCCGGCTTCACTTCCAGTAAAATGTGGTTAGATAAAATATGTTTTTTTTTAATATATTTACCCACGGAAGGGTGATATGGTACAAACGTACAATACATTCAACAGATGGCAGCTGCAGAGTGATGAAAGCGACACGTTTTGTTCTTAACTTCAGCTACAGACGCAGACGGCAAGCCACGAGGAACAGACAGGACAAGAACCTTTTAAAAAACAGCAAGAATATATTTGCAAAAAACAGCATTTTTCACTCTGCTGTGTCTGTTTTCTTAGGCTCCTCTTCTGGGCTCAGTGTGGCATCGCCCCAAAGATCGAGAGAGCTAGCTTGGACGGTAGCGACAGGACGGCTCTGGTCGTCTCCTCACTCCGCCGGCCTGTCGCTCTCTCTCTGGGTACGTCTGACATTTCACAGAGATAAGGAAAGCGACTTTTTTAAAACATGCTCTAAGTCAGGGGTCACCAACCTTCTTGAAGCCGAGAGCTACTTTGAGGTACAAAATAATCCGAAGGGCTACGTGTTTGATACAAACTTCCTGAACAACAAAGTTGCACAGATCACCTTCTTAATTTTACTATATGTGAACTGTCTGATCACATATCAATGTTAATTATTCCTCACAGTAATTATTAACAATTTCCACAACAATGATGGTAGAAAAAAATGTTTTATCACTTTGTTAGAAAATAAAGTTATATCCATGCAAAACACATAATATTTAGTTACTACTAAATAGCTTATTGTGGAAATCAATCAGCTATTTTTGTGCTAAACAAAACAGAATAAGTGCAGATGTGTGAGCATCAGGTTGCATCAGTGGCTCAGTGTGCAGCTTTCCTCTACACATCTTTTTAAAACAGGGTTGTAGATTTGATACGTACTCTCAATTCATGCTTAATGAGCTGAGCTCTGTTTTCTGATGAAAGACGCAACAGCAGAAAAGACCTCAGAGATCGCTTTTATCAAAATGACAAGAATCGGCGAGTCGCGCATGCGCAGCAGCCTGTTAACGGCGTATGGTGAACTTTTAAAATCATCGTTTCCTCTCGCGCCCAGAGACTCTCGATGGAGTCAGAAACGTTGTTCATGGAGCTGCAGGCTGCAGCCTGTTTGTCTTGACCCGCATGAACGAGAACTGATGGGCTTTAAAACTGATAGCTGGTAGCTTAAAATACTGTTAGCTTAATGTAGCGTGTGTGTGTGTGTGTGTGTGTGTGTGTGTGTGTGTGTGTGTGTGTGTGTGTGTGTGTGTGTGTGTGTGTGTGTGTGTGTGTGTGTGCTCTGTTCGTGCCCGTGTTGGGGCGGAACTCCGCTTCTTGCGATACAGAGCAGAGTTTTAACGTGACCACGGTCGGTTGATAACTTTTTTTTTTTTTTTTTTGCCGAATTTTTTTTTTGCCGAATTTTTTTTTTTTTTTTGATTTTTAGATTACGTCTCGCGGGCGACTCACGTGGTCACTGCGGGCGACTCACGTGGTCGCTGCTGCAACAAGGTGCCAGCTGGCAATGTGTTGGCTGCCTCTGCTCTAAGTGTTTATGGCTATGCAGATAAATACCCTCAGCTCCCCTTTTTTTGAAAAACAGGAACCTTATGTATGCCTCTAGCAGAAGTTAGCTGATGCCATCACAGCTCAGTGTTGCTCAATGTTACTGCTCATATGATGATTTTTTGGAAAAAATGGTGTGTTTTTCCTAGATATGCCTCGTCAACTGCTGTACTGGGCCGACCAGGGCATGAGAAGCATCTCCAGAGTAAATCTAGAGGGCCGTCATCGCAAAACAGTGGTAGAGTCTAATGGATATCTTGACCGGCCCTTCGGACTCGCTGTGTTTGAGGTAAAAAAAATTTAAAAAAACAACTCTATGATGGAACGAAAGCTGGTGTTCCCATAACAGCCAATGCATCCGGGCTTTAGCCGCACATTACTGTGAAATAAATGTTGAATACTGCAGCATGAAAGCAACAAGGCATATATGATGGGAATCCCGTAACCATCGCAGTATGCAGGACAAAGGGAAGAACGGACTCGACTCCTTTTTTATATCAAACCTCTAGAAATCCTTGAAGGTGCAAAACCTCCTAGAAGTCACACATCAGACAGTTTGCTACACACACCTCAAGTGTTGAAGACGGAGCCCAAAACAAGTGTGTGACTGTTTTAAAATGCAAAAAGAAAATGTCTGTTTGCTGATTGTATGTGAATCCCATTATTAATATGTTGTTCTTAATCCTTAAATAACCTTTTTATTGTTCTCAGTAATATTGACAACATACAGAGAGAAAACGTACAAACAGACGCAACCAACACATCAGGCCGGACACTAAAAGACATCATGTAAACTAGGTTGTCTCTTTGGCTCTTGTTCAAAATCAGTTTCCTGTTTCTACTTTACTGAGTGTTTAAAAGTGATATTTTTGTCTCTCCTGGCCCGTTAACCCGTTGAACTGTAAAACCAATGTTGTCCCCAGACCTCGTTTCCCCTGTTTGAGTCGTCGTAGGAACCCCAAATTAATTCCAATACTTGTGTTTATTGTATGTATTTGTTCTGCAAAGTCTTGGGGGAAAAGAAATTATCTGCAAAAATAAAAAACAATTTAAAAAATGTTTTGATCCTAACTATGAACATCCAGCATGATATGAGCCAGATTCCCCCAAAATGCCTGCTGGAGCGTCAATAAGACACCTTTATGGAAAGATTAGGAATACAATAAAACAAAGTCTTGGCCTGTTAGGAAGGAGTTTCAGTCAAAAAACTGTGTCGCTCGGTTCAAAAATTAGAAAAATTACGTATTTTATGTCAAAAAATTGTCTGAATGGGGCATGCTGGGACTTAAAATGGCCGCGGGAGGATTTTCACGCACGGTTTCCAAAATGTTAAAACTGCAATCCCATCTATACAAATCCATAACCACAAAATAGGAAGACATCTATTTATTATGTAGTTGTCCCCTTTCTTTCTTTGCTTCTCAGCATAAACTCAACATCCACCAACGTGCTGACGAATTAAACTTTCATCTATCGGTTTGAGGAAGGAAATGGATTCCAGATGTTTGTTGGACCTCGAGCCTCTCCACGTGGCGCGTAGATGAGAATACTTGATCCAAGTTTTCCCTTTTCAAACAACAGCTCTGCTCTTTCGGTCCGTTCTGCTTCAGGGTTTCGTTTACTGGAGCGAAGAAGCGACGCGCTCCGTCTGCCGAGCGAGCAAACACAACGGCGCCAACCTGCGAGTGCTGCTGTCCAACGTCTCCTCGCCGGGCGGCGTGGTCGTCGTTCAGCCCGTTCTCCAGCCGAAAGGTATGATTCATCACATGGATCAAACCTGCACGGCTCACACTTTACAGGGCTTTAGAGACGGGGGGTTTTAGTTTAGTTTTTTAAACTAAAAGAAATGACCCTAAACTCTTACGCTGCGCATGCTGGTCACATGACATCTGTTGCTTCTGTCCATCCTGGAGAGGATCCTCCTCTGTTGCTCTATGAAGGGTTCTTCCCTTTTTTTTTTCCTGTAAAAGGAGTTTTACTATCCTTATTTGGGGAGTTTTCCTGATTCGATGTGAGGTCCTGCTACAGGACGTCATGTATACAGATTGTACAATAAAAACATTTTTAAGAATCCTTTATTAATCCCACAGTGGGGAAATTATTCTCTACATTTTACCATCTTTAGTAATGAAGGAGCTTTGTGCTGCTGTGAAGCTCTGGGGCTTTAGTGTCTTGCTCAAGGACACTTCAACAGGAAACTATAAGGGGGGGAAAACAGGGATCCAACCGGCTTCCTTGCTCATCTTTTTGCCAAGTATGAGTTATTTTTTGCACATATATAACTTTATTTGTTTTAACAAAGTGTTTGCACGTGTTATTTTTTGTCAGATGAAGCAATCTGGTTCACTTGAAAGGGATTTACATTTTCTTTAATTTATTAATTCAAAAGAAATGGAGTCTCAAAAAGTTGGACCATTTTGTTCCCGTGTCGTTGAGGCCGAACATTTTGCTTCCTCCAAAGTGACGTTGCTTTAGTCGCAGTAATGCTGTTACTTACTAACTACTTATTGTCTGGGTGCTTAGGTCCATCTGAATGCGGTCAGACCGGCACGGTGTGTGTGCACGGCTGTGTTGTGCACCTGCTGACCGAGAGCCTGAAGTTCAGCTGCATCCCTTCAGACGCCACGTTTGCTGGAATCCTCGCTCTTATCGGTGAGAAGCTTTTTTATCGTCATGATATTGTCAAAACCTTTTGTTCTTATCTCCTTTTGTTGCTGGTTTTTGCACTGGAAAAAGCTAGTGTTTAAAAATAGCCAGTTTCCTGTCACACAGATTCTGCCAAATGAAATGGTTCAACAGAAATACACTTTGGCTCTTTAGAGTTTATTACCGGCATGTTTTCAGGCTCAAATATTGACTTTTTATCTTTTACAGACAGATAATGTTCGCTCTCAGATTCCCTGTTGGTTGCAGTCTCCCTGCTGCATGAGTTTAGTGTAACGTACATTTTTCTGCTGTGAAGTTCGGGATATAACGATGATGTCGACATGCTCACAACCCGATGAGTCATGGACATGCAACAGTCAGAGCAACTCATCCACGTAGTCATTTTGGAACATGTTTATAGCTGCAATTAAAGTCAAAGAGAAAAGCAAGGCGTTCAAGTTACAAGCCTTTGTTGGTTTTAAGTTACATGTATATCTACTTACTGAGTTCATCATGTAGGGTGTATTTCAGTGTGAAGAGAAATACATTATTAGAATGATTGTTTTTTACGTGTTAAATCAAGTTATCTCTATTCAGCCTCCTTTTGGTTTGTCCTCTGAGGAGCAGTATGTCTTCAGATGGCCTTTGTTACGTCTGAAGAGGCTCCAGAGAGTGATTTAAATGTGTGTGTGTGTGTGTGTGTGTCAGTGTTTCTCAGTGTGCTGCTGGTGGGACTGGCTCTGTGGTGGTGGAGAGAGGAGTTCAGGCCGATCAAGTCTCTCACCGAGCAGAGCTTCTCCCTCAAAGAGTCCCAGGACCCGCTCATCATGCAGGCGCCGCACACGGGTCCAAACACGTGTCTCATCAAGGTAAAATAAGTTTGGACAAACACACACAAAAAAAGCAGACACACACTCCTTCATTGGTCGTCAGAGAGGAGATACCATTCATCCAGCAACACGAGTACATTCTATATATATATATATATATAGAATGTGTATATATATATAGAATATATATATATATATAGAATGTGTATATATATATAGAATATATATATATATATATATATATATATATATATATATATATATATATATATATATATATATATATATATATATATACACGCTTTTAAAGAGGTGTTTATTTTCCACCGTGTGATTATTTTGGAAGCTGTTTACATGGTAAACTATAAAAACAAACAGCTGTTCAAAGATGAGAGAAGAAGACTTTTAAAAGTACAGTAAGTCTCTTGAATGTCTTTCCTCTTTTAAAAAGGCCCAACTCAGATCAGTTTCTTGTTTTGAGAGGTTTCCTCTCATGAACAACATGTTCTGGTGATGTCACTGAGTTGTGTGTGTGTGTGTGTTTACGTCTGTGTCTGTGTCGCTCTCAGCAGTTAGACGTTTGGACAACTTTTTGAATTATAATCCTGATGACTGTTGTTTGGCTGCTGACGATCAAATCTGATCACAACAGAAGTTTATGGCGTCTTTATTAATATGACGGTATTTGTGGACGAGGTTTAGTTCACACGTGGGTGGATATAGTGAGATAAATAAACTGTGCTGTATACAGACGTACGTTCCTTCATCTTCTTGAAGTGGCTTCACCTCCAGAGGATTTCTTTGAAGCTTGAAGCAGCAAAATGACTCGATGCCGCGTCGCTCACATTGTGAAAAGCTTTAGAAGAGGAAAGAGGAGCTTTATCGTTGGATCGACTCCAATGTCCAACTTTTATCTCAGCTTCATCCCAGCAGATGATTTAGCATCATTCACAAAGTTGACAGAAGTGGAAGCAGTGAGTTTATTGCTGCTGGCTCGTCAACAGATTGCCCCCCCCCCTCCCCCGAGGCAATAAAAATAACCTCAACCGCATTGTTGAATCAGGATATGAAATTAATAAACAAACAAATCTCAAAAAGCATTCTTTGGAAATTGTGGTCACAGTTTTTTTTGCCAACTGAAATCCAGTTTTAATAAGAAATATTGAAGAAACATTCTGAGATGCACACTAAATATTATTAACATGAAAGTAGATGTGAAAGGTGCAAAACAATGAACACAGAGCAATAATAGATGCATATGGCAAATAACAGTACTTTAGTGTATATATTTTAAAATAATTGTGAGGCAAAGGCCCCTGCTGAGCTGGTTGTAATGTGTTTTATATAATGTTTCTTATAACAAATTATGTTTATTGGCAATTTTCGAGCTGTTTGTGAGAGAACCGTGATGTAAAAGCTGCCGTCGGTGCGTCGTGCGTCTCGGAGGAGAAGCAGCTGCTCGTGAGTCACCGGATCCACGTTTCCTCCTCAGGAAGTCACGCTTTCCCCAAATGTGTGTGTTCATTGTTGTGCACGTTATTCATTGTGACCACGGTGAGGAGATTGTAAAGCACGACGAGACAATGGAGATTATTTTATTCTTATAGGTTGCTTTAACTATGTTTTTATTTGTTTTTACTATGTATATATTGTCTCTGTGGCACTCTGATTTTATTAATTCTTTTTAAGGAAAAGTGCGTTTAAAAATTAAATGCTTTAATATTAGACGTAAAAATTACAGTTTTGATTTCTTGTCAGGTTAAATGTAAAATCTTTGTCACTTAAGTAAAATAAAAACTAAAAAACATCAGCAGTGGCAGGAAGCCTGAGGAGGATCTGTAGTAATGAAAGTTCTGCAAACATCATGAGACGTCTGTCGATCAGGCAAAGCAACCCGTTAGAAGAATCGCCACCAAAATCGCCCAGAAATGATCAGATTATTGGTATTCATACATTACAATTCAGTGCATCACCAGAGTCAGTGGGATTCGTCCTCTGGGGACCACGAATGGCTTAAAAATGTCACGCCGATCCAATAGTTTGAAGTTTTGGACCAAAGTTGCGTCCTAAAGGTCCAGGCGACCCTTTTGATCAAAAGCTCTGGAGATTATTTTAAATCTGGAGTGAAGTCGCTTCAGCAGAAGCAGTAAAGATGGATGACTGCAGCCTGCAGACCTCTCCTCTCTTCCTCTCTTCCTCTCCTCTCTTCCTCTCATCTCTCACCACATTTCCTGCCTTTGTCTCCTGAAAGGAGGCTCTTGATGGCCTGAAAGCGTTTTGTGCTCCAGCGTTTAAAGAGATGAACTTGTGGGTTGTAAATGTGTCGACACAGCGCATCACGTTAAGAGGAGCTGAATCTTCCCCCCGTCCAGTCTGACTGATCCAAACCTGTGATGGAAACAAAGCAAAGTTTACAAGCAGCAGCGGCGAACTTTTTAAAATGCATTAACTGCTACGTGACGGTTATCTTTTGAGTTTTGAACCACTGGTCGAACTTAACGAGACATTTTAAGATTCCTCTGGGATTTCAGACGAGCTATTTTGTTTGACGTTTACTGCAAAACAAATGTTTATTAGCTGAGTGTGATTTTAAATATGCAGACGAACACTCCCATCAGGTCGAAGGCTAAGCCGCGTGCTTCTCTCTCGCCAGGAAACGCTGCTTAAGCTGCACTTGGACGGCGAATGAAGACACAGACCGGACTCCAGCGCTGCCGTCTCAGCCCTCGCAGGGTAAAGTCATGAAAGAAAGGACATGTTGGTAAATACCAGAGTTTAAATGAGGACAAAAAGATTTCAAACGGTTTGTTTTTGAAGTTTTACTGTCGGTCCTCCAGAGGGCCGCTGCGTTGATGTTGATGATTTTTTTTTTTTTAATCGTTTTGAACAAACGTACATCACATTTTTGTGCTTTGAATATCAGCACAGACGACATGTTTGCCTTGTTTTAAGAACCCTGTTATGAACCATTATTTTGTTACAACTGAGTTTCAGTTTGACGGTTTTGGATTATTTGATGAATCGCTTGTTCATTTGACAGAAAATATATTTTTTTATCAAAGTCAAAATGTCTTGAGCTCGTTCACGCTTCTGCTTTTCCTTTTTCTTCTACGACAACTAAATATGTTTTGTTTTCGGACTGTTGATCGGACAAATCAAGCAAATCGAAGACTGCCCGATCGATTTAATTGATAGCGGCACCGCAGATTTTGGATTTTATTGCTAAAAGCACTTTCCCTCCAAGATTTATTTAACATAAATGATGTGACTTAAAAACTGGCGCTCTGCTAGTTTGTTCTTGACCTCAGGAGTTTCACATTATCCTAATGGCAGAGTTCATAGTTAATTTGGTAAAATACACTTATTCCCTTTTCTTGCCAGGAGTTAGATGAGAAGATTGACGCCACGATCTAACGATCTTTTTGTCTAAATCCCGGCATCAGATGGTGAACGCACATCTTTACTCTCATTGAAACACTGCCTTTTGTTCTGATCAGGTTCCTTTTATGAGCTTTAATCCAACGTGCAGTTCCTCTACTTGTCTTTCATCAGTTCTCATGACCCTTGACTCCAGTAAATGTAGGACAGGGTTGCGCACAACGAGCTGTAAATTGTTCCACATAGTCAGAAACTAAAATGCAGAATCGATGTGCCTATTGATAACCTAATAATGAATAAACTTGAAGTGGCCTTGTGAAGTTAAATCAATAGAACAATACACATCTGCAGAAACACTTGTAGAAATCTGTCATTGTAGCACCTTTTTGGATAAAATCCTCCATGGATTAATATCCACTTTGTTACTCTCTCACTTTTTTACTGAAAACTACTGCTGTTGTTTCTTTGGGCTCCATCAGGCAAGAGGACAATGTCACGAAGCTCCATCCTCTTTTTCTTTGAATGTCGGTTTGAAATAATCTGGTACAATGGGAACAAAATGTGCTTTTTCCGTTGGTGAAAGTCCGTTGGACTGATATATAAATCTATTTCAATAAGTGAGCGAGAAGTCGGTGCTCAAACTGCTGAATTGTGTGGTTGGTATTTATTTCTAACAAAAAGGTTTTATTTATTTTCGGTCGGCATTAAATTGAAGTGTTGTACTTTTATTTGCACCATGAATAAAAAAACTGTCAAATGCTGTAAATGAATGAAATAAAGTATTTTTGCTTTTTTCTTTCCTCCAACAAATTGAATTAATCATAATTAGACGTTGAGACTTCTGAGACGATAACATTTCAGGATGTGACCTTGACTGACGTTTGTTGTTGATTAACCAGTGTGTCAACGCAATTTATTAACCCCACAAAGGAAATTGTCTTTGAGTGTTCACAGTGAGCAATGTACATGGTGACGCAATCAAGAAAGGTCATGATAAAAAATAAATGACTCATTGGCCTTGAGAATACATTTCTCGTGCAAAAAACGTTGAACTCTATCGCGCATCACGGCGATTTGTGTTCATTCCTTAATCCCGCTTTGTGCACATGATCCCGACCGTGAGCTAATTTAGCACGAGAGCGGACGAGAGCAGGTGGCAAACGGCCTTTTGTCCACGAGTGGAAGATATTTCTGCGGCACGCCCAGCGTGGACGCTGTGAACTGAAACTCGTAACCTGAAACGACCGCTCGCTTAATCGCAGCATCTGCTGCTGCATTTCCTGTTGAAATGGGGTCAGAAAGCGGATAGTGTGAGCCTGGTTGCGGCAAAATGTCTCATCTTGAGTCTTTTACCTGGAATAACCAATATCATAAACCCAGAACTTGTCTTTAAGATGTTTAGCGTGGGGGATTGTGATGAGACTTCATCTTCAAACTAAACCTGCTGTGGAAAACTCGTCTCTGTTGTGAGAGAAAAACATCCTGAAATCATGCAACAAGGCACTCGTGTACCATCCACCTTATTTACCTTGTTATTTATAGTCTTGAGTGAGTTCAGCAAATGTAGGTCACATTATAGAAAGGAAGGAAGGTGAGAAGTGTGCTTGTTGGAGGATGTCAGGATGTCGAGGATGGTGGTTTTGTCGCCAGCGACCTCGGAGGCTTCCACAAGAACCACAAGCGCTGCAGCTTGAGAAGCAGAAAAGTGTGACGACAACTTCATTGTGTAATATGAAACGACAGCAAACCCAACTAATCCTGCGCCTGTTTCCAGCAAGTTGTAAGTTGTCTGGTTTTGGCAGAAGGGAGGGGGGGGGGTCTAGTTTCGGTGTGCAGACCTGTTCAAGAGAAACAACACAGTTATGCAGCTCCCCATCTGCTGGTGTTGGTTTAAGGCTCGTGCATCGTTTCACAGTAATGTTACGCAATCCAATAAGGTTGCGTGCTGAGAAGTGAGATGTTTTGTGTCTGTTCGTTTAGGATGTGTAAAGCTGCATGAGGAAGCTGGAGCGTTAGCTCGGCCGTAACCCTTGATGTACGTGTTGCCACACCCGGCGCTGTGCAGCAGCAACGGCTCGCCGACACAGAGGAAGGCCGGCTGCTGCACGGTCTGAGGGTTCAGGAGAGGAACATGCAGAAGGTCTTTGTTGTTTGCAATTTAGACACAAATACACCGGGACGTTCTGGGGTCCAAGCCCGTATTGCTTTCACTGAGAAGGAAAACCAAAATGGACTTTAATCACAATTCACAAGCCAAGTTGACGACGGAAAAATGGGATTTTTGTTTGTGTGTTTTATTCAGTCAATCATATTACAATACAATATTCTTCTATATAATGTACAGAAACAGACTGAAAAGGTATAAGTAAAGCAAAAAATTATTATATATTCCTATCCTAAATTATTAATTAAAACAGATAATTCATTTGAAATAAATAAAGAAAAAAGAAAGAAAAATATACACACACACACACACACCCCTTCCATACAGAAACATTTCATTCACACCTGTAACTCTCAAATATTGTTTCATCACATGCATGTTAGTGCCGTTCCATACTTTAACTCCCACAGTATAAATTGTGTCTGGAGGGATTAGGATGATGTGTGGATTAGAAACTTTAGGCTCTCGCAGGTGCAACAAAAGCTTGAACTGCTTCTAAATCTCTGATAAAGATGTCGCACCCTTCACCATCCGACACCATGGAGGAGGGAGGGCAGCTCGGCCGTGTCGACGGATGAGAACATTTCAGACCGTGGTATGTGTGTGTTAATCAAAGATAAGTGGAGTGACTCGTTTCACTGTTAATATTGACTTTAATCTTGTTTTATACGTTATCCTGTTTACTCTACGTCCTTCTAGGATCCTTCTTTGTGGGACTGAAGTCGGTGAGTCGAGTCCGCCCGGGCAGCCGACCAGCCGTGTCCTTTCCCTCCCTTCCTGGGGCTCGTGCCAATGACACGTGTGGGAACTCCCCCGGAAACAACTCGACTTGTAAATACTCGCATCAAATCTACGTACAATGTGTGTTTAGGGCAGTGATTGGATGGCAGGAATGAGTGTTTGACTCGTACGCTTCACTATTTGATACAGGAAATAAAGAAGAACATGATCAAGTGGCACAACACCTTGGACCAATTTCTTCCGGCTGCTTCCTGTTTGGTGCTGAGCAATTCGTGCTTCTCCTTTTAACAAGACTAAAAGTATTCATTTTGAATCATTTCTTTTTACTTATGAAAGTATAGCATTAGGGAATGAACAAAGATCATAATGGAGGAACATTTACAGCTTCGGTTGTCTTGCTTTCCTCGCTCCAAAATCCTTAAATCAACTTTGTTACCTAATCCGCCGCCTCCTATATATACTACTTCTTAGAGACTTGGAAGGACACCGGTGAGATTAAACGGGTGAAATCCTTCGCTGCTCGTCCTTGATCTCCTCGTCTGATGAAGCAAATGCACATATGTTGTCTGCACAGTCACAGCTCCAGAGGGAAATCTCTTCCTGCCTCTCCGGACTGCAATCTCATCCAGAATTGAGCCAGAAAAAACAGGAAGAGCTGCTATTCGCTGGGATATCAGTTCCTGCAGGACCAAACACAACTTTCGTGGAGTGTTTCCTGTTATGCTTTTTTTTTCTTCTCTCTCTTTTTCCTCTTTCATTGGCTTCCTGCCCTGAGTGAGCGTCACCATGGCTTCAGAGACGGCGAAACTGCAGAGATGTTTGCAAAAGCGCCGCACGACCATCAACTGTCTGTCAAACGGTGTCGAGGGCCACAAAACATTCCCGTTTTCCCAGGACAAAACGGTCAAAGCGTGGACGTCTCTGGACAATCTGGACAGTCTTGACGTCGAAGCAGAGGAGAGATCCAAAGAACAACAGAGCATCAGCGTTAACGTCGGAGGGAAAGTGTTTCGCATTCCCAAACGGTGTGCCGTGAACTATCCCAACACCCGGATCGGCTCGTTGGCCCTCTGCAGGGACCGAGCCAAGCTCTTCACGTTGTGCGACGATTATTCCGTACGTAAGAACGAGTTCTTCTTCGACCGCGACCCCGCCTTCTTCCACCACGTCTGCCACTTCTACACAAGCGGAGTGCTGTGGATCATACGGGAGATGTGCCCCATCAACTTCGAGGAGGAGATCGCATACTGGGGCCTGAGCTTGAAGGACACGCAGCGCTGCTGCTGGATAATGTTCGAGGAGAAGCTGGACGAGGTGAAGGACCACCTGAAAGTGGAGCAGGAGCTGAAGGCCGAGACAGAGGTGAAGTATGACGAGGAGGGCTTCAAGGACATGGTCTTCGGGAACGTGCGCAAGACTCTGTGGGACCTCGTGGAGAATCCGTACTCTTCGACTCCGGCGAAGGCCGTCACCGTGCTGTCCAACCTTTTGGTGCTTTTCTCCATCGTCGCCATGAGTCTCAACACGGTCCAGGAACTCAAAGTGTACACCATCAACGGTAAGACGCTCATGGAATGGGTGGAGATCACCACCATTGTGTTCTTCACCTTCGAATACTTCCTTCGCCTCGTCACCACGCCGGACATGACGATGTTCTTGAAGAGCGGACTCAACTTCGTGGACATGGTGGCGGTCGTTCCTTATTTCATCCAGATCATCTTCGAGGTCTCGGCCGACACGGAGAACTCCGCGAGCGCTCGGACCGACCTGAGGGCGATGGCCCAGGTCGGGAAGCTCAGCCACGTCCTGAAAGTCGTCAAGCTGCTGAGGATCTTTCGCATCTTGAAGCTGGCTCGACACTCCACTGGAATGAGAGCGTTCGGGTTCACCCTGCGGCAGTGTTACCAGCAGGCCTCTTGCATCTTTCTCTTCATTGCCATGGGAATCTTCACTTTTTCTGCTCTCCTCCATTCAGCCGAGAGGGAAACTGAGGGATCTCCCATCAGCAGCATCCCGTACGCCTGGTGGTGGGCTGCGGTGAGTACAGCTGGAGAACGAGACGTCGCCGTTGTGTTTGTTTACCAATCCGACGCCACAGCAGTTTGTTTCCCTGCGTACGAGTTCTTCCATACGAGCTGCAGAAGTGATTTGGTTGAAATGAATATGAAGATCAGAAAGAAAAACTCTCAGACAATGAGTTATGTATTTAGTTGAACTATAAATTATCTTTTTTTATCAAGATGAAGACAAACGAAACACTTTAAAAAATACTAGTATGTTAATAGTTATGTTGTTAACTGGCCGTGCTTTTAAAACAAAACTCTAAATATTGTCCTTTAACAGTCACAAAAAGACATTTAAGATATGCTCTTATTCGTCACACAGCTGTAAAAGTGCACGTACAGACACATAGTAAAATAAAAAAAACAAGTAATGAAAAGCAATAATATATATACAGACAGATAAGAATGTATATAAAAATGTATTGATATTGCACCAGTTGAAGTGATTGAAGCGTTGTTGTGTAATCCTCAGTGCTGTTCTTGTCGTGTCGATGTGGCCGTAAAACAAACTTCAGACCCACGCGGGTGGATCTGTGAGCGGTTCTTACTTTATGTTGTTGGACAGGCCTGAAGGCCGCGTTGCTGCTGCACGCGGTGACGAACAGAAGGAACCTGAGGTAGTTGTCGAGTGGTTTTGGCAGTTAATGGCACCATCTGTCACGGAAATACCACGTCTGGAGTTAGCAGTAGAAATTGCAAACTCTAAAATACACAAAACTGTTTTGTGGACTGAGAATATTTAATACTAGAGTTTTTTTTTGTGAATACAGGTTTGCATGAGCAAGTTATGAAAATAATTGACATAAAATCATTGAATTGTTTATTTGTCCGTATTCACTGGTTCCCTGGCGACACAAAACCACAGGAAATAATCTGTTTTGGATTATTGCAAACACAAGTTTATAATACTTACACCTGAAGATAATCCTCACAAATGAACACCACTTTATGATTATTGCCACGTGATTACAACTGCGAGAAGTAAAAGGAATAAAGTTTTATACTCTCATTTAATCCCTTAGCTGCCACTTTTTTTGGAAGACAAGTAAATGATTAACACAAGTGATGCAATCCTACAAGTTACGCCTGTTTAGCTGTCAATGTAGAGAAGAAATGTTCTCATTCTTCGGCGGAGGCTTCGTTGTTGTGCTACCAGGGCCTTAAATTCACTTTATAACTCATTATTGTACTTATTATGAAGATAACTATTGAATAACATGTCACTGTGCACGCTTCTCTTCCAGGTCAGCATTACCACGGTGGGCTACGGGGACGTGGTGCCTGTGACTGTTGTGGGCCGCTTCGTGGCCTTTGGCTGCATCTCATTTGGGATCATCCTCAACGGGATGCCCATCTCGTTCCTCTTCAACAAGTTCTCCGATTACTACGCCAAGCTGAAAGCGGAGGAGTACGACAATCAGTCCGTGGAGCGACGCTTCAAGCTGAAGAGGCGCCTGCAGCGCAGGATGGAAAGGTGTTTTCATTTCTCGGAGGAAGACGAGAGTACAGACTGCAAACGCTGAAGGGAACTTGAAAGTGAAAACATGTCGCTTGATGATATTCATGAAACAGGAAGTTCACCAGGCATCATAATGTGATGGATACAGTTGAATCTGAATACAAGTAAAAAAGAGAACGTGGGCGAGAAAGAAGACAGAAGGACGAAGTGAAGGATTATTTTGCAAAGTTTTCACGGATGCGCATCCAGTCCATTGCATTGTGAACAGGAGAACGGTTTGGACGAAAACATGATGATTTTAAGCCATTATATTTGCAGTTTCTATTAAAATAATGTATGGCACCCTTAAAAGAAAGTTGTACAGGGCCTTATGATTTTAATACGCAATTAAGTTGCACATCCACATTGACTCTTCACTCGACTTCATCTGAAAAGATTACAAATTGTGAACGACGAGTGCCTGTAAATGAAAAGACTCTTCACTGAAGTGAACAATACAAATGTTGAAGAAGTGTAAAACACTGTGTGTGATGACTCCGGTGGTAAATACACACTGTTGTTTCATGTTGATTTCATGTATGTTCAGTGATCCCAATAAAAGCCGACTGATGGCTTTCATTAAATCTCATTTCATTAAATACAGCCGTCAGTGTGCGACTCAGCAGTGAAGATACACAATACACAAAATGTTTCCCGATATAATTATTACAATTATACAATGCCAATACTTAAGGCTTGACAGTAAAAACCTTGTTTTAGTTTTGTCACATTTTGTAAGAGGAAACAAATGGTTGAGGTCAAGTAGCAGAACTCTGTCACACTGTAAAAAAACGCCTGTGAAATTTACTGTTTGTAACCTACTGTGAACTATTTCCCAGTAAAATACTGTGCATTTATTTAAATATTACACTAGTCAAAGCTTTACTGTAAAAAAAAAAAAAAGTAGTGCTGTGGGAAAATCACAGTAACCAAGAATCTACTGTAAAAAACCATTGCACTTAAAAAGTACTGTAGAAAATGACATTAACTAATCTACTGTAGTTATATACTGTGTTTTTTTTAAAACATTTTTTTTACAGTAAGTTACTTGTCAATGGCTGCCAGTTATTAACTCTCAATTTCGGAGTGTGTTTTTTTACAGTGCATGATCAAGTATGAAATGTTCAAAGTAGTATAAACAAAGGTCAGTTCATGAAAAAGTGAAATAGAGTTTAGTTAAATCATTAATCGCTTGGTCGCTAGTGGAGAGCCAGAGGGAGGAGACTGCAGGAGCTTCATGAGGTTGATCGGTCTCAGCTGAGGTGTGCAGGTTTCTGTGAAAAGGAGTTCCTAGACAAACATAATTGAAAAGAGGGATAAACAACAGAAACATGAGGAATGAGGGAGAGGTACAGCTGATACCGGGAGTGAATGTCTAATCAGGACCGGCCGTTAAGGATGTGGTCACATTTTGTCATTTGCACCTTTTCCCAACAATCAAACTTGAAGTGTATTAATCCATTTGTGGAGCTGACTATAGAGCTCTAGATGTTGACATTATTAGTCAACTTCCATGTGAATTGTATGTAAACAATGACCTGAGAACCAAGGAGCCAGTTTTTTTTTGTCTAGCTCAAATCAAATGCAGTGCATTGTCTTGTCTGAAGCAGCTTCATGTGCTTCATCATCCTCACAGGAAGCCAGAAACGGTGCGTTTGTCGCCTCGCTGCTGTCCTCAAAACATGCTCGATGTTAGCGAGGTGCCATATAAATGGACTTTGATATTTCAGCAGTTTGTAACATGTTTGTTCTTTCTGAGTTGGTAATATATAATAGTTATAGGTTCAACATGGAGGATGATTTGTGTCCGTGTTGTGTGTCGTTATGCTCTTATGTATTCATTTTTATGTATTTGTGTTGTCTAGTTTGAGGTAATATGTAATTGTATAAACTTAAATCAAATGATCCAGAGAAAGAAGAGACGGTTCGGTGACGCGCTCGTGACGCAGCAGCACCAGGCCACGCCCACCAGGCTGACAGCCGCTCCTCGCTGCCGCGCGCTGTTCTCGTCAGTTATCACTGGAGCTACAGACACTACAGACACACTAAAACAACTCCTTCACACGGTAAGCCTACACTTATTGAATTATTCAAACCAACTTCATGAACCATGAATGCTGTTTGTTCACTCCGCTAAGATCACTCGTTACGTCACTCACTTCTCCGGGAATTAAAAGACGTGGAGCGCGTTTTTATTGTAACGGGAAATATTACGATAACTTCTCAGTTCCGTATTTATTAAGATGTGTCTTTATCAAGCTTTGTATTACATTTAGCAGATATGATATGTCTCCTTGATGGGTTACAAGTCTGTCAAATCAAAAAATAACGGCAATAAGTAGTTTTTTTAATCGGTCTGGTTTTAATCAGAGCTTTTTATCTTGCAGAGACAAGTCTATTAGACATCGTTATGAATATTCCAATATTTCTTAATGAAATGTTGTAAAATGGAAGTATAAAGTAGCATAAAATGAAAATGCTCTATAAATATGTGCTTCCTCGTTGTTGATGCAGGTAATATTACAGATTACATTGACTGTAAACTACAGAGCTAACTGAAAATAAAATACAGATCTTCGGCCATTTTCGGTTCCAGTTCTGAGCAAATTACCAAAAACTCAAAGTAAAAACCACACAATGTTCATCTGTTTTACGTGGAAACTTATTTTAATATCTACTAATAATAAAATCCTTGTTTTTATTTGGGTTTTTCTCAAATTAAATAATACCTGAATTCATGACTTAACAGTACTTTAACAACATGTTTCTAAAGATTTATGTAAACATGTACATGGCCCTATTAGTCTGTATTATTTGTTATATTATCGGATTATTATTATTAGTACTGATGCATAAAGTCAATGTTAATATTGTAGCTTTAAGAACAAGCTTGTTTTAAGTGTCTTTCGGTTGGTGCCAGAAAGTAAACGCCTCATAACTTCACAGGTAAAGAGCTAAGTATAGTACTATAATATAAGTATAACATATGATTTGTTATCAATTTGATGAAGAAAATACTTAAAGTGAAAAAGCTCTCTTGTGTTGTAACAAGAAGGGAGTGTTTGGTCTCGGTGTGCCATTTGACATTAAATGTTAATTATTTAGGACCTTCCCTTTTTTTGCATTTCACTGAATAAGTATTTTGCTTTTTCTGATGCTCAAATATCTGACGTCATCCATATGTAACCTATTCCACCCATTTTATGAGACATGACAGCATTTGGTTTGTTTCCACCTCGATGTGCTGTCACAGTACAGCTGGTGTGGATTCTGCAGGCCGATGCCAAGACGTCTGCTCGCTGCTGTTGGTCTCTGCTCCTTATTCGAGCAGAGACATGAAATACACAAAAGCTTTCGTTTATGGGATTTCATCCTCTCTGTACCTTATTTTTTTCTTCATATTTTAATTCTACAGTCTATATTTCTTGCCTCCGATTTTGAAATGTAAATTAATAAATAAAAAACCTTCCGCGTGTTATTTGCATCGCCAGTAACTCATTTGTTTAAATGATGCGCTACCCATGAGCAGGATGTAGAAGTAAACTTTTAGGAGCCCATTGTAATATATTAACTGAAGAAAGACCGACGGACAAAGACATTATTCTGGTGTTTACTAACTTTGAGCTTAATGTTTAAACGGGTGCTTTCTAAGTTAACCAGGTCGTATAAACCCAAACCCTCAGCATGAGCTGTGGGTTCACTCATCTTAAAGTATTTTAACATGTTCGCAGTTTGCTGAAACATTTACAATGTAGTTGTGCACTTATGGACACATGATTATTCCAGAACAAAGGGACTTGAAGTGAGTTGATGACTGAAACAGTCCAGGTGGTTAAAGGTTCTGATGATTATGAAAGGAAAAACCTAATCTATGAAACTTTAGCTCCCCACATTCATTTCTGTTAAAGTGATATAGTGTGTGCAGGTGTGATATCCTTAATCTTTCTAACTTGTCTTATTCGTTGTCTTATGCCCTGCTGAGGAGTGTTAATGAGGAAAAAATGTGCTTTGTTTTGTCACGTCAGAGTTTCGAGGATGAGGAACATCAGGGCAAGAACTCTGTTGGTGGTGGGAGCTCTTGGTCTACTGGTCCTCCATCTCTGTAAAGACTTCACTGACAAGAAAAGCATCCACCTCAATATCGATGCGAGAGAAGATGACATTAAAATAAAGCAACCCTCCAGAAACAACTCCTACGTGTACTCCTGGCCAAAATGTTCCAGAAACCTGTCTGCCGCCAACGTCACAGGCTTCAGCTCTCTCTCCCGTGACGTGCAAGACTTTCTCAACTATCGACACTGTCGCCATTTCCCCATGCTGCTGGACCTTCCTGACAAATGTGGAGGAGTTGATAAATCGGCGGAAGTTTTCCTTCTGCTCGTCATTAAAAGTTCTCCCGGCAACTACGACCGCCGGGAGGTGCTGCGTAAAACCTGGGCTAAAGAGAGGTTACACAATGGTGTGTGGATCCGGAGACTATTCATCTCGGGAACAATGGACACCGGGTTTGAGAAGCAGAGGCTCAGCAAACTGCTGGAGCTGGAGCATCGGGAGTACGGCGACATCGTCCAATGGGACTTTCAGGAACGGTTCTTCAACCTCACCTTGAAGCAGATACTCTTCCTGGAATGGATGGAAAGAAACTGTCCTCGCGCTCGCTTCCTGTTCAACGGCGACGACGACGTCTTCGCCAACACAAACAACATGGTGGAGTATCTCCAAGGCCTCGAGGACAATGACGGAGGCAAGCACCTCTTTACCGGCCACCTGATCCAGAATGTGGGGCCCATTAGATCCCCGTCGAGCAAGTATTTTATCCCAGTTCAGATTCAGGAGTCCAACTCGTACCCCCCATACTGTGGCGGTGGGGGCTTCCTCCTGTCCGGCTACACAGCGTTGGTCATATTCAATATGTCCCAGTCCATTACTATTCTCCCCATTGATGACGTTTACATGGGGATGTGTCTGGCTAAAGCAGGACTAAGTCCCACTCATCATATGGGCGTGAAGACGGCCGGACTGCACATTCCCTCCAGAACGCTCGATGGGTACGACCCTTGCTTTTATAAAGAAGTTTTACTGGTCCACAGATTCCTTCCGGCTCACTTGTACCTCATGTGGAACAGAATACACGACGCGGATCTGAAATGTGGTCCCTCCAAAAGAAAGAGTTAGCGGAAACCAAAACTGTGACTCGTAGGTGGTGAAAGAAAACGTTGACACTTTGATTCCTGCACTCGCACTTTGGGACCTTCTTCATTCCATCATGAGAAAAGGTTCAAACGATGTTACTACCACGGTTCAGCTGCAGGCGAAAAACAGAACTTTTTTTTTTTTTTTTAAATTCTCAACGGCTTTCGCTGCTGTGTGTCATACTTATGGCGCCTGACAAAGCCCAAGACTCACTGGGGAAAGAAGGGAAACAAGTTGCCCTTTTAAACTTGCAAAATGATATTATTGTATTTATCAGATTATTACTGTGGAGGTACCATACACACACACAAACACACAGCTGTTGACTGCTGGAAACAGGGTTGATCAGAGCCGTGAGATTCAACCATACATTCAATTTGCTGTCCGTAAACAAAATAAACAGCAACCTCAAGAGATTAAATGTTTCCCGGAGCTGCTGTGGATAGATGACCATCTCTGGCTTTACGCGGGGTAATTACCCATTCAATAAAACATATTGAATAGCTTTAAACTGTTGGTGGAACCAAAGTATGCTCTCAAATACATCATGCCTCGTAGCATCTTAACAAGGCGTTGGTTGACAGTGAGCTAGCTTTAGCTCAAGAGAAGATCTAAACCAGGGGTGTTAAACTCATTTTAGTGGAGGAGCCACATGCTGCTCGTTTTGATCTCAAGTGGGCCAGACCAGAAAAATCACAGCATAATAATATTTCTCTACGTTTAAATCATTGGTGAAGGTTGTTGGATGATAAACTCTATTTTAAGGTCTTTCAACGATTAACTAGAAACAATCTGCCTGGGTTCTCCTCTGCAGATTCCCTCGCTTTGTGACGCCACTTTTTATGACGTCATCCATTTTTAACGACTTCCAACACAATAATTTCAGTGCTCACATGGATCAATGGTTTGCACGTCCGCCTTACAAGCAGAGGATCAGATGTTCTAATCCCAGCTCTTCTAAATGGACTGGAACCCCCTGGACCACCGGATCCGGCCCGCGGGCCGTATGTTTGACACCGCTGGTCTAAACCAAAGCAGCAGAGATTAGCATGTCAAGCAAACTCTCTCACCGATGTGATAGCCGCGCTGCTTGGTTCGCTCTGCTGTTGCTATGTTTTCCTTCTCCAGGGTTACAGAGCGATCAGAGGAGAACCAGCCGATTCAGCGATACTCAGCTCGAGATGTGACGCAGGATGATGAGTTATACTGTGCACGGTCTGGCACAATATCCTTCATAAACCCTCAAGACAAATGATACAATATTAGTTCACAAGTTTACATTTGTGTTTAATTTAAAGACGTTATTGTCCGTATGTGCCTGTATATTTGTACATAATTATGGATGTTTTTGTGCCTTACATCAATGCTTCTCAATCAAAAACCATTGTTAGAATTTAAAAAAAGATGTTTGGCAGACTGGAAGCATATATGTACTTGCAAATACTCTTTATATTTATATATAAATTTGCAAATACATACATGTAAGTAATAACAATTACAAGTAAGAATTGCTGTATGCTTTTCGGACACTTTTTTTAACACAAGTCTTGAATCTAAACAGAAATATCCAAATTTATTTAATTTCATGCAGCTGAGTGGGTCATATTGTAACACCCTGTGTTTTCCATGTGTGTGTGTCTTCCCAAGTGTTTCTTGATTGTTTTTCCCTTCACCTGTTGTTCCAGACGCCTCCCACAGGGGCCTCCTGTCTTTCCCAGGTGTAATCCTGAAGCCCCGCCCTCATTGTTTCCACCTGTGCCCGTCTTCCCCTCTTTCGTCACCTTCTAGCTCAAAGTTTTCTTGTGTTTTGTGACTTTTTTTTAAACCTTGTATGGTGTTCGGGTTTGTGGGACTTACTGGCCTTGACTCCTTTTCTGCGAAGAACATATATCAGACAAAATGTTCATCAACCACACACCATGACCCCCCCTACACATTGATATTACACACAGGGTCTTCAGGCTAATAAAAGTATGGGAATTGTGTACCTGAATTCAATTATTAAGCATATTTGCTGTTTAAATTGCTTCTAATTGGGATGAAGAGAAAACATCTGTTGAGTATTTTAACGTAACATTGTGTTGAATTAAAACCCAAAAATACAGCGGGTCCAACAGACTCACAACACCTGCTGAGGAACAAAAACATGAACACAATACGAGGGTTTAAATAAAGTACGTTTTGATTTTGCCTCGCCTGGACTCCTGTCGTCTCCTCTGAGGTTTTGCCGGCCGTGATACATTCTGCATATTGTGATATTTATTTCATCATCAATGGAAAATGTGTACTGCAAATATCAAACATGTATATAATGTGAATAAAAAACTGTTTGCAGGCATAATGTGTTTTTAAACCTTTTCGAGAGCACCGTGATGTGTGCGTGTACACATACAGGCGATAGCCTCGTGCACAGCTGTAAACATTCCAACACCTTTAAGTGAGTTTTTGCAAGTGACCTAAAATTAAAAGGAAGATGTTTGAGCAGCACAGATTAAGGACATGGGACCTCTTCGCATAACACTGCTAGTCTGTATGAAATGCCTCTTTTTAGAACGAGGCAAAAGACTTAGTGACCTGATAATTGTTCTTCTCCATAAAACAACCACTAACACTATAAGCAGAGAAGTGTTTCTTTTACCTCACTGTGCAAAGTCTTCCACCATGTGATCGATATCCAGTACTTTGACCAGGACATTAGATGCATGTAGCTCGTTTTAAGTGAGTTCATCTCATGGTGGTGGTACCAAAGAAGCATGGAAACAGAGAGTCCTCTTGTGGACAACTGCTGTAACTGCAGGATTACAAAACAACATTTGAAAAACAAATAATAAACAGTAGTAAATTGAGGTTGAGACCTTGCCATGAACCTTGGAGGTCAAAATGATAGAACCCTGAGGTCAGATTATCTATATTTCTTCACTTGCTAGCTGTTGACTTGGCGACGACTTAAACCTCTAACTTCAGGGACAACGGCAGCACGATGGCACTGGACGTGTCATTTATGAGCAAGTACCACAAGTATACTTGTACTTATACTTGTGGTCAGTTACTTCCTCCCACTTCATACGATCAGGCCTGGATAAGGACAGTGACACAGAACTGGATTCAATGCTTTCAATACATTTTTACAAACGCTTCTTCCACAAAATTGCTTTATTTAAAACACATTAAAAGGATGCAACTAAGACTACAGAATAACACTTAAAAAATTATTATTATTAACTGATATTGACTTACCACACTATGAATGCAAAAAAAGGAAAAGTAGATGCAAAAATATTGTTTTGCCCAATATTTTTTCATAAAAGAAATACAAAACAAAGCCTTGACATGTTCTGTAATATCTTGAGCACATGTACAAGTACTACATTTAGTCCTATACTGTACATGCTTTACAGTCCAGTGTAGCTTGCATTTATAAATCATACTGTATACAATTATTCTGACATGAGACAAGTTCTAGTAAATACTGGTTTTGTTGACAGTAAACAAACAGGGCTCCTTGTTAGCCTTCAGGGCTCTCTCTCTCCTCCTGCATGATACTTTCAATTTGTTTCCTCAAGCTGGAGAAACATGGCCGCTCCCTGAAGTCGTACGCCCAGCACTGCTTCATCAAACAGTCCACCTAGTGTCACAGGACAAAACATGGAACAATGTAAAGACCACGATCAACTCATCAATGATGATTTGCAATGAAATTATCCCAATGATACAACATATTTGTGGTATAGGAATGTGGCGGAGAAGGGGTGGGGTGGGGGGGGGGGTCAATACCTTGGGAGGGCAGTTTGGAGGAGTCGGCAACCTCCAATTGTTCTTCAGAATATTTTCCAGATGCATTGAAATTGACGGACCCTGCACATAGTGTCCGATCTCCTGCATGTAAAGCTTCAACGGGACGGGAAGGAAACATTTTAAAATGGGCAAAACCTCAACGATGTTGCGATTTGATGAAACAATTTCTTGATCATTTTTTAAAAATTGAAATATTGTCCATGCATCTATGCATGAACATTAAATCTCCTCACCCTTCTTGGGTTGTAGTTTGTGTTGCAGTGGCAGAAAAGCTCATGAAGAACGACTCCAAAACTCCAGACATCTGATTTGTGGGAAAATTTGGATTCGTTGATGGACTCTGGAGCGTACCTGCATGAGATGAACAGTGTAGGTCAGGTAGCTCTCCAGGAAGTGCAAACATATGTAAGATATACAACAAACAGGCGTTTAGCTTAGTTTAGCGAACAGACTGCAAACGGGGAATCAGCGAGCCAAGTGTGCAGACTTCTATTCAACAAACTGCTGGCTTCCACACAACCTGCAGGAAGTCTGCTTTTACCACTTTGAATTAATCATATTTGAGTTTTCAAATGTTACGCTACCAGAAGATGGGGCTCTCTCCAGGCTTCATGACTCTGTAGTACTCCTTGTCAAAGGGAATAACCTTGGTCAGCCCAAAATCAGCGATTTTCACCAGCGACTCGCTGGCCACCAGGATATTTCTGGCTGCGAGGTCTCGATGCACATAACGCGAGGACTGCAGGTACTCCATCCCCTGTGCACATTCAACACAATAGAGAAAATTGCTGTGCAATATCTCACAAGTAGCGAACATTAAGTTGATTAACCTTTTATAACCGACAAGTGTGAATTCAAAACACGTATTGAGACATCCACATGTTCTCGCTATAGTAACATCAGATTGGATAAATGCTTACAAAATGACCCAAAATCACAATACTTGAAGGTTCCTGTAAAAGTTGCACGAGTTTGTCAACCAATTATTAATCACAGAGCCAA
Organism: Clinocottus analis; assembly: GCF_023055335.1. Classification (NCBI taxonomy): domain Eukaryota; kingdom Metazoa; phylum Chordata; class Actinopteri; order Perciformes; family Cottidae; genus Clinocottus; species Clinocottus analis. Next base: position 8,774,015 of record NW_027175965.1, read on the forward strand.
TTGAAACGAAGCTTACTTTACACTTTGTGACGACATGATCTCATATCTTCTTACCTTACAGATCTGAGAAGCAAAAAGCAGCATCTGCCAGGTGCTGATGTCTCGGTATATCTCCAAGTAACCAATGAGGCTGCCGTACGGCAGGTACTCCATCACCAAACTCATGCTGAGGCGACCTGCGACGAGGAAAACATTTGAATCATTCAGTAGATGAAAACCTTTCAAACACAGAAGACGGAAATATTCCTTTATTCAGCCATAAGTCACTTGTGACCTCACACATTAAATAGGGATCAAAAATGGACTCTTTCCAAACAAATTTGAAATTTAAATCGGTATTTTAGCAGTCAAACATCATTTTGATTTGACTTAAGTTTGATTATTCTCGTCCATTGTGTGCTGTGCCTGCAGTGAGTGTTTCATTACCCGTGCTGTAGCAGACGCCTTTGTACTTGACGATGTAGTCGCACTGAAAGATGCTTTGGATTTCGACCTCCTTCTCGAAGTCCTCCAAGTTCGACTTCTTGTTCTGCTGCAGCTTTTTCACAGCAACCAGCTCGCCAGTGTTGTCGCCCAGCGGGTCGTAACGGCAAAGTTCAACGCTGCCAAAGTTTCCCTGAAAAAGTTTTAAAATCGTTTAGTTTTGCGTAACATTACAGCTCATAAAGTCTCAATATAAATGTAGTGGTTGATGTGAATCATTGCTATATTTGGACAGTGGAAAACCGTGGAACCAATGTTGTCTCTAAACCTCTTTTTCCCTGTGTTGAGTTGTCGTAGGAATCCCAAATTAATTCCAATACTTGTGTTTATTGTATGTATTTTTTCAACAAAGTCTTTGGAAAAAGATGTATATCTGCAAAAAAATAATCACTTTTAAAAGATATTTTGATCGCAAGTATGAACATCCAGCATGATATGAGCCATATTCCCCAAAAAAGCCTCCTGGAGCGTCAATAAGACACCTTTTTGGAAATATTAGGACCTAAAAAAATCAGAATATGCAACAAAAATCACAATAAAACAAAGTCTTTGCCTGTTAGGAAGGAGCTTTAGTCAGTTGTTCGGTTCGAAAATGGAAAAAATATTACATATTTCATGCCAAAAGATTGTCTCAATGGGGCATGCTGGGACTTAAAATTGGTGTGAGAGGATTTTCGCACACAGTTTTTCAAAAGGTTTCATTTTCTCTACATCTTGGACAAGACTCATCGGATCGTCTGGAATCATAACTTCAGGTAAGTGCACTGATGGATCTGAAGGGGTCTGCATTATGAATATTAAGGTCTTCTTATTGTTCTGGTGCTGCAGACTTACTTTCCCCAGAGTGGAGATGAAGCGAAGGTGTCTCTCCTCGAAGAATATCTGCTCCAGTTGAACAGAGGTCGAGGTTCTGCGCACGCCGCTATTTGCGATGGGCTCGGTGGCATGAAGTGTAACATAGTCTGCCATGAAACAAGAACACACATGAGTCATATTGTATTATGAAATTGAATAATCCCCTAAAAACACGATGATCAATCCCATGTGAATTAGCATTTGAAGTATTTCATCTGTTGTAAAGCCACGTTTAAAGTAGTCTTCAATATACTCACAGTCCATTTCTATGTCAAATAGCAAATAGAAATGTCAAAAGAGCTGCTTCAGACTGTTGTGGTTTTGTCCTAATATTTCTTTGTCCATATATATATATATATATATATATATATATATATATATATATATATATATATATATATATATAAATATAATACATTTTTTTAGTCATACATTTTTTGTTATATTATTTTTTTCTGATGATTGTTTTTATTTTATTTGTCCTTTATTTTGGTAATTATTATATTAGATTATATATATTTCAAATTTGTGTCATCATTTTTTTTATTTATTTTTGTCCTATTTTTTTGGTCCTAATTTTATTTTTTTGTCATAATTTTTTTTTTGTGGCGGAAATGGGTTTCCATATAATTACCTGAAGTGATCAGACTGTTGAGTTGTCGGATGATACTTCGGCAGGAGGGTCTGAAGTCTGGCTGGTAGTCCATACACTGATGGACGAGATCGGCGAGCTCCGTCCACTGGGAGGGAGGAAGCTGCTGGCAGCTCTCGTAAAACTGCCGCTTCTGCAGAAAACAGACGAGTAGCATCACTCACTTGTCTGTTTGCCCAACAGCCTGGATAATAAACTGCATGTATGCAATTGATATATTCCCCCACAGAATCCCATAAGCAAGTATCACCTTCAATGCATTTGTCTTTTTCTGAACTGGTACTAGTCACTTAGACTTTGACAACCTGTCACCCGTTTGTTTGACTTATCCGGAAAAGAAGTGCGAGTACCTTGTCCAAGTCCCACCCTCGCAGCGGAGTGTTCCCACTGTTGAAGATCTCCCACACAGTGGCACCAAAGCTCCACTTATCACAATTCAGAGTCAGTTTGTCTGGTGCATCCAGCAGCTCGGGGGCCACCCAAGGGATCCTGTCCAGGATCACTAAACAAACGCACACGTGAATAACGCAGGATGAGTGCTGTTTCTTTTTTAAGGGTGACTGAATTTACCTATATGTACAACGTTAAATTCATCAGGTATCTCTTTTGCTCTTCTTCCTCTTATATGCAGTGTCTTTAACTAGAAATAGACCCGATGGTGTCAGACCCTCCTTGATTTACCGTCCTTGCCCAGCATGGGGACACTGATGCCCGGGTCGCTCAGCTTGATGAAAGGAGAGCTGCCCTGTGACGGGTCGTCTTCTCTGGCCAGCAGCAGATTTTTGGCGCAAATATTTCCATGAACAATGTTCTTTTCTTCCTGCAAGAAAGTCACACTTTGACGTTGACTCATTTACATGCAACTTCATGTGCGTTGCTTGTGTGGGATCTATATCAGAGACGTCATCTCACCAGGAAGTTGAGGGCAGACGCGAGCTGTTTGGCGACGTCAAGTTTCCAGCTCACTGACACAGATCTCCTTCTCTTCAAGTAAAGGTCAAGAGCTCCGCACTCAACAAACTCCTGCACCATGATGTCTGTAACACGCAGTCGGGTTTGTTTTCACAGCTGTACTTCAAACTAAACACAGGGTCATACATGCTCACCCACAGTTGGAGTCAAATGAGGATTTCATCTAAAGTTCATTATGTTGCTCAAAATGAAGAAAATTATTTATTGTTTCCACTAATTTATTTTTGGCAAATTAGGAGCAAAGCTTGCAAAAATGCTTTCTAACTAAGGCAAAGTTAACTAAACACAATCTGAATTCCCTCTCACTTTGTACCTATGTTTACGTTGTTAACGCACCATCAACACATCTGGAAAACATAGAGAACATTAGCTTCTTGAAGCCGACAGAAAAACAGCAAATGAACTGCAGCAAATAAAAGGATAATGTAGACCTGCAGTTTGGTTTGAACTTACTTTTGACTCCCTGGACACTAACTCCGTAGACGAGGAGCAGGTGTTTGTGTGAAATCTGACTCATCAAGCTAGCAGCTTCAAAGAATGACTGAGAATTAAAAAGAAAAAACAGCATGTGTCAAAAATAATTAGTTGTAATTCACAAAAATTCGTATTAACAATAATGTATTTTAAGCTGAAGAAACCCACCTCCCAGCAGTTTTTATGCATAGCATCGAGCTCTTTTAGAAAAACAGGCGTCACACATTTCTCCCCATCGCGAATGTCGGTTTTGTAGCCTTTGAAATTTCGGGTAAAGGATCCCTGTCCAAGGCTGTCACCCTAAAAGAAACATACAGATACTGCATTAAGACATATATAAAGCATAAATAACATGAAGTACCTTTTATTAAAAGGTACTTCATGCCTGTTTCAGTTGGAGTCGTGTCTACATACCCATTCCAGGTCTTTATATTTGATCATGTGAAATTGGATGTGATTGAATTTGTTCCTCTCAGCTGTTGGAGAGCCTTGAGCGTCCACAGAGCTGCTGTGACGTACGACGATCAGATTAGTGAGCTCTGTTGGAACGACAGAAAACACGTTCACCGTTATCTAGTCTCTGTAAAGGTTCGACATCTTAAAGGCACATATCTCATTTAAATCGTTAAGTTGATGCAGAAGTATTAGAGAATGTTAATGGCGTATATTTTTGGTCATTCCTCATATCTTGGTGAACACCTTTGTGCTGGGGAGGACAGCAGCGGCCCAACTTGACAGGCACTTCAGCGAGTAGGAGCTTGTTGTGTTGGTAATAGCTGGTGAGCTCTTTCAAGCTGGTGAAGGATTTTTGGACTCCAGGAAGACTGTAGCGCTCATTCTTAATAATGAGACAGTCTTTATAGTCAAGTCCAAGTGGAGTCTGCAGAAATATTAATGTTATATCAGACCTTTAGGGAACAGATTATTGAGCAGACTTCAGAAAGAGTGCAAAAGTGGTGAGTGTAAACACGTTAGTGGGGGAAGGGGAACATACAAATGACTTTTTCAGACATTTAAGTATGATGAAATTTCTCTAAAGTGTATTTCTGGTCTGAAACAATGTTCAGAAAAACAAGTGCATCATCTATATAGACAAACTTTCATGAAACAAGCGGAGAATTGTGTTTTCCAGAAACATTACAAAGTCCTTTATTCATGTGTTATGTTACAAAACCTGTCACAAATAGTCAGAACATTGTCAACAGGTCTATGAAATACTAAAAAGACCTTACTTACTTAATCCATGTCTACTGTGTTGCTTCAACAAGAATCTTTACCTGAACACAAACAGTGAGGAAGAAGTTGTCATAGTTCTTGGGACTCTGCCGTAGAAGGAACGCCCCGCCTTTAAATCCAGACTTTTTCAACTTGTTGACCGCAAACTCTGATCTGATAAAGACAGGACACAGGGGACATATCTCAAACAAGTACGTGTGTTTAGTGGTATTTGATTCAGTACTTTTTTTTCGAAGTGACTCACGTGATTGGGCCATGGCAGTGGTTTTTGATCCCCTCCAGAACACTCAGAGGGGCAATGTTTTGACAGAAGTAGTGACTGGAGTCTGTGGTCAGTCTGAAGTAGCCATCAACAAGAGACACAAAGGAAAGTGCTTCTTTGAGACTCTGGAAGTTGGCTTCCTGTTGTGGAAATAAATAATAAATGGACTTAATCTTTTGTGTCAACATCTTAAGAAAAAAATGCAATGAACAGAGACGACTAATTGGGGAAGAGTTGAATGTAAAATGTGTCCTTTACCAAGCATCTGTCATCTTTACGGGTTACTGTCACTATCCTGCTGTCTTGGGGAACTTGCTCATGGCATACCCTCTTTATGCCGATGTCGACGATTTCTTTAAAATCACAGAACGTCTGCCACTCCAAAAAAAATCAAAGAAAAAAATCATTCAACAACATTACATGAATTGAGTTGTATAACTTAGTCGGACCATGCCTCGAGGACTAATAACCCCAGACGTCACGATCAACTCATCAACAGTCGTGGCGCAACATATCATGTCAGGAGATGAGGAAGTTCAAATAATATTTAATTGGAACAAAAAGGGTTCTCAAAAACAGACACGAGGCCAACGAACCAGGAGAAAATAAACAGGGACAGGACAAAAAGTACGAACCAACCAGGAGACAAACAGGGTTAAATACAAGAAGGAGGTAACGACACACAGGTGGACACAACGAGGGCAACACAGGCTTTGTTTCAACTCACTCGTGGCAAGGTAGCATGAAAGCTCAATTCACTATTTACTGCATTATTTGTCTGAAATGCCAGTGGGCAAAAAGCACATACCAGGAAAACTTAGAAGGACAATGAGTGTAAACCAAACTCTGCAACGCAATGGAGGAATTGTAATCAACCGGAAGCTCATGAGTATGAGTGCAAACAAAGCTTAACTACCCACAATGCCTCCTTACCACCTGCAGCCTCACTTCGACTTGCTCTTACCAGGGTACCATCGGATTGACAACTTCCACTCGTTTCAATTCCACTCTCCCAAGTGACCTTCACCAGAGAGAACGTTGACTGTGAATGGGAGGAGGAAGGATTCACTTGGAAGGTTTCGCTTCCCAGAGAGGGCACGATGCCAGCCAGTTCGATCAGGTACTTCAGCTTCAAGCTGCACTCATCCACCGAGCAGTTGCCGAGCTTCTTCAAGAAACGTTTCAGGGTGTTTCGGATTCGGTAGCGGTCCAGGCGGTTTCGCCTCTGGATGTCGTGGCGATGTGCCAGAGGAAGGCATGACTTGTAGCTGAAAGATGAAGATGATAATTATATTGTAATGACCGCAAACGACAACAAATGCAACAAATACTTTGAGTAAAAATGCATGAAAGTCATAAGACAAAACCAAGCATTCTCCAGTGAGCGTACCTGACGGTCTTGCAGAGCTCTCGGACACTCTGATGGCGCTCTTTAGCCATCCTCCACAAGTCCAGCACGGCGAGGCCGAGGCATTCCTCTTGAGCACTCAGAGGCGGACACACTCCCGCCACACTCGCAATGAAGTCACTTCGCAACTACGGACCAAAAGAAATGAAATTTACTGTTTGATCCTTCCATATTATTATTTTGACGCACCATATACAGGTTTCCGTTTTTGTACGACATTTCGGGAGGATGTCTTAAATATTATACAAGTGGCTCAATTTTAATCTGAAGATTTGTCTAACCAACTTATCTATAAATATCAATTAGATGAAGAATTTCATAATACTAAGAATATTGGTGGTTTACAACCCAAAAATAACAAAAACAGATTTGTACTAATTTGGACGACAATATACCATAAAAATTATGTATCTCGGAAAGTCAGTGGACAAATGTTTTGACATTTCTTCTACTTAACCTGAGTAAAGAGATAGTCAATGACACTGCAGTCGAGCACTGGACTGATTCTGTCTCTGGTCAAACTGTAGCGGTACGACGTTCCTGGTCCTTGTCCAAACCAGTTTCCAAAGAAAAACCTGCAAACCAAAAATAAGTCCATTACACAGCATACAATTACGTTATTAAAATATATACATATTGACTTTTCCATAAAATACCTTAACATGAGTGTGATGTACACTAGATTCTGAATTTTGTTATTTTCCACCAACCTGACTCGAAAGTGAACTTGTACGTTTTCATCTGTGTTGAACACGTGCGACGGAGGATACCAAAAGGAGAGATCGGGAGATGCCAAACCAAAAACACTTTGGTACACTGGTAAGATTCCTGGTGGAAGAGACCACGAGCAGTCGATGACATCACGCATTGCAATTAGTTTTCTGGCAAAAAGACTTCAGTCGGACTTGTGTTTTGCTTAAACTCTTACCACATTTTTTGCCTGCTTGGATGCAGACATTTTCAGCAGAGATTTGTCCAGATGAAATGTGTATCGTGGTTGCATCCTTTGTGGCTGGCAGGAAGTAGAGGTGTACTTGTAAACTGGGATTATTGCTAGAACTGGACCTCTGGCTGCCTCCCCGGTCTCTGATCACCAGAGGGGCTGACTCCTCCTCACTGAGATCCATGGGTACTTCTGAGGACCAAATCAAAGTGTTTTTATACATATATATATATATATATATATATATATATATATATATATATATATATATATATATATATATATATATATATATATATATATATGAGGCAATGGTAAGTCAATGTATTGTCTGCCTTCAGTCTAGAAAACAAAGACTTAGACCTGATATTGAGCGTGATGTTCTTTACTCATTGAGTGATTTATTTAATCATCATTTAGTCATGACAAGTTTGCTGAACTAATACAACTTCACACAGTTTTTGTTGTAAGATTTGCATGGTCGGAAATTATTGAGAAAACTAAATGAGATTCAGAGTCATGTTCCCCTCCCACAATTTACGAGCAAAGCCTAAAAAAAACCTAATCACGAAAATTACTTTCATGGTATGTATCATAATGTTTCCAGTATGTAATACTGGCACAAATATATAACGTATATTTGTGTACTAAAGTTTGTGTGTTATCACGTGTGGGGATTCCCGTTGTATCACGACAGCGTTCGGCTCTAGCAGAACCAGGAAGACAATAAACTGTATAAAACTCTTTACTTTGATAACAATTCAGTTCTTATTACTTTAATTTGGCAAATTATTAACTTAAACAAAGTTTACATATGAATGATCAAAACCCTTTATTAAACATTTGTATAATAGCTGGTAATAGCTGAATATAAGTTTAAAACTTAGCTGCAAACAAAGCTAAAACATAGAAGCACATACTCTTCAGTGCATTGTTGGTCTTAGATATGAAACTGACATTTATTCACACTTTGAACCAGCTTTAAACATATATTATATAACAATATTATGTTTTATTGAAGGTATTGTTACTGTTACCTTTTACATTTGTACAGCAAACGTCCTCACGTTGATCATTCGTCGCTGTGAAATGTTCTTCTTCTCTACTGGTGCTGTATGTGTGTGTGTATGTGTGTGTGTTCACGTCTGACAGGAAGTTCAATAGGATTTCCTGATTAATCAGCTCATGTGAAACGAAAGAGATGACAAGAAAATCTTCTTGTCATCTCCGCCGAGACCGTTTTGTTCCACTTCTTACAAATAACACTTTTCAGAATATTTGGATTTCAAACGTCAGCATTGTACTAATGCTACAAATTTGTTTGGACAAAAAAATTCAAATATCAAGAAAAATGCCACCTCGATTCATTCCTTCAAATCTGGATTTTGGTGACTTGGAAGACGACTTTGTCCGTCTAACACTTCCACTGCAAGACATGACAACAACAGCTGATCACATATGTATTGGTACCAACAGTTTTTATTCATCCTTTCGTACTACACTGTGGTTCATGTGAAATTTCCTCAACAAGCTTAAGCCCAATTTTTCATTTTATTTGCTGCAGATCTTTCGAAAACTCTGAATTTTAACCCTACTACAAGAAAAAATTAAAATAATACATAACATTTCATGTCCATGTTACTGAGTCCAAATACATAATAATTAAAGACTCCTATCTTGAAAATCTACAGTGGTCAGAAAAACTGTCACCGGTAATAATACGTCACATCAAGGACTGGTTATGAAAGGGAAGAGCTTCATTTAACGTGAATTGACTCGTCTGACATTACAGGAAAAGAGAACCAGCTGACTGCGGTTTCCCTGTTCACTCTGCGAAGGGTTTAACAGTTTCCTGTTGTCGCTGTTAGAAAACCACCTGCTTTAAACTGCAAACATTTCAATGTTTCTCTAATACTATTTTCATTTTTTCTGATCCATTTTAGACTAAGTTTTTGTCCCGCGTTCATTTTTTTTCTTACGCTTTCCCCTCTTAATGATGTTCCAGTTTTTATATATTTGTATATTTTCAAAGTACACATTGAATGATAGTTTCGGTAAACAAATTATGTGAGTCTGTCTTTCCTTTATGTATCTGACATTACTGTATATTCAATGTCCATTTAAACATTTGCAACAGTTAATGCATTTAACTGATTTTTAAAAACCCATTTATTCTGTGTATGTGATTCAAAGAGTAATTGTTGACTTTGTTATATAACTCAGCTTCCGGCAGTGATTTAGATCTTAGATGAGTGTTGCAACGTATTTAGATTTTTTTTTTTCAAGTAATGATTGCTAGTAAGGCCTTAAGAATCCAGATGGAGTAAGTAAATCTTTCTGTAAACATTTGGATCATTTTTTCACCCAGAATTCACCAATTAATTCGCTGTCACATTTCCTAGATGGAGAGGTGGTTGAACAGAAGCCGAGCTTCTCATCAGCAGGACTGCACAGCTTTCCCAAACCATATCCTGACAACGGATGACCTGGATGGAACTCTGGAGAGCCGATCATTGTGTCTCAAGTTTCTCATCCGACTGGTTTATGACCTTTCTCCCAACCTGCATAGTTGAGGCATTGGCAAATACTCCAGCATGAAATGAAGGGCACCTTGGATTATATCCTCAGTTGCTGCCCAAAGGCATTGACTGAAGGGTTATACTATTGGCGCCTACGGTCTTTGGCAGACTCAGCATTGTTTGAAAACAGCAAGAATTAGCACGAAGTCCATCACCTTCATCAGAGGTGGGTGAATGGCACAACATCAGCCTGGTCTGGACTGATCCGCCTGTTATTATCACTTTCTTTCCTATGTGTCTATTCAAATTACTTTTAAATTCAATTTATTTTGTAAAGCCCAAAATCCTCAGAAGGTCTTACAATCTGTCCACATACAACATCCTCTGTCCCGGGAACTCACGTCGATTCAGGAAAAACTCCTTTAACGGGGTAATGAAAAAAGAAGAAACCTGAGGGAGGACAACAGAGGATGATCCCTGTCCCTAAATGGACAGAAGTACCATAGTTGTCATGTGTAAATAATGAACAACATAACAGAGTTACACCACAAGTTCAATGCATATGACAGAAATGATAAGATCAAATAAGATCGAATAAAAGATGGGAGGTGTCAACACACAGACTCAAATGACACAACATGGCTTCATTTAGACATTCGTCCTGGAGAAGTAGGAGCTGTGTGTGACTACGAATAATATTATGAACCCATATATGATGTTCCCTTGTTTGTGGTATTTCCACAACAAGTATAACACTGTTAGCTACAGGAACATGACCGAGTCAGTTTAGGTCAGCTAGTGAGGCTATGCGCTGGTAGCTACAGGAACGTGACCGAGTCAGTTTAGGTCAGCTAGTGAGGCTATGCGCTGGTAGCTACAGGAATGTGACCGGGTCCGTTTAGGTCAGCTAGTGAGGCTATGCGCTGGTAGCTACAGGAACGTGACCGGGTCAGTTTAGGTTAGCTAGTGAGGCTATGTGCTGGTAGCTACAGGAACGTGACCGGGTCAGTTTAGGTTAGCTAGTGAGGCTATGTGCTGGTAGCTACAGGAACGTGACCGGGTCAGTTTAGGTTAGCTAGTGAGGCTATGTGCTGGTGGCTACAGGAACGTGACCGGGTCAGTTTAGGTTAGCTAGTGAGGCTATGTGCTGGTGACTACAGGAACGTGACCGGGTCAGTTTAGGTTAGCTAGTGAGGCTATGTGCTGGTAGCTACAGGAACGTGACCGGGTCAGTTTAGGTTAGCTAGTGAGGCTATGCGCTGGTAGCTACAGGAATGTGACCGGGTCCGTTTAGGTCAGCTAGTGAGGCTATGCGCTGGTAGCTACAGGAACGTGACCGGGTCAGTTTAGGTTAGCTAGTGAGGCTATGTGCTGGTAGCTACAGGAACGTGACCGGGTCAGTTTAGGTTAGCTAGTGAGGCTATGCGCTGGTAGCTACAGGAATGTGACCGGGTCCGTTTAGGTTAGCAAGTGAGGCTATGTGCTGGTAGCTACAGGAACGTGACCGGGTCAGTTTAGGTTAGCAAGTGAGGCTATGTGCTGGTAGCTACAGGAACGTGACCGGGTCCGTTTAGGTTAGCTAGTGAGGCTATGTGCTGGTAGCTACAGGAACGTGACCGGGTCAGTTTAGGTTAGCTAGTGAGGCTATGTACTGGTAACCTTTTCCCAACAGCTTGACCGCCTGTAAAAGTTTAAAATTCTTACTGCAATTATTCACTCCATTATCGCATTACTGTACGCTTGTGAAAACGTAGTTGGAAAATGTCCTTGTGCTTATGTAAATATGAAAAAGCAGAATTGAACAACAACACCATATTCAAACCTTGATTTAGTAACCAAAGATTAACTCTAAACCAGGATTAATTTAATCCATGTTGGTGCAACCCAGCCTAAGAGGAGAAGAATCCTGTTTTGTCCTCTTTTCTTACAAGACTGGATCGTGCAACGGCCGGTCTGCTGCCCTAATGTCAATATACTGATAAACAGGTGTGTGTGTTGAAGTGTGCAGGCGTGTGATTAACTGCCCTTGAGAACCGGACATTTCAAACTACAGCTTCATTGCTGTGTTATACTGACCTTGGTAACCTGAACTTTAATATAAATGAAAAATATGAATATCTACAGAATATAATGATGTATATTATCAATCAAGACGTATGCTTTACTTAAATAAATTTGTTTTTGTGGGGTTGAATTATCTACTGTCCTTTCATAGTGGCCACTTCGATACTTCCGGCTCATTTCCCTGTTAGGAATCTAAGGAAGCAAAAATGACTATTTGACCACAACCTGAGAGATTATGAATGAAATGTAGTGTAAAGAGAGTCTTCCTGGCTGAACTTCTGCTTTAGCTTCATTTCATGCTTGTTTGCAAGGTAATATTTGTGACTCTGCCCCGGGTAGTCACTCCCATTTCGCATCATATCTTGGCCAACATTATACAACTTGTCGAGTAAATGCAGGTCTTCTGGTAAGGCAAACTGCACACACAGGAAGGGATAGATTAGGTACAAAAAAGAAGGAAAAAGCACCAAATCGAGAAAGGAGAAAGGTCCAAGAGAATGCATTGTGACGTCCAGTTAGTCCACTTTCTGTGCCGTTCACATCACAGAACTCTGAAAACATGGAGTCAATGTGGCTGTCAATTTCATATTAAATACTTCTTTTCACTTCTTTATCTGTTTTATTTTTTGCTTACTTCTTACCTCCTGTTTTAGTATGTATTGCTATTAAAAGTTGATTAAAAAAAACTGTTAATAAATAATAATAATAAAGTGCATCCCAAAGGTCAATTAACCGCTTTAAGTCATTTTTAAGCAAATATGCTGTGATTTCTTCGTTTCCAGGTCTACAAATGAATATGTTCATGTTTTCTTAGTTTACTATGATGGGTAGGGTGGAAGGGTAATCAAGACATTAATCAGCAGATAGGACTACGACACTACAATAATGAGATAGATGTAGTAACAGTTTTATACAGACAGAACAATACTAATAACTCTCATTATCCCTGTCATCCTCACATCTACCTAGCTCATAAGCACACACACACACACACACACACACACACACACACACACACACACACACACACACACACATGGATTAGGGTCTAGAAAGCGTCTCTTTCGTGCAGGACCCTGCTCTCCACAATGCGCCTCTATAATCTTCTCTTTGATCACACACTGTAAACAACTAACTACGCAACCTTCCCTTTGAACGTACTCGCGAGGGGGCGACGACAAGGGAGCGTGTGCACGCGCCTTACGGGCGCCCGCACGCTGCTTTAAAGAGGACGTTTGTCGGCACATCTTTCACCACCGAGACAAATTGTAGCACCGAGGGTGAGTCTCTTGTTTTATTTGTTTTATGCAACTTTACGATCTATAGGAATCCGATGTGTGACAACTTCATTTTTTATAAATTATTCTAGAACATGCTGTAGGTAATGAAAGAATATTGTGATTGGAGCATATTGAACTTCCTTTTCCCTAAATCATAACTTTATTTACTTGGAAAAATATGTCGTATTAAAATCCCATCTTTTCCTTTTTTTGTTTTTAACAATTAAACATAAAACAAAAGTAACTTTATAATAACTACACCCTTTTTTAGCAATGTTAAAGCGTGATTAAACACTTAATTCATAATTTATAAAGCATTGTTCCAACATAAACACTCATTAGTAGCTCATTAGTATGCAATTCATAAACACAGTTATACGTGTTTTTTTCTTGATTAATAAACTTGACTATAATGTGTTTCATGATTGGGGTTTTCATACTTTTTAAATGATGGATTCCACATTTGTAAATTGCAGATTTAAGAAATGGGATAATTTAGAAAGTCTTAGTAAATGATAAAGAAAAAAGAAAATATTTAAATGTGTTTATTCATGCATCTATTTATATATGTAATGAGATATGCACTAATGTTTAGGAACAATGTTAATATGTGCTTTATGAACGTGTTCTAATACTGCAACTCATGGTAAATTAGTTGCTAGTTAGGTATTTGTAAAGTATGTGACTTCATTTAAAGTGAGGAATATCTCTGCTTTACAAATCTCATGATTAACTCAAGTAGTTACTAGTCGTTAGTTAACTATTAGTTAAGTGTGTTCTGTGATCATCAGTGAGGAAGGCCAGCGGTGTCTCAAAGCTAATAAAATGATAAAGAACATTACTATGAGAGTGATGGGGGCGATGCTCATCAGTGGCACGAGTGTTATGTTTTATATTTGCTGGCACATATTATTGATTATGCGAGCTATATCTAATCACGACTGGAAATCCCGACTCAAACACTCTGGAATCTGTTTGCACTAAAAACGATGTATTCAACATTACACTAGTTTAGTAACCTGTATTACCTAATTTATATTCCATGTTTATATATTACAGTTCCACTCGGAACGTTTACTTATTTTCTGTATTGGTACTTCATACTTTTGCACTTCTGGTTAGATGCTAAACTGCATTTTGTTGCACTGTACTTATGTGTAATGACAATAAAGTTGAATCTAATCTAATCTATTTTATCTTGTCACTTCTGAGACAGACACACCTCAGGGTTTAGTGTCTTACCCAAGGATGTGTTTTCCTTGTCTTACCCAAGGATTTTATAGATGTGTTTTCTTTTTTTTCTGAACAGGTAATGTTCGGTAGTTAGGGTGCCTGTGAGGAACAAACCACTCCTTTGGGCCATGTTCAGTCTGTTGCTTACAAAAGTAACTAGTTACAAAAGTAACTAGTTACTTTTGTAACTAGTTACTTTTGTGACAACTTACAAGTAACTGTGCTGTAATGGAACTGTTGCATTTTGCTGGTCACAGTTACAAATAGCTACAAGTGATGTGTATATATATATATATATATATATATATATATATATATATATATATATATATATATATATATATATATATATATATATATATGTATGTATGTATGTATTTGTATCTATAATTCAGTATTGTAGATTTTTATTCACTGTTTATTATTTTTTTATATACTGTTTTGACTGTTTGTTATTAATACTACTTGTTTTGTTTTTGTACTACGTCTCTTCTGTGCACTTTAACCCCGTTTGCTTTTGTTATCCTGAAATTCCCCCACTGCAGGACAAATAAAGACATATCTAATGTAATCTAATCTAATTCACAGATCAAGTAAACATCTGGAAGAGGGCAACAAAGTCAGCACAATGGAGGAGCAGCCTGCCGGCTTCACTCTGGCCGACTACGCGGTCTTTTCTGCCATGTTGTTGGTCTCCATGGCCATCGGGCTCTTCCAGGCCCTGAAGAAGAGGCCCGGGGACGCGCAGGAGGCCACGGCCGACGACTTCTTCACCGGCGGTCGCAGCATGCCGGCTGTGCCCGTCGGGCTGTCGCTGTGTGCCAGTTTCATGTCGGCGGTCCAGGTTCTGGGCGTTCCCTCCGAGGCGTCTCGCTACGGCTTTAAATTCCTCTACATGTGCCTGGGACAAAGCATCAGCTCCCTGATCACAGCTTACCTTTTCCTGCCGGTTTTCTATCGACTGGGCATCACCAGCACCAATCAGGTCACAATGAACTTTCAGTTATTAACCCGGTTTTATTGATTAATTTTACATGGAGCATAATGTAAACAATGTGGTATATTTCAGTTGCATGTGACCTGTTTCCAAAAGTCAAATGATTTATATTTGTTTAGATATGATATACACTGTAAAAAACACACGGTGACATTGACAGTTATTAACTGGCAGCCATTGACAAGTAACTTACAGCAAAAAAAAACAAAAAACACAGTATATAACTACAGTAGATTATTAGTTACTGTCATTTTCTACAGTACTTTTTGGGTGCAATAATTTTTTACAGTAGATTCTTGGCTACTGTGATTTTCCCACATCATTACTGTGTGTTTTTTACAGTAAAGCTTTGACTACTGTAATAGTTAAATGAATGCACAGTATTTTACTGGGAAATAGTTCACAGTAGGTTACTGCTCATGAATACAGTAAATTTCACAGCCGTTTTTTTTTACAGTGTACAAAAACTGTTTATATGAATCTGATTTTTCAGGAGAATAATGAAAGAGAGAAGTTTAATTTAAAGGTTTAAACAAACTGAACGCATTAAAACACCCAAAGTAAGAGCAAGTGTTTATAGTCTAGACACACGAATGACATTTTCTGTCAACATTTTGAAATGCACCTGTGGGTCTGATGTGTGGGAGGAATATAAGAGGCGAGGACAGATGAGGAATGTGTGCAGAGATACTGTGCCGTGATGGGACTGTTGCATTCTGCCGGTCGCAGTATCTGAAGATGAGATTCGGCCGAGGGATGCAGCTGCTGGGGAGTGTCCAGTTTCTGGTGGCAACGGTATGTCAGACATCACTGTGCTCTCTGATATGAGTCAGTTATTTAATGTCTTAAAGAGGATGTCACATTGTCGTGTGCACACACACACACACACACACACACACACACACACACACACACACACACACACACACACACACACGGTCTTTCATTTGCATAAACTGAACCCTCACAAAAGTTGTCACTGTATTTGTTAATATTTGATTTCCTTGTTTTTCTTTTTTTCTCAGCTGCTCTACACGGGGATCGTCATCTATGCGCCCGCCTTGATTCTCAACCAAGGTAATATCCACTGAAACTTCTCTCTCTGTATGCATTTATGGGATGTATTCATTGATTTGGCATTTTTGTTATTATTCTCACATTTCTTTAAATTTAGCTCATCTTTCTCCATGACTTTTAAAAATTTCTCCATGAATTCACCTCTTCATCAGAATTAGAATCAGCTATAATGTTTCACTTCGCTCTACGTATTTATACACAATATAAATAAACAAGATAAATATTTTTAAAAAGACAACATTCAAGACAACATTAGTCCAAAAAAAAGTGCAGATGGAGGTGACAGATTATCTGTTCATCAGAGTGACGGCCAGTGGGAGGAAGCTGTTCCTGTGTCTGCTGGTTTTGGCGTTTATCACAGTTAGAAGTGTATTTATTGTCAGACATTTATACCCTAGAGAGACACCAGACACATCATTGAAGTAATGATCAAATCATTTCAGCATAATTTGGTAGCGATGGTAAAATAGGGACTAGAATATGTTGTAACAGGGCATCGTATCTGACTTCTAATTAGACCAAATCATCTAAAATGTGTCATTATGTATTAGAATGCCCCATTTGGTTTCTCATTAATTGGTGTCTAACTTGGTATATTAGTGTATAAGCCTGTAATATGGCTTCATATGTGGCTTCATATGTTCATTTACTGTCAACATATTATTTCTAGTTTTAGTCTTTTTTTATTCAAAACAGGGCTTGTTGCGTTTTATGACTGCACCACACAATAAAGTGCCTAATTTTCTATAGTTTAAGAATAAGATGGTTAATTAACTGTATATTCCCAATTAACACTGTGTTGTTTTTTTAAGCTACGGGACTCAACATGTGGGTGTCTCTGTTTTCTACTGGGATCATTTGCACACTGTACACCACACTGGTAAGTAGTTTTCTTTTCTTTCTTCCATCTCATCAAACCAGTCTGGCACTTTAAAAGATGAACAACGAATGTAGACTTACACCCAAAACCTACACACACACACACACACACACACACACACACACACACACACACACACACACACACACACACACACACACGCACGCACACAAACACATACATACACATAGTTCACTCACGTACTGAAGGATTCTTAAGGACTTATTATTGAATGTTTTGTAAAGATCATTGTAGTTATCTAATCTGTTGGAAGTCAAAGCTTGAAGCAGTTTCTCTGTATCGGTTTGTGTTAGAAAAATTCACTCGACCCCTCGGAGTAAAATCATTAAAACAGGAACATTTCTTGGTTGCAAGGAAGGATCAGAGTCAAAAGTACAACATGATAGACAAATTGCATATCAGACTGCTCAAAGATCTCTCAAAGAACCACCTCTTAAATACTCATCATGACCACTAACAGAAACCCTCGTGACGTCGTCGGCCTCACCGTGAACCTTTCCCCTCGTCCCATAGAGCGGTTTGTAAGAAATGGTCATTTGATATCAAAGGAACTGCTCGTTCTTTCAGACAGAAACATACAGATTCACTGCTATCAGGAGACATGCTGAGTTTCTGTGTAAGATTAAACAGAGACAGTAAGATGAGAAGTCTGAATAGAACCGTGAAACAGTCACTGATTAAGCGTGAATAATTTTTTCTTCCAACAGTTTGTGACATGAATGTTTTTACTTTTGATTTTTCAAAGGTTTCTGACCTTTAGGGAATGTGATGAAAGCTATAAAGTTCATTCTTTTTACGTTTCTACGTGTTAAACTACGATTCTTTTGAGCCATTCAATAACCGACGTGTGTGATACATTGTATCATGTTGGCGTCGGTCATTAGGAGAAAGAGATACATTAAGCTGTGTGTCATCTGCATATAATTAATAGTTTACTAAATGATTTCCGTCCGGCTGTGAAAGTCCCGGATAGTACAGATCGGTTTGTGATGTGAACCAGATGATCCAAAAGACAATGAACAGCAGATATAAACCGTCTAAAGGAAAGTAATCTTGTGGGATTAATCCGTTTATCAGTAATAGGAAGGTCTGCTAGAAACACTCCTGGAGAAACATATGAGCCGTGTTGAGGACATTTAGGCTTGTTGAAGATTTAGCAGTGCACGTCAGCAGTACGGTCCATGTTACTGTCCTCAAGACTAAAATGTCCTTATTGTCTGTGGTTTGAATATGTTTCATTCAAAGTGTTCGATGGTCTTGTTTCTCCCATAATCTGTGTGTAACAGGGCGGCATGAAGGCCGTGATCTGGACCGACGTGTTCCAGATTATAGTCATGTTGGCTGGCTTCATGGCCATTTTCATCCACGGTACTGTTCTGGTTGGCGGTCCCGCAGTGGTGCTGGAAATCGCCAAAAATGGATCACGCATTAATTTCAATGAGTAAAAACACAGTTTACTTTGTTTCCCTGTCACTTCAATGCATGAATATCTGGATAGAATATCATCACTGTCCTACTGCCGTTTCTCTACAGTCATATGTACATTTTGATAATGATGCATGAATTTAGGATTATTTAAATCTGGTAAAAAAAAAAAAGGAAAATACAACATGTGAAAGGTAAAAGTATACGTTAAAGCACACAAGTTAATTCCTGACCTGGGGAAAAAAGTCCAGTGATGACAAATTGAGCAAAATATATCGATTGTCCATTGTTGTGTCACTGACTTGTGTGATAATATTTGGCACCAGCTTTAGCGTTGACCCGCGGCAGCGCTATAGTTTCTGGAGCCTGACTGTCGGAGGGTCTTTGGTTTGGCTGTCCATGTACGGGGTGAACCAAGCACAAGTCCAGCGCTACGTCTCCTGCAGAACAGAGAGAGACGCCCAGTTGTGAGTGGAGAGCTTTGTCACATTCACATGTGGATGTATTAGGTGTTTGGAACAGCGTTTTAAAATGATTTGGATCATTGATTGTGGACCACAACAACGTCTGTGAAGTCCCCTTCAGGTTTCCAAAGAAACATAAACAAGCGTTGTGCCGTGACAAGTTAAATATTGACTACACTAAAATCATAGATTGTAAAATAATAAATCCATCATAAGTTAAATGTAAAGTTGTATCTTTACCACTCCAGTGATAGTGAACATGCAGAAGTCCGACGTCGAAGCTGGGCGACGATGTCGATGTTTGCTTTTGATTGCAGGGCGATGTTTGTGAACCAAGTGGGTCTGTGCCTCATCGTGAGCAGCGCAGCGACCTGCGGCATGGTCATGTTTGCTTATTACATCAACTGTGATCCACTGAAGTGTGGGAGAATTTCTGCCCCGGATCTGGTACTAAAGACCATAAAATATATATTTTTTAAATGTTTTAAATAAATATATATATATACAAACAGTAGTTTCTCTTTAAATAGCACAACATCATGCTCTGATCATCATCGGTAAATATAAATATAATATCCCCCCCCCCCTCTCTCTCTCTCTCTCTCTCTCTCTCTCTCTCTCTCTCTCTCTCTCTCTCTCTCTCTCTCTCCCTCTCTTCTGATGAAGTACATGCCGTACTTTGTGTTGGACATATTCAGAAACCATCCTGGATTTCCAGGTCTTTTCCTTTCCTGTGCATACAGCGGGACACTGAGGTATTTAATCTTGGTTTCTCCAAACTAAATAAACGACTCATTTCATACTTTTAATGGACAGTGTGTCACATTTAGGATGATGTATTGGCAGATATTAAATATAATATTAATAACTAGGTTTTAATCGGTCTATAATCACCCAAAACTATGAGTATGTTTCATATTGCCACAGGAAGCGGTCGTTTTTTCCTGTTTCGACAGCAGCTCAGATCAGATACTAGCTTTTACAATATCTGAATGGAGGGAGAATAAACTTCTAAAACTTACACACTGTTCCTTTAATGAGAACTTGTTGAAAAAGTACTTTTACTGTTGATACTTGCTCCTAGTTTTAAGATGAAACCAAGTACCTTTTTAGCACTTTAGATCACATTGTGCACCTAATAACAAGATTAAAAACACATTTCAATAAAAATATTTCTGTTTTTGTACAAAGTCCATCTTCCAATCGTACCTACATCCTGTCCTCTGTTTAGCGGTACAATGAAATGAAAAGAATTTGACTTAAGTTCCTCTCGTAACAAGTCTTTTTTTTTACAGCACGGCTTCTACAAGTATCAATGCAATGGCCGCAGTAACAATGGAGGATCTGCTGAGGCCTCGTCTGCGTCTCATGACTCAGAAGAAATTGATTTTACTTTCTAAAGGACTCTGTAGGTCAATCCTCACCAAAGACATCCACTTATTTGAGTTTTTTAACTCTTGCATGTATTCTTAAAACTGTCATTGTTTCATAACCGACTGACCATCTGGATATGAGGCAGAAAACTCATTAGATTTACTTCTTGGAGTACAAATCTTCTTTCATCCACTTCCCTTTGTTGTGGTTGGAACCGTGAGGAGTTTAATTGTCTTTTCTTTCCCTGAAGCGTTCCTGTACGGCGTGAGTTGTATCACAGTAGCTGTTCTCGCTTCCCTCATGGACTGGGGTGTTCTCCAAGTATAATATATAAATATTACATATCCACCATCACATGGTATTCAATCTATATAAGACACACAAGAAAAAAGAAAGGTTTTGAGAACGGCACTTTTATTTCCTATCCAGGGGTCGTTTACCATAATGGGCGTGGTCAGTGGTCCAATACTGGGTGTATTCATTTTGGGGATGTTTGTTCCAGCAACAAACCGGCTGGTCAGTGGATTGATTTGTTTCCTACGTTATGCACTTGTTATTCAGAAAAGAAGAAAAACGAAATATGGGCATACCTTAAACTATTGAGTTCAGTAAAAGCTAATATTTTGGGATTGAACTATAAAATTATCTGTCAGAAGTAGTGTAAAGTTTGATTTTCACTCAGTTTCTCGCATGATAAATCACAAAAATGTATGAGAGAATATATGTATATATATATATATAATATTTTTTTTTCTAGAAAGCCATCCATCATGTATTATTAAAGTCTAACTGATGTGTGGCAACCTGTTTGACTCCCATTGCCCCACGTCTTCTGTGAAACGTTGTTCTCTCAGGGGGCGTTCACAGGACTCTTGGTGGGCTTCTGTGTCTCTATGTGGCTGGCTGTCGGTTCATCTCTTTACCCTCCCAGTGAAGAGACCATGGGTGTGCTGCCCAGCTACGCCGGCGAGTGTGTACTCAGCAACATCACCCTGAGCAGCGGCCCTCCCCAGACCCAGCCCTCCATCTCCACGCTGCCTTACCCCGACCGCCACGGGTCAGTGAGTTCAGCTGATGCAGCACGTTTCACCCCACGTGGTGAAAGATGGAAAACAGCATTCATAATCACAATTTATTTGTACCAGAATTAACACAAATACGTGGCATACGTGTGCCATCAGTGTCTAATATTGAACATCCAGTTTATGAACTTATACTTGTATTTTATTGAATATATATTAAATGACTACTTTTCAAGGATTTTTAAATGGATGCTAATTTTAAATATATTTATGATACATATCTTGTACCCCCTTGAGTGCCTTCCTTCACGTATCCCCGCTTGGGGACATAGTTTCTTACTGTTAGCACTGTTAGCCACAAGCCGCCAGCTCAGGCGTCGCCATGGGGGGGCGCTGTTGAGAGGAATGAATACGGTTTGATATGCTGAAGTGTCGTATAGTGCATTTAAAAAACATAGAACTACATTTGTGTTGCAAGAATATAACTTAAAATGATATTTAAATGAATAAACCCTTTTTTTCTGACGCTAGGGGCTTGTTTGACTTCTACTCGCTGTCCTACCTTTACTTTGGTGCCATGGCCACGAGTTCGGTTGTCCTAGTTGGGACGATAGTGAGCTATGCAACAGGTAAGAAGCTACAAAGACACACAATACACACACACAGGAAACATTCAGAAGAGTTGCCGGTATTTTAGATGTACAACCGAAACTTCTGTGCAATCCGAGCTTCTAATTTTTCATATTATGAAATATATCAAAAAGACGGGATTCAACTCTGTTGTTCATTGCATTACATTACAATTGTGTTTCTCTCTACACACAGGACCAACAAAGAGGATTCATATCACATATGGTTTGTTATGGTGGGATCTGAACAAAAAGAAAGCGGAGGTCGTGTCAGAGCACAGAGTAAGTTCATCACAAGCTCGTTTCACGTGATGCATCTTCATAATGTAGAAACATTCAGGTTAAACAGGATGAAACGGACAAGAAGAACAAGAGATGTTCGTTTCTGAATTAAATCATTTTGTAGATTGCACAACTAAATGAATCCCTGCTAAAACTGCAGCGACTGTATTGTTATATTATTATAAGTATGGCTGTATTGTCTGGCTGGGTTTGTTTAAGACTAGAACAATGTTCAGAATGGTTTCCTGTCTTAAAAGTGAACGTAATACTGAAAAAAATAAATGATTGGTATTATTTCAATACAACAGATATTATAATATTGTGTAAATAATCCAGCGCCTCTTCAAATCATTTCCATTTCTTTCATCCTCGCTTTGTCTCACATCCATATTTTGAGTTTAATAAATCTTATATCTTGACACTTGTAATTTACTGATGGCAGATTTGGTAGAAACGATGTAAATGCAGCGTCACATCTACAACAACAAAGGCTTCACATCACAACAATCAGTCAAGTTGAACATGTGTATGTGTGTCTGTCAGAGTGTCTTTAGTGTCCATCAATGTTAGTTTCTTATTGTTTTAACACCAACATCTTGCTCTTTTTTGCAGGCGGACGAGGTGACAGATAAAGCACAGCGCGTGCCTTTGAGAGTGATGCACACAGAAGACACAAAAGAAGAAGAAACAACAGATACTAAATCACCACTCAGGGTTTAGGTGTCGAACAGATTGTTTTAAAAATCCAACTCGCACTGACGGGAGGTTTTCCGCTCCAGTGGCAGCGAGGATTTCGAAGAGAAACGTATTATTACTTTGATTAGGAACTGTTCTACTGTTAAATTCATAATCATATCTTAGATTCATTCATTATATGTCGTATTACAAGGCTAATGACTTTTCATTGAATTCTCTCTTCCATGTTAATATCTACGTATTGTTATGTAGTTCCACTATGGCAGAGCACTTTCAGTCAGGATCACTTCTGGATCTTTACTCTTCTCTCAGAGAACTTTCCTCACATCACAAGATGTTCAGTGCACTTGTTCAAGACAACACAGACGGGCTTTTCTTACCGAGGAAGAAAAATTGAACTAAACATGAAAAGCACTTATTGCTTTTGTATAAAATGAATCCATTTCTGGTCTTTAACATCTTTAAGGTAAGCAACAGACTGAACATGGACCAAAGGAGTGTCTTGTCCCTCACAGGGACCCTTACTACTAAACATGGACAAAAGAAGAAGTGGTTTGTCCCTCACAGGGACCCTTACTACTAAACATGGACAAAAGAAGAAGTGGTTTGTCCCTCACAGGGACCCTTACTACTGAACACACTGTTTATGTTGTTCCTGATAAAATACTAATGTTTCTTCTCCTAACTCAGAAAAAACAAACAGATTTTTAACTTGATGTTGCTTCAGAGTGCTGTTATATTGTTCTGATAACATTACTTTAAAATAAAAGCGTGCAATACACTAGTTTTTACTTCATGATTTAATTTGGTGCAAAATGCGATTAATCGCAGAAAAGTCACGCAATTAATCGGTTACATTTTTTGCTCATTCTTTGAGCAGACTAGGATATGCAATTTGCTTATTCCGTTGTACTTGTGACTCTGCTCCTTCCTTGCAACTAACAAATGTCCTGATTAATGATTTTGCCACCATGTGTCAAGTAAATTTTTCTAGCGATACTGAATTCAACTCTTAATTCTTGTAGTTATGTCTCTTTCTTTTATTTCAAATCCTTTAAACGTTATTGGATAATGAAGGGTATTTATTGCTGTGCCAAGGAAGGTAAAGACTCTAATCAAAAGCCCTCAGGTGTTATTTGAATTCCTGTAATGCTGAAAAGCTCTTTCATTACATCATTAATTCAGGTATGTTCCATATCTGAAGCAATGCACACCTGCACTTCAACCAGTGTAATTGGATTCGGGACAGGTGGACTTCGGTGTGTGTGTTTCAGGTTCAAGTTTGTATCCTTATATTACCTTAGAGTTCATCTTAAATGGATAGTAAAGGTAGTGTTTTTTCTTGACATACAAAAAGAGAGATGTGTTGTGCCTGTGATGCCTGACATGGCTTTTTATATAAACAAAACATTGTGACTCCATCATATCACTTGACAAAAGGTCTTCATGGGTGCATCAAACTTGTAATGAAGTTGCAACCATAGATGAAGGGTAACACAAGTCTATACTTTTATGAGAATGTTCTGGTGTATTTTAAATTGAACATATTGTACTTACTGTATTTGTTTTGTCTCTTTCCTTTCAAAGTTGTAATACATATTTATGTAAAATATAAATATGTTCACGTCTTTGTTGAGGGAGTGGTATATTTTTTTTATTATGTTAAAACTGTTATCATACATTTTTAGGTTTAAAGAAAGTAACTTGAGCTTTAGGTACTTAATTTACTTTACTGAAATAGCCATACTTCTCCTGAAGGAGGATAGTGTGTATACCATCTATTTATTTAGTCTCTCAATTTCAGTTTGCATTTTAAGGCCGTTCAAAGTATAAAATAGGAAGTATACGTGACTGCCTCATGCCATTGGTAATGAAATTGGTGTGTTACAGGCTACATTTTGGTGTATACTGACACCTGCTGATGATTGAATGTCACTTCAAAATTCAGATGCACATGGCTGCCACACATCCATTATGGCTGCCAGATAGATACATGTAACCAATAAGTACAAAAGCCCTTCATGGTGGTCGTTTATTGCATTTTCTTAATCGTTCATCCATTCTCATGATACAAAAGTAAGCATAACATTTCCAGACACTCGCTCTCTTCCACAATAAATCGGTAGACTCAGTTGAAACTATTTCTTTCACGTCGTAGGAGTGTGCTTCCGTGCACAATGGTCCTGAATCCCTCGAACACCTCCATGTTGTCCCTCCGCCGCCTCTCCTTCTTGCCCCCCGGGTGCCTCACCACTCCTCCGCGGCCCTGTTCGAGTCCTCGTCCGCTACGGCGCAGTCCAGGCGCTGAACACCGGGAAGCGCCAGGTCCCTTTCGTTCAGCTTCTCCAGAAACGAGGAGAGCAGCCGTTTGTTTAAATGGTCCGTCAGGGTCCTTTCCTCCTCGACCCGCTCGTTGGCGTCACTTTCCCCCGAATCTGCTTCCTCCGCCTCGGTGTCCGCGCGGAGCTGCGCGGGGGCCGCCGGCTGGTGGTTCAAGGACGAGCCGTCGGAGTGCTCGTCCTCCCCGGGCTGCTGCTGCTCCGCGCACCTCCCGGCGTCCGCTCCGGATTCCGTCTCCATCTGCGATATTAAAGTGGTTTGCAGGGCGGCATTCTCCAGCTGTTTAAGGCGTTTACTGTGGAGGCCGCAGGCAGGAAGTTCATTTCCAGCCGCGTTGTTGTTGTTGTGAGCTGGCTCACCAGTTTGCTCCATCATGCTCTGCGTCAGGAGTGCAGCCCACAGATATGAAAGGCTTGTGTGGCGCAGACTGGCAGGTGTCGCCTCCTCGTGGCCACAGATATACTGCACCATTACTGGACACCCTGCAGCTCTTTGCCAGAGGAAGACAAGTGTTCATTTACTCAGTTAAAGGTTGCAATTCCACCATTTCTTCTTCTTCTTCTTCTTCTTCTTCTTCTTCTTCTTCTTCTTCTTCTTCTTCTTCTTCTTCTTCTATGTGTTATTATTATGGTTATTATTGTTATATTAATAAAAACCACATGCTATTATTATTATGTGATAATTATTATTATGGGAGAAAAGTGTTCCTTTACTCAGTTAAAGGTTGCAATACCACCATTTCTTCTTCTTCTTCTTCTTCTTCTTCTTCTTCTTCTTCTTCTTCTTCTTCTTTTTCTTCTTCTTCTTCTTCTATGTATTATTATTATTGTTATTATTGTTATTTTAATAATAACAACAACCACATGTTATTATTATGTTGCTGCTGTTCTCATTACTATTATTACTAATATTGAGTCGCCTGTGAAATCCATTTCGTCAAATAAAGTACATTTACTCACACGAAAAAGACAAGAAACGACGACACAAACTAAAGAAAATACAGGATGAAACCTGAGGGTGGCAGTAACGCGACATTGTGAATGCGAACTTCCGTGAAACACCAGCGAAGAAGAAGTAAAAAAGAAACAGAAGAAGAAAAAAAATAGGACGATAACTCGTTTCCATAGAGACCATGAATGGCTACTTAGCGGAGACACAACAGCGACAGGTGACGTGACCAGGCCTCAACGCGGCACGCGCCATCACATCACCTGTTCTTCACACAGTTCAGAGACAAAAGCTCTTGTTCCAGCTGCAGGTAAACAACCAGCGACACCCAGCCGTAAACCTCTGCTAACGTCACTAGCCACAAGCTAGCCAGGCTAGTTGTAGTCAACTGTGCAAAGTTAGCACAAATAATAATACAAATAACAATGCATTTTAGTTGTAACGCACTTTTCATTCAACGTAACTACAGAGTGTTAGTTAGTAATTTGAATGGTAGTTAAACTAACACTAACTAGCGTTAACTATCTGCCACTGATAGCGCAACTAGCGGTGGAGGGACTTTGTTGTTTCACGCGAAGGTTTTTTTTTTTTTCCATCAACCACAAAACAGCTCGTGGGGTCAGGATCTTGTCTCGTCGTGTCAGGTGTTATTTCTAAACGTCAGATTATCCCCCAAATTAAAATGTGTCTCGAGATAACTACGCTCACCTTTGATCGAGCCTTAAACCCAGAAGCTTGGTTGACTGATCTTCTCCCTCCTTTCCTTCTCGAGGGATCCAGTGCATCCTCTGTTTCACGGTGCCGACAGCTCAACATGTCCTTCAGAGACTTGAGAAGTAAGTGATTGAATGCAATTAACATTATTGCACTTTAATGAT
Organism: Clinocottus analis; assembly: GCF_023055335.1. NCBI lineage: Eukaryota > Metazoa > Chordata > Actinopteri > Perciformes > Cottidae > Clinocottus > Clinocottus analis. The sequence continues at coordinate 8,801,429 of NW_027175965.1, forward strand.
AATCTGTGTTTTATGTTTTGGTGAATGGGAGTTGCATTTTGGTTTTAACAGATTTCACAGAAATGATGAGGGCCTTGGGCTATCCTCGGTTGATATCCATGGAAAACTTCAGAACACCAAACTTCACTTTAGTGGCAGAAATCCTAATATGGCTTGTAAAGAGGTACACCAAAACCACACACTACTGATCCATCAAGAAGTGATCACTTCATAATCTGTCAGGGATACTGTGATATATGCCGCTCTTCATCTTTTTTTCATCTCCCTATCCCTCTGTCCCCTTCTTCGTTGTAGATATGAGCCTCAGATGGATATTCCCACTGATGTCGATACAGAGTCAGACAGAATATTTTTCATCAAGGCTGTGGCCCAGTTTATGGTGATGTATACTTTCTTGAAATTCATACAGAATGTACAGATTACTCTTAGCTATTTCAGGTAAGGCGTGTTGTTAGGCGGTATGTTTTAAACAGTGTCTCACTTGGTTTCAGGCAACGAAAGCTCACATCAAGTTGAACACCAAGCGCCTCTACCAGGCCGATGGCTACGCAGTGAAAGAAATGCTGAAGATCACTTCCGTACTGTACGGCGCTATGAAGACCAAGCAGATGGCCCTTGGAGACCGAACCGAGGAGGACAACAGCAAGTTCAAATTCGATCTTGGCTCACGGGTGAGATGCAATTTTCACAGAATATTATATGTATGTATGTCACTGTATCATTAGTTCTTTATAATCTCAATAACCTAATAACTAAGCTATTAACTGAAAGGAGTTTGACATTAAGTTGCATTTTAGTCAGTCAGTGTTTGGAAAATACAACTGATAAAAGGATATATTGTCCAAATTTAGTAGATGTGATTATGTAATTAGGTTGATTTAACTTGTTTTGTCTGACTTGAACAGCATCTAGCGGTCAAGTCTGACCCACATGCATGTAGACTTTCAAAATAAAACTCAATATAATATGTTTTCACTTTAGATTTCAGATCTTAAAGCAGCTCGGCAGCTGGCGTCTGAGGTCACATCTAAAGGAGCATCTCTGTATGATTTACTAGGAAAAGAAGTGGACCTAAGGGTGAGGGAATACGGATGATAACAGACACACATTCAGGTTTCCATTTACCTGGATCGGGAGTCCTCACAATACATGACGATGTTGCTGTTTCTCTTCATGAGATGTGCAATTGTAATACAGTGTGTTTGAAAATACATGCGTGAAAGTGACGCAAGAGATGACTCTGTCTATGTTTTCCATGTTGCCACCACAGGAAATGAGAACTGCGTCCATCGCCAGACCTCTGGAGATCAATGAGACTGAAAAGGCCCTGAGAGCTGCCATCAAGGAGGTTTTGGTATGTATTCATCCAACAATGCACTTTTTTTTAATGTACACCTGTTCTTAACTATGAAAAGGCACTGAATCTGCCACCATGCCTTTGTGTTCATTGTCAAGGAAAGTGTGGAGAAGACGAAAGACATGCTGAGTAACGTTGTTTCTGATGAAACCAGTCTGGATGCTAAGATAGAAAAGAAGAAGCAGGAGCAGGAGCGGAATCAGAAAAGGCTCCAGACGCTGCAGAGTGTCAGGTCAGTTCAGCGGCTGGATAACTAGCAGACATGCTCAATGGCAGGAGCGAGTCCTCACGGCCTTTGGTAAATTAAAACAAAACATAGAGTTAGTTTAGAGTTTTCTTTCTTTGACTTACACCAACTCTTTCAATAAAACTTTGACTGTCTGTGCTCATCCCGTAAGTGCTTGTTTTTTTACTTCATCCCTCATTTCTTTAGGCCGGCCTTCATGGATGAATATGAGAAGATCGAGGAAGATCTGCAGAAACAATATGAAACCTTTGTGGAGAAGTTCAGGAACCTCTGCTTCCTGGAGTCTCAGCTGGATGAATACCATAGAATAGAGCAGGAGAGGTTTGAGGTGTGTGTGTGATCTTTAAATGTTTTATAAAAAGACTTCCTATTGCACTGCTGTATATTTCATACTTTTCCTTAAACATGTTGCCACTCTGTCTTAGTAAAGCTCTGCATGACGCAACGCTTCATATTAGTTGTTAAATATTAATTTGAAATTGCACAGAAAAATGGAAATTAGTCAGTTTTGTGAATGGAAGAAAGATCTTCACTTATCATCCAGTTCCCCCCTACAGGAGGCTGAAAACACACTAAGGAATATGCAGCACGTATTGAGGGAGGAGGAGAGGGATCTGACGAGGAGCTCCTGTAAGACAAACAATCACAGACTGTGAAAGCAAAGAAATAGTCACATAATCTCTGTTTTTGATCTCACACACTTTGTTTTCTGCAGTGAAAGATGAGGATTCTGACGTGGACGTTCCAGAGGACGAAGGTTCAGACAGCGACGTGGACGAATGTCGTCCGACCAAGCCAAGGCCCACACGAAACGGCATGATGGCAGGTACACAGAGAATATCCACACCCTTGTTATGATCACCTATTAGATGCTTGGGGGGAAAAAATGCTTAAACAAGTTTTCTCCATAATCTTCTGCATGATTCTGATTGGTTTCGTATCTGCAGTTTTCCAAATTGCATGCTTTGTCTATCAAAATGTGTCATCGAACTTAATTTAATCTGTGTTGCCTCTTTTTGCACCACAGGAAGAGGAGCTCGATTCGTCGGGAACATGCAGGGCGGTGACAGTGATGAGGTTAGGATTGTCAAAGCAAAATCACTACAAGATTCCTTGTTTTTTAATCTTGAGGTAAACATTATGTAGCTAGCATCTGTTCATTTTGAGAACGTTTTTGCTGAGTTTTCTACCAGTCTCTCTTTTATTTTTGCTGTGCATCAGCTCTGATCAGTTTCACAGCCCTTTTAGGTTCGAATCTTGTACTCTGTTCCATATCTCACTGTTATTTACTTGTATTTTAAAAGCCCTCTTTAGCTGTTTCCAGAAAGTCAGTCTCTCGTGCCAAAAAACATCGGAAAGGAAAGGTTTGTGTGCGACTGGGATCTGTTTGCTCCTTGTTCCTCTATGTACTTAAAGGAAAAATCTATTCTCAAAATCTCTGACACGGTACGGATTTTTCGACAAGGACAGCATCCTCATCAGTTTCATGACATGGTCCATGTCAGGAGTGTTCTTACAGTTACTACGATAGAAAAGTTTGCCTAAAGCTTGCAGACCTGCTTAAATAATTTTGACACATCTGTCACAGAGAACATTGACTATTTTTTTTGCATCACACACATGAGCAGTATAAACCTCATCTCCTGTGTTAGTTATCAGAAGAATGGGAGGAGAGGAAAAGAAAGGAACACAGAGTCAGTGGAGAGAGAGGAATTATTGCTTCATTGTATTTTGCTCCACCGGTGCATCTAGTGGTGTAATTAGTTTTTTCTATAATGCAATTTTGAACATGGGGGCAGATGTTTTTAACAGTTGAATTTGATTTTTCCTTTTTTTAAATTAGTTAAATTGTTTTTCGGTCCTTGTAGCTATCTGGCTCTAGATGGACATGTCCCAGTTCAGTGATTCTCGTGAGATGACTTCTGGACTGAGCATGTTCTCATTACAGCCGAAGAGTTGTTTCCGTGATTAGATCTGTTTCTGTGAGACATTAGCTGGTTCAGTGTTTAGTTAGAAGGATAATCATGTCCATCCCTGTTGTAGTTCCACAGTGTGTGTTGAATAATTGTCCAGCAGTCATTGACAATGAACACTGGGATATTTTTGAAATAGTTGTAGTTATTATCTGTCCCTCCCTGCCTGCTGTTTCAGACTGAAGACAGTGAGATTGATGTGGACGAGGATGACGAGGAAGACGAAGGCGGGGAGGAGGAGAGCAAAGATTTGGAGGACGACAGTCTGGAGGGTCCAGTGTCCAGGGGGGCCCGGCCAGCCAAGGGGAGCATGAGGCCGACTTTGCTGGAGGAGAGTGACAATGACTTCTGAAAGAATACAGAAGAATCTTAGATTAAACCATCTGATTCCTTCTGAGAGATATGCATGCATTATTATGTTCCATCATGTCACTTTGCAAAATACAAATCATTATAGTTGTTTTTTTTTCTCAATATATTTGTTTAAATTGTTTACTATAAAACATATTTACAATTTAATATATCTTCTGTGTCTCGTGATTCAAGTTATGACAGCAGCATTACACGCTACACATTACACATTAAGCGCTGCGAACATTTTGATGTGAACGCAGCTTGAGACTGAGTGAGTGTTTAAATTGTATTCATAGTCTCCTTCAATTAAGAGGACAACACTGTACTTCTAACTCAGTTGTACTTTGACAAGCAGTAAACTGTTAATGTTGTATTGTTTTGCATGCTGAATATTTGAGTGGGAATTGCTAGTAGAAGAGAAACATTAAGGATAAAGTGAATTCGGGAATAATGAGGCAAATTGGAAAGTGAGTGCTGGAGAAATGTGGACAGTTCATTAATAGAGAGAAGATTTTAAAATACACGTTAAGCTTTCACTAATTGAATATACTTAATTGGATAGAATACCCTTTTCTGGACATTTTGATTTAAATGTAACACTTGTCCTTTGACATTATTTATCCAAAAGCTAAAGAGTCATTTAAACGTCAGTGTTTTACTCTAAAATCTAACGTTAGTCGAGTATAAAGTTTTAAAAAAGCACACAACTTGAAAGACTGCCAAGCCCATATACCCCTTTAACACGGGGGACGCTACGTCATCAGAGTGCGCGCTGGTTTCGGAGGTGGCAGATGCCTCTTCGAAACAACAGCTAACAGTCGTCTACTGGAGACCTGTTTCTCTTCTAATACTGGTATGAAACGGAGTGTGTCGTTTTTGTGTTGTGGTCATCATCCTCTCAGCTGAATCTCGGTCCAATTTAAATAGGGAAAGACCGGCTATTTGATAAGCCAAACATTGTTGTTTATCAGACTGATGGCAGCTAGTTATGGCTAACTGACGTTAGCTGTCGTTACACAAAACAAAACTGCAGTCGTTTGTGTAATTTTGAAAAATTTAGTTCTGGTTTAGCTTCTTAAACTCCTCTTGCTTTGGTCTGTTTTCTTAACCTGTGTGTTCGGGATACCAATCTTTTCAAATGGATGCTTGACCTAGTAATGGTATCGTTAGTCATCTAGCGTTTACAAGAATAATTGGCGAATTACTGGCTTTTGTTTCGTTACTTTATTAACAGGTCAAAGCCAAACGTTGGATGAACTGACGTTACCTATTCTTCTATCTATAAATAAGTGCTGCACTCTATTCATAACATAACAACTGCATGGTTTGCATTTAACAACTAAAAAAGAGCAGCCACTTGGACCAAAACAAATCAGTAGGTGGGTGATGGTCAAACATCTTGTCAGTCAAACTCCTCTCACTGGTCTCTTGTCTCTCCTGGTCTCTCAGCTGGAGAGCGGCTGTTGGGATGCCAAAGAAGTTCCAGGGCGAGAACTCCAAGGCGGCCACAGCCAAAGCCCGTAAGGCCGAGGTCAAGGCCGTGGCAGACGCCCACAAGAAGCAGCAGGAAGAGGATGCTCTGTGGCAAGAAACCGACAAACTTGTTCTCAAAAAAGGACAGAGAAAGGTGAGCGCTCTTTTCTGTGAGATGTTCAAATACGTGGATAATGTCTGTACTATCAGCTTTACCTTTAGCTGAAACAATTGTACATGTAAACACAAGACAAAGATGCCGGCCGAACTGTCATGTTTTCTTTGTTTTTGCTCATTTATTTTGAACTAGACAGTAAATCCTCTTATTTTGCAATCCTGTTTTCATGGGTCTAAGTCTAAATGAGATGACATTTTAGAATTTATTTTTTAACCTCGTAGTATTCAGCATTGAGTGCTGTATTTTATTGCACAATTCATCATCTTCACTGATGTCGGAGGAGCATCAGTGAAGCGTGTTAAATACTGAAGTGCGACTGTGTTTCAGTGGTAGAGCAGGGCCGTGCTTCAATCGTCGAATCGGCGGTTCAAACCCCGGCTCCGCTAGCCCATGTTGATGTGTCCTTGGCCCCAAATTGCTCCCGTAGCCGTGCCTACGGTGTGTGAATGTCAGTGGCTGACTTTAAAAAAGCACTGTACATGGTCAGGTCCATTTACCATTTCAAGTGATTGCATGCGTGGCCAAACTACTTTAAGGCGACGTGTTTTTTTCCCGGGAAAAAAAGTCTGACACGACAGTTTTCGGCCTTTGCAGGATGACAAGGAGAAGAAGAGACTCGAGCTTCTGGAGAGGAAAAAGGAATCCCAACGACTTCTGGATGAGGAGACTTCGAACATAAAAGGCAAATCCTTAAGGGAGACTGGACCCGGAGGAAAAGTGACTCGAGCTCAGATCGAGGAGGTGCTTCAGAATGAGCAGCAGCAGCAGCAGGAGCTCAAGCCAAAAGGTATTTTTCTGTTTTGAAGTTGAAGACAGAAGTGTGCTGGTTTGAATGGAGATAACACGAGTGGAGATGCCTTCCCCGCAGCATTGGCTGTTTAGGAAAAACATTTTTTACTATTAAATACAATTTCCTCCCACAGAAAAGAGCCATCTGGAGACTCCACTGGAAGAAAACGTGAACCAAATTATCCCCGATGAAGGAACAGTGCAAGCCAGAACAGTAGAAGATGCCATCGCTGTGCTCAGGTACCACTTGTACTGTGTGTGACTTCCTATTGACCTTGTGATTAGTTTGATGTTGATTTTAATCTAGTTTATACAACACACAGGCCTATAAAACAACATTCATGACATGAGAATCTTAACAAGCCATCAATCGCACCCTCTTTTTCCGCTCTCTAGCACGGGGCCGGGGGACTTGGACCACCACCCGGAGCGGAGGATGAAGGCGGCGTTCGCTGCCTTCGAGGAGGCCAACATGCCTCTCCTGAAAAAGGAGAACCCCAACATGAGGTTGTCACAGCTGAAGCAACAGTTGAAAAAGGAATGGATGAAGTCGCCAGAGAACCCCCTGAACCAGCGCTTTTCCACCTACAACTCCAAGTGAACGCACTTGAATAATTTAATTTCAAAAGGTTGTTGCTAACAAGAGTTTCATCCCCCTTTTCTGCCCAGAAATAATCACGCCAAAGCCAGATGACTCACTTTGGTTGTTTCATTCACGAGAGAGGAGAAGCTGTCGAGGTCACAAGTGATAATCATGTTTATTAATGTGGCTTCTAATAAATTTGATCCCATTTTTTTTAAAGCACTTCTGGGGAGGTGGGAAGTCAGATGTTTTGAGAGAAACTTATTAAAGTTCACCACTCGATCATCAACATCTCTTGTTGCTTTCTGCTTATTCTGTGTTGTCAGGAGACACAAAACAAGTCACACACTGAACTGAAATCAAACACTGTCGCCAACTGCTGCTGTTATGAGATAAAGTTACACTTCAAACTTCAGAAGAATATTGTCATTTTGTGTCCAGCGTTAACGACGCTCACCAGCTACAATCACGGCTGCCTTTCCTTTTTAATTATTTAATTTGACAAGTGAATAAAACATTTTCTTCAAAGTAGTCATGTGTTTAAATTGCTAAATAGATTATCATTCAGTATCGAAGCCACTGTCGCCAGTAGGTTTGGAGTCAAAATGCTGAAATTTAAGTTTTCCAAATGCAAATTGTTCATTGGCTGTTCAGCCATTGAATGTTTGACACCGCAGGTGGCCGATGCCTCCCGTCCAGCATCTTAAGGCGTCGTCTGAAATATGTGCTTGGTTCAGAATTGGTCATGTAGTTTCTAGTAAAATGTGACACTTCATTCTACTTTGAAGAAAATATCACTTCATTGCCTTTTAACTCAAGTACAGTGGAAAAAAAAAACTAATTCAGCCAGGTTTAAAGGCCCACAGGTGCTCTTTTAGCTCCAAAAAGCCTTACTTAATAGAAACAGTCTTGTCCTAACCATCTCCAGACCTCAAAATGTAGCTGTATTTTAAGCCTCCCTTATCTTTTTTAGCAGACCCTCTGGCCTTCAGCCAGCAGTGACTTCGAGGTCCTGTGATCCTGTCGGTGTGAAATGACGGTGACCTCTGAGAAAAGAAGACTTGGGTTAAGATCCAAACACTCAGCTGTATTGGTGCTGTGTTTTAAAGCTCATGCTTCAGTGTGCATGAGTGAAATAAACCTGTTTTCTTAAAATAAGTCCTACAGATGCTGGGTCATGCACTGCTTTCTGAAGAAACTACAGCTTTGACCCCCTGCTGGGCTGTGTGTGTGTGTGAGTTTCGGTGTTGCTGCTGCATATTTCTCAACAATCGCTCTTTCAAACAACTTTGCACAACGCTGCAATAGACCTGCCGAGCGTGGAGTGGATTTCATGGGCGGTGGTCTAGAAACTTGAGGGAAAGTCACAAACACAGACGGAGGCTTCTTACATGCTACTTGTCTTAAAACGTTTTAATTCCAGTTAATTGAAACAGTACAATGATCATTAGGGAAATACATGTTGCAGGTGGGTTTTTTTCTATCCTATGTTTGCATATGTATTTTTAGATGCAGCCATGTGTCATAGTATAGTTATTGCTACTGAATTGCCTTTGCTCTCAGTTGTCTGGCCAGCAGTGCTGCCGGCGGTCACAAAGGTTTTCTCCAGCGCAGCAACATTCACACACTGAGCTGCTGAGGCAGCAAGCTTTAGGGTTGGTTTGTCCAGATGGAGAGACAGAAAACCAGACAGAAACCTGTCTTCAATGTAAGTTACAGAGCAGCAAAACGAGATAAACAAGTATTTACCGTGATATTTAGGAGTTGGCGGCATTAAAATGTTTGGTGAATGCAGAAGTATGTGTTTTTTCAGTCAATAATCAAGCGCAATTACGGTCCTGGGGATAGTTTTACAATTTTCTTTTACTTGCATATACTTATTTTAGGAAGGAATTGGTCCTGTTTCATGTTCTCTACCTGAGTTTTATCAAAAAATATGAGAAAAGTACTCGGGGGGGGGGGCAACAACACTCTTGCTAACTGAATCTTGACAGTGGTATTTCTTTGATATATCTTTTAATATAAGTATACAACATTGTTCATGTTGGTACATTTGTGAGGAAACATCTGAAGAGAATGTGCACTTGATGCCTTAAATCATTCCCAACCAGATTTGAAAAAAAAAGACCACTTTTGTCCAGGCGGGCTGTTGAGGCGGAAGAGATAAGAGCCACGCCGAGGCCTTTGAACCTCAGAGCTTCAATGACGATGTGATGTCCAACTGACCTTTTATTTCCCTTTTTTTTTGCATAGAAAGCGCCCATCCTTTTATTTCCTATAGCAACCAATCAGTCCACTCCTAATTTATAGGGATTTCTTTGAGTTGTGTGTGTGATGTTCCGCCTTAGCGCTGGTCTGATGTTCCAGCTTTTTGTTTCTCTGCATCCTAACCCGTCGCTGCAGCATCACACTCGGGTCCATTTGCATCGCAGCCCTTTACGGGGCCAGCTGCCGCTGCCCTTTTCTTTCTTCCTGCTGAATTCTAATGATTAATTTCAAAGGAAAGCCGTCTCCAAAGCTCCTTTATCAAGTGTTTGTACTGGGAGGAGGCGAGCCCGCCGTCCAGCTCCCACTCAGGCTTCTCTTCTTCTTCACACTTGTGTTCTGCAAGCGGGAGCTTTCTGCCAGAAGTGAGCTGCCTTTTCAAGTTTGGAGGAACATAACTTATGGAAGAAGAAGGTAAGCATCAGCAGCAGCAGTAGAAAGAATTATGGAAATTGAGATTATACTTGCAGTTGAAGGGTTGAAGTGAAAAACAAGACTAGTAATAGAATAAGTACATTGCATTCTTAGAAATTGATGCCTTTGTTGTGAAGCATGTTAAGATTAATTATTACAGTTCTCATGCTCTTATCTTTCTGTTTATTGACTCTCATTTCTCCAAGTGTATTTAATTCACTCATCTATTTTTAGCCGAGCTTCAGGAGTGACACATAATACACATCATGTATATCAGGTGTCATGCGTGTTGCATCAGGGTGAATCTGTTATGAATTTAATATTATACAAGTATAATATTTAAGCGTGTTCTTCGTTTTCGAGCCTTTTTCACTGTTCACATTGGTCAGTAAAAAATGACGTCCTCTCTTAAACGTTTATAGAAAATAATTTAAGACTGTGAAACAATTAAACAAAAATAATTTGAAATGATGAATTTATTTTCTCCAAAATATAATGTTTAAAACTGGTAAGTGATCATTCTTTGAGATGTCCATGTCCAGTTTGCTCAGAGGGGAACCACATCTGCTTTTGACATGTTTTCACATTCATAAGCAGCTGAACACAATCTGAGAGAAAAGCAAATCATTGCTTTTACAACAGTGATCATTTTGGTTGAATAAAAACTCCTTATGCAAACAAGCGTGTGTGTTATTAGTCAAATGACTGACTGTTATATTCACAATGTAGTGACTAAGATCTTTATTTCTAAAGCAAAATAACTTGTGTTTCTATGTCTGTGAAAACATCATGAGGTCCTTAAAGTTTAAGATGTTTCTCTGCTGCTTCGTCCATTGCAGCATACGTGTTGCAGCCTTTATACTTATAGCTCATGTATGTTTGTGGCAAACAAAGAAGAAGAAAGCATGAAGTGATGGACACTGTGTGCACATCGCTTAACATCCTGCATTGTATTCAGGACATTTGCTCCATGTCATCTTCATCGTTCTCGTCTTCCTTCTTTCTCAGTTACATGTAAAATATATATATATACATATATTTGAGTGTGATCTCATTTCAGCTCTGCAGTGATGCCATGAGGTTGATTCTGGTTAAACCCACCAACGCAACGCGACGTCTTGACTCAACAGGTGAAGTCTTCCGCGATGGGGACCACAACCGTTGCACTTCAGGAGGGCCGACAAAAGCTCCCGAGGGGGCGCGCGATCGATGCTCAGGTACCTCCGTGGAAGCGTCTTCTTCCCTACAGGAAAGCAGCCCGTGCTGCGTGTCGTCCTCGCCCCATGAGAGGTCTAACGGCGTCAGTCCGCCGAGAGATTCGGTCCAGATGTCGCCAATGAAAACCAGAAACCTCACCCTATCCCAGCTGAGCGATCAGGACTGGCTGCTGCTCTGCGGCCAGGTCAGCGAGGATTCACCGAAAGCCGGCTCCAGCGCGGGACATCCAAACCAGGGTGAGCGGTGTGGTTGCTCCTGTCCTGATGCGCACCAACCTCCAAAGGCTTCTGGCTTTCATCCTCAACCAAAGCAGGGCGCCATCCAGCAGCAACACTGTCTCTCCAGGGTTTCAAACAAGAGAAGCCTTTCATCCTCACCACACACTCAGCCTTTCCCCCAAAGCACCCAGGCCCTGACCACTTGCCAGGTTTTACCGCAGCAAACAAACCAGAGGGATCTTTTGAAACCTTCCACGACCCATCCGCAGGATGATTTCCTGCTCCGCTGCAGTGACCGAGGAGCTCAAAAGGAGCAATCGCAGCAACCGCCGTGCAACCATTTTCAAGTTAAAGACAGCAGCCAAGCAACTTTATTCAACATTCCTCTGAACTCCATTGAGTGTGTTGAGACAAATCAGAAGCTGTACCAGCGCCCTCAGCCCGCCGTCTCCGCAGACTTCAACTGGAAAGAGCTTTTGGGCAAAGAACCACTGTTAGTTCAGCAACGTCCGAAACGAGACTCCGACTGCTCGACGAGCCGCGATCAGACCTGCGAGTCATCCGTAGATCCCTCCGTCGCCCTCAAGTGTCGACACCTCCCTTGCAACCCGTTGACCGGCACGGCGCGGGTGCAGAGGTCGTCTCCTCCGGCCGGTAACGACAGTGTCCGATCCTTCTCCAGCAGCCAGTACAGCTCACTGGAGAACCAGGATGTAGTGGCAAAGAGAGCCAGACAGCGACAGAGTCAGGTACATGGAGCTTCCTTAAAATGCTGTTGCCTTCTGACTTTGTGGAGGAGGACATCTTACCCCAAAATGTATTAAATATCATGGACATGTTAAAAAAAACAAAAAACTTTAAAATATATGTAATATATACTATACATATATATATATATATATATATATATATATATATATATATATATATATATATATATATATATATATATATATGTATATATATATATATATATATATATATATATATATATATATATATTTTCTTTATTTAATTTAAGGTCATTTCTTATATTTATATTTATTTAATTATATATATTTTTAAGGTAATTTTTATATATATTTTTTTCTTCTTTTTTAATATATATATAAATATATATATATATATATATATATAAATATATATATATATATATATATATATATATATATATATATACATATATATATATATATATATATACATATATATATATATATATATATATATATATATATTATTTTTAAATTCATGAAGTTTAGTTACAATGCTGTCATTTTACAAAAATATCTCCATGAGATTTAATACATTTTGGGGTAAAATTACAAAACATATTTTCTTATTTTCTCAGACTTCCGTCTCTCAGCGTTCTCGGTTCTGACCGTCTGACTTTCTTTTGCAGACAAACCCTCAGCAGCTCACTGGATCAAGACTCTCGCTCCCTAAACATCCGCCTCCACCTTCCTCCACCTCAGACACCGGCGACGTCGCCAACGGGGACGCGGTGCGACCAGCGAGCGGCCATGGCCACTCAGGGTCCAGTCTGGCAGATCTCTACTCGGGTCAACAGCCGGTTCAGCTTCTGCACAGCGCCGTGCTGGAGGACGCCTTCTCCAAGGTCATCAGAGAAGATTCCAGTAAGGCCAACAGTGAGAATCGGACCCGAGGAGAAGGCGGTGCACCACCGAAGAAGACCAAGGACATCAGCTACCGGCTGGGTCAGAGGAAAGCTCTCTTTGGGAAGCGCAAGCAGTTGAGCGACTACGCCTTGGTCTGTGGGATGTTTGGCATCATCGTGATGGTGATCGAGACTGAGCTGTCGAGGGGATTTTACAGCAAGGTACTGTCGTCCTCTTCAGAAATACTGTTATAGAAATTATAGAACCTTAAGTTGTCAAAACAGAATCTTAACAACAACTTTCTTCACTTTGAGGACATCGCCTTCTTTTATTGCTTCAGTCTGTCTTCGTGTCGTTAAAACCGGCTCCACTCCTCATGTTCATGTTTTTGTCTCCGTTATTTATAGGAATCCATGTGTTCATATGTCCTGAAAGGCCTGATAAGCATCTCCACCGCTATTCTTCTTGGACTCATCGTAATGTACCATGCAAGGGAAATCCAGGTACGTGCATACACATGAAGGGAACTGCATGCATACCTGTAGTCATCGGTTCCCTTGGTTAACCTTGTTTCCATCCAGGAGGAATAATACCAGGGTATTCTTAGTATTCTGACTGGGAAAACTTGCCACGGTCGGGTTAATTTAATATGCAGAACTCCTCACCTTGAGCTCCCTCTGCAGCTCTTCATGGTGGACAACGGAGCAGACGATTGGAGGATTGCGATGACCTTGGAGCGGATTCTCTTCGTCACATTTGAGCTCCTGATCTGTGCCGTCCATCCGATCCCGGGCCAGTACGTGTTCGCCTGGACGGCTCGACTGGCCTTCAGCTACACGGCCTCGGTGGCGGACGCCGACATCGACATCATCCTCTCCGTGCCGATGTTCCTGCGCCTCTACCTCATCGGCCGGGTGATGCTGCTGCACAGCAAGCTGTTCACGGACGCGTCCTCCTGCAGCATCGGGGCGCTCAACAAGATCAGCTTCGACACGCGTTTCGTCATGAAGACGCTGATGACCATCTGCCCCGGCACCGTCCTGCTGGTGTTCAGTGTGTCCTGTTGGATCATCGCAGCGTGGACCGTGCGTGTGTGTGAGAGGTATCCGAATCAGAATCAGCTTTCATGGTGCATGTACATTTTCACATACATGGAGTTTGACGCCGGATTCTGTGCTTCGTACTTCTTTACAATGCAAAAGATAAATATTTTTTAAAAACAGAAAAACAGTAAACAATGGCCAATATTCTTATTCTTCCTTTTCTTCCCTTAGTACCCGGCCATGGTGGAAAGTAACTAAGTACATACATTTACTTAAGTATTGTACTTTACTTGAGTATTTCCATTTTCTGCTACTTTATACTTCAACCCCAGTACATTTCAGAGGCAGACATCGTCGTACCTCTTACCCCTAATTCCTTCAAGCATATTTAGGCACTTCTTCCTCCATTGGTAACCAATTGCATTGTTTTAATATCATAAGTTTGTGCATTTTCAATGATATTCAAATAGTGGATAACCAAAAATCAGTGGTAAAACATTGTTCTTTGTGTAACTGAGCACAGACCCAACGTCTTCCAGCTTCCAGGGTTCACGTCCAGGTGTCGTGTGTCCGCAGGTATCACGATGCAAAGGAGGTGACCAGCACCTTCCTCGGAGCAATGTGGCTGATCTCCATCACCTTCCTGTCCATCGGCTACGGCGACATGGTCCCTCACACCTACTGCGGGAAGGGAGTCTGCCTGCTGACAGGAATCATGGTGAGAGTCACACAGATCCAGTACAACCGGACATGTGGTGGAGGACTGTATTTTTAACGGTTTATTGAACACTAACACTATTTTACATAATTATCGTAGTGGCACGGTGATGAGTTTCATCTTTATTATTGAACTTCTGCTCATTGAAACTTGAATTGGTTTGACTTTCCCAACAGTGTCATTTAAATAACTTTATAATGGTGAGTGTAAAATGGTGGAGATGTGATTGTGTGTGTTTTGTGTCACAGTCACCGACACCGAGTCTCTCCACGGTCTTTCTCTCAGGGAGCCGGCTGCACGGCTTTAGTGGTCGCCGTCGTTGCAAGAAAATCAGAACTCACCAGAGCCGAGAAGCACGTCCATAACTTCATGATGGACACGCAACTCTACAAGAAGGTCACATTGATTTCTGTTTTGTTTAAATGTTTCAGTCTTTTTCTTCTTTTTTTTTTTTTTTTTTTTTACCTCAAAGAGCATTACAGAATAACCAAATCCACAAAATGATGCGATGCAGAAGACCAAAACCAAACAAAGCACACGAGACAAACATTCCTCACTTTAAGAAAATAATTCAATAAATCCATCTCCTGTATTTTATTCGCATGAATATCTATTGTCCTCAGGTGAAAAACACAGCAGCCAACGTGTTGAGGGAGACGTGGCTCATCTACAAAAACACCAAGCTGGTCAAGAAGGTCGACCGAGCCAAAGTTCGCCACCATCAGCGGAAGTTTCTGCAAGCCATCCACCAGTAAGAGCAGAAACGTGTTCTGGCATGTCTATTCTTACATTTGTCAAGGCCATGATTTAAAATGCTTTTATTTTGTTTGGCACTTAAGTGACTTTGCTTCTTATTCTCAATTTCAGACTGCGAAGAGTCAAAATGGATCAAAGGAAGCTCGCTGATCAGGCCAATACAGTTGCTGACCTCGCCAAGGTTTGATATGCAGCACCCTCGCATGCATGTGCAGAGTTAGACTGAAGGCTGGTTTCATATTCATCCACTAAAGAGAGAACGCGTCTCTGTGCTTACCTTAAATCGAGAGCTTTGCTGCTACGCTCACCCCGATGTGTCTTAAAAATGGACCACAACATCCTGTAAAGTCAGATGTACACACTCTCCTTCCTGTTGCTTTCCAGACTCAGAACATGATGTATGATCTGGTGCTAGAGCTTCAACATCGAAGCGAGGAGCTGGACAGGAGGATCGTAGCTCTGGAGGAGAAACTGGACTCCATCCTCCTCAACGTGCAGTCGCTGCCCGTCGCGCTTTCTCAAGCAATAACAAAGCTACAGAAGGATTTCCTGGACGACTTGGCCTGTCGTGTCCACTTCCTGTCATCCTCCCTGAGCTCTGAGTGCTGTTCAGTCCCCGCCAGGCAGCTCTGTCCAGGACCCACCACCCCAGAGACCCCATACAGCTCATAGGCCTGACACACTGATTTTCTCTTTAGTCTGGAACTTTGTTTCATGCTGAGAGGGATTTTCTCAACATGCACTCTTTTTTTATAAAGTAGCACTCTGCGACTCATTCATTTAGTTACACACATGCACTCCTGGGACTTACGGCTATCGTCTCATACTGAGCAGCTCTAATGAAAAGGGAAGTGCCTCAGTCAGGGATTCTAGAGGAAGGGAAGAGCACTATTCCTTTATTTCCTCTACTCACAGGTCCACAGTTCGTCCGGGGATTCGGTTTTCAGCTCCAAATTTATGCCGCTTTTTTCTCACTCCAGAGGTCCGGGGGTAAGCTTTATGGATAATTACAATGTGATTGTCAATAAAATATACGATTAAAATAGCTTATATTTTATAGTCTAATTGAGTTAATTCCTCAGCAATACATCAGAGAATATTTTCTCCCCAATTGTTTCAGGGAAGAAATGCGCTCACAGATTTCATCAGGATAAGCTTTTCTTGTTTTTACCCACCGATCTTGCAATAATAATTTGTGAAGAAATACTCTGCCTTTGTAGACCTAGAAAATGGTTCTTGGAATATAATGATAGATTTTGAATACAATTGAAACCTCTCAGAAGTGGGCTTGACACCGGCTGGTTATGAAAAGGATCAGAAAGGCTTGCCATACATCTAAAAGTTGTTTTTGTTAGTGCCAAATGCCAGCTTAAAGCAGGAAAGAAACCTCAACTTAAGTTGTAAAACATTAATTTAACAATGCAACTTGTTCACTTCTTTACTCACATCTTTGCTTTTTTGTTCTGCTCATTTGAGATCTAATTTCTGTATGGCAATTGGCTGCTTCTTGTGTCATTTTTCTGTTTAGGTATAGTTAAGTTGTAAACTTGAAAATTGTGCAATAGAAATAAAGTGAATAAATTATGTAGAGCTCAGAAATCTTGCTTTGTGTTTTGCTAGCCTCAGCATGCACACCATTAATATGGCATGTACTTTCAAAAGCAGGTAATAGCAATTTTGCAAGGAATATATATATATATATATATATATATATATATATATATATATATATATATATATATATATATATATATATATATATATATATATATATATATAGCATCCATATACCTACATATAGATCCTCCTTTCACACATACACCCGCTTATTTCCAACGCTCCAGTTTTAACTAACTAGTAAACTAGTAGTTTTTAAAAGGGGATGCACTTTTACATCATTATTAAGCAGCGTTAATAAGCCAATCATACACGTTTAACACATTTTGACGGTACGTTTGAACAAGTAAAGTAATCGTATAACCAAATACCGAAACAGTCGCACATCAGACATGATAAACAGCTTTGCCAGTGAGGTTGTTTACAAGAACTACCATCTGCCTCCCCAAGTTACCGGGAGCTGGGGCCCTTTATAATCTCGCGATAAGTGTCCGCGGGCGAGCTGCACCCACGAGAACGTCGTTTCGCGCGCTGAGGCTAAACTCCAGTCACATTTCAAACTGACGGCTCTCTTAGCCAATGAACTCGATTTGCTCGGAGGAATTCCTCCAATGGCGAAGCTGTATTCTTAGAGCAGGCGGGGTATGAAAGTCTTGAAGAATAACTCATTGATCAATCTCCAACAAGCCATAGAGTTGGTCGCGCAAACCTCACTAAGAAGTTATTTGCGGAAAACCTGTGCGGTACTCCGTTAACGTCAATTTCGTGTTTTCACTTGGACGAACAAACAGGTACAACTCTTTTTTTCACTTATGTTTTATCAACTTTAAAAATTGTTACTCATTGATATTTTGAATCAGTTGCTAGCTCACTACTGTTAGCTAACTTGACAAAGTCCTACCTCGTTTATATTTGGGTTAACGTTACTGCACCAAGTTTTCCAGCCAGTCAAACGGACAAAACCAAATTAATCAACTATATTTAGTATTCGGGACAGTTTTTCGTGATGTTAAACGTACTGATTTCTTTTAGCTAACAAAACGTTCGCAGAAAAGCTGTGTAACAATAAGTTGTAACGTGGTTTGCTCTGGCGTTAAGCATTGATGGGGGCTGAAGAACTTGACTACCATGAGCTGTTATCTTGTGTTGTTGATCTGTAGTGTGGCCACATAACGTGGACCACATGGTGGAAAGTACAATTTAGCTTTGGCACATCGCCGCTTCATATGAAACAAAACAAACACGCTAACCTCAAACGCGTAGCTTTTCTTCTTTTTTTTTTCTTTCTTCATTTTGGCTCGTGTTTTTCGTATATATTTTAAGAAAAAAATGAATGGCGTTGCTGAATGAAAACCGCTGGGGTGGGAGGAAGTAGTTTTGTTTTCGGTGTTATTACTCGTGCTCACTGGTGTTGGGTTTATTTGGGGCAAGCGGAGCGAACAACACCTCAGCTGAGAGCGTAGAAGTAAAAAGACGAGCGGTCATCGAGCTCGCGGCTCAATCCTCAAGAGGAACAAAGCGCGGTCTTTGTGGGCCAAAGGAGTGTTTTTAGTTGTTTGTAATAATCGATTGAAAACTACATGCGAGGGAGCTTTCGGTGTGTTTTATTGTCGGAGAGCGAAGGCACATTGTTTGCTAGTGCTCCCTCCCCTCCGGATGTGCTTGCTTTTAAAAGAACTGGGAGTGGCCTGCAGCTCAGTTTCCCGCACTGTATTTAAATCAGCTTGTTCCCTCCCTTTCTGATGTTCTGATGCAGTGACAGCCCAGTACAGTACGTCCACAATGCACCGGTCAAGGACTGGCTTATTCATATTCGCCGCTGGGATCAATTTAGATAGATGGATAGATATACACGTTATTAATCCCCAAGGAAAAATTTGACTAAAATATATTTATTTTATACCATTATAAAATAACTTCATGGTTGACTGTCTACAAAATGCTCTAAAAGAGAAACTATCACAATTTGCAGGTTCCTTATCAGTAAATCTGTATTGTACGTTATGAAGATATAAGGAAATGTGTCTTTGATACGGTTCACATGAAAACAATATACTATTATATAATAATATTGATTTTTTTTAAACATCAAAATAAAGATGGCTACCTGATAGCATTGCCTGAACAGCCTCAGATAATATCACCATTCAGTTATTGCATGTAAATACATTGGGAATCTTGGCTAAATCCTTATTAGGGTAAACAATAATCATCTGTGGTTTTAATAAAACTTAAAATAAATTGTGCAATATCAGGCCAGCAGAAAATGCAAAAACCAAAATAATTTGGATTAAGAGACTAGACCATATGTTATCAGAAAAGGCCATAGTGGTTATTTATCAAGAGTTGTCACAGTTTATGCATTTAAACACAAATTAATAACAATTGCATCCTGTTGCTGCTCAGCGTGTTGGAGTTTAACAATACTGGCTGGTTTGTGTGCATGCTACCTGCTGGAGGCGACAAAATGAGATGATCCATTACATAAGACTGATTGCTTAAAGGTTCATGCTTTGGCTGTTGACACAGGGCAGCTGCAATGTGGATTCAGGTGCGCACTATGGATGGGAAGGAAACCCACCGGGTTGATTCCCTGTCGAAACTCACCAAGGTGGATGACCTGCGTCTCAAAGTCGCAGAGCTCTTCAAGGTGGAGCCAGAAAGGCAGAGGCTCTTCTACCGTGGCAAGCAGGTGAGGCGGCATGGTTCAAATTTAGACCAGAGATGTCCTTGATGCTGATCCTGGTATTTGTGTCCCAATTCTGAAAAATATTAGACTTTAAAAAATTAACAGTAGAGGATGTATGTGGAGGATGGTCATAGCTTATTCATGATATCTTCTTGGTTCCTCATGAACAAAGCAAAGAATGCATAAATAACAACCTATTCTTTTAATTAAAAGCATGTGATGAATAAAAGGTTCCTGTTATGACAAAGTATATTTCATATGAGTAAGCAGAAACCAGAAGAAAAAAACAAAATGTGTAGTGCTGCCTTTCTCTGTTTTTAACTGTCATATTTTTGTTTATCAGATGGAGGATGGCCATACCATATTCGACTACAACGTTGGTCTCAATGACATAGTGCAGCTGCTTGTTAGGCCGAAAATGTCTGCCGTTGATGTCATCAAAAGCAAAGACAAGGAAGCCGAGCTTTCTGACTCTGATTCTGGTTGTGGCTCAACCCAAAGTGAGTCTGACAAGAACTCAACTCACGGGGAGGTAGAAGTCCAGGCCGCCGGCAGCTCCACCCAGACAAACACCACAGAGCTCGTCGACCCAGGGTTCGGATATTACAAGGTTTGTTTTAACGGTGTTAGTTGGGAGTAAATTTAGTGTTTTTTTAAAAAATATTTTGTGTTTGCAGGTTGCTTTTGCTTTGTGGGGAAGAGGGCAGTATCTGCAAAAAAAAGTTGTTTTTAAAAAGACAAACATTTTTTCATCCACCAGCTGCTTTACTAGAAAAAAAGACATGTTTCCTAAACTGCAACAAACTGTTGCACACTGCATGACCACAATATTAAATGTAAAGTCTCAAAACACAACTACTATTTCTGTAAACTTGCTGCTGGTTAGCTTCATTGGTGAACTTTTGCATGGATATACAAATGCAAGTGATTTGTATAAAGTGGGGGTATAGTTGCTGCAATGAGTTTGAGCCTGTCTCCTTTTCTTCACCCACATTCTTATAGACATTGGGAACAAGTATAGTTTTACATGTTTATTAGTTCTGTAAATGTAAGGATAAAGCCAAGAGTTGAGTTCAGACAAGCCATTTTGCAAAAACTATCTGAACGATCACATTTTTTGAACACTTCATGAGATTATTTTTGTTTGTGTTACCAAATACACTGAAAACAAGAAGTACATTGTCTCTGAAGATCTTTGTTTTCTTTTTCTTTAAGATCAATGAGCTGGTGGACGCAAGGGACTTGAACATGGGCGCTTGGTTTGAGGCCCAAATCGTGAATGTTACTAAGACAACAAAGACTCCCAAAGAGGAGGCCGCTGAGGCGCAGTCAGCAGAAGAGATCCTGTACCACGTTAAATATGAAGAGTAAGGTTTCTTTGATTTGTTTCCGCATGGTCAAGGATGTCTCTATGAAATTTGTATGTATGTGATTATAGTTTTAAACTGTAGTTTGACGTTAAGTGTTTTGTATGTATTTATTCATAGTATACTTTAAACAGTTCATTTCAAATAGTGTGTGAATATAAACAAATAAAAGGCTAGCTGGAAGCATTTTAAATAAGAAGCCACCGTACTAATTTAAACTAACACACCCGATCATTACCTAAGTAACATGACTTGTGTGCTTTCATTTGAGTTAAAATAAGTTTCTGTTTCTTTGCCCTATCTGAAAAGTGTTTCTGTGTTGTAAGTATGTTGTTTGGGGAACATTCCTCTGAGTGCACCAGTAGTTGCTCCTCACCATTCAAACATTTTGATTCACTGCGCTGCACTCCCATGCAGCGCTGTGTAGGAAGCACCTGTGTGTTTGTGTGTGTTTGTGTGTGTGTGTGTGGCTTGCCTCTGAACTGCAAACTGACATGGTTTCACATTTGCTTATCGCAGTTACCCAGAGAATGGAGTCATTCAGTTGCTGGTTAAGGATGTTCGCCCGCGGGCCCGCACGGTGTACCAGTGGCACCAGCTGGAGCCCGGGATGGTCCTAATGGTCAACTACAACCCGGACGACCCCAAGGAGCGGGGTTATTGGTACGACGCTGAGATCCAGAAGAAGAAGGAGACGCGCACCGTGCGGGAGATCTATGCCAAGATTATCCTCGGGTAAGAACTTTGCATGTAAAGCTTTGGTTACTGCGCTCTATTGTAGGTAACTGCCACCAGTCTCATATCGCCTCAACCTGCTGAATGTGACTGACAGTTGGTTTCTTTTTTGCAGTGATGCTGGTGACTCTCTTAATGATTGCCGGATCATGTTCCTGACTGAAATCTATAAAATCGAGCAGCCCGGTTCTCTGGACGAGACTCCAGCTGGATCTGACAGTCCTTTAAAAAGTAGGTTGAAGATAAACATATTAAAGTATGAAAATGTGCGTTAGTGCCGTTTGACGGTGAATCTTCAGGGTTTTGAGTATTGTATTTGTCAACAGTTGATGTTTGATTTTACATATGAAACTTGCCCCTCCTTATTGAAAATGCAGATCAATGATTATAGTATAAATAATTAATGAAATATCTGTATTCTCCAGGATCAAATGGACCAGAGTGCAAGCACTGTAAGGATGATCTCAAGAAAAACTGCCAGTGGTGTAACTGCCATATCTGCGGCATCAAGCAGGATCCAGACAAACAGTTGCTGTGTGATGAATGTGACATGGCCTTTCACACGTACTGCCTGAACCCTCCACTCACCACCATCCCTGAAGATGAGGACTGGTCAGTAGGATCCAATGCAAAACAATCAATTCATATTCATACGTCTAGATATCCTAACATTTAACGTTTTGCAAATACTGCGTTTGAAAGTTTTCAAGTACTTTAAAATCTCTATTTAACATCTTTCTGCAGCTGTTAAACGATTTATTTTGTGACATGGTGTCATTCTTTTGGTCTTCACTTGTGTTGTTATTTGTTAAGCTCGATCTTCACTCTGCATGTCATACTCTCTCAGGTATTGCCCAGGTTGCCGTAATGATGCCAGTGAAGTTGTATTGGCTGGAGAGAAGCTGAAGGAGAGCAAGAAGAAATCTAAGATGGCTTCTGCCAGCTCCTCCAGCCAGAGGGACTGGGGCAAGGTGAGTGTTGGCAGACAGAGAATATTGCGTAGATGTGCAAATAATACGTGAGACATTTATAATTTGGATAAGTCAAGTATCTACCAGATCTGTCTAGGTTTGAAAAATAACATTAACAAACAGCGTTTGTACAGTATATTGTGAGAAATGCGCTTGGAGCTTAAATGCTCTATATACCATTGTAGGCAACTACCTACGATACTCTACTCTTCTAACTATTTACTCATTCCTCTCCAGGGAATGGCCTGCGTTGGTCGAACCAAGCAGTGCACAATCGTCCCGTCCAACCATTATGGACCGATCCCGGGCGTCCCCGTCGGCTCCCTGTGGAAATTCAGAGTGCAGGTCGGTCGCTCAACTGGAGTTGAATTGATGCTGTTATATGTTTGCAACATACGCCAAGTACAAACCATACTGAGGTTTTGTGATAATTGCTTCCAGTGGCCACCAATTTTTTAATTCTTATGCTTTTCTAGGTCAGTGAATCCGGTGTCCACAGGCCTCATGTAGCTGGGATTCACGGCAGGAGCAATGATGGAGCCTTCTCTCTGGTGCTGGCAGGAGGATATGAGGATGACGTGGTATGCTTTTTTTTGTTTTGTTAAAATGTTCCAAATATTAGGGCTTGTGTGATATCAGAAAAGTCCGTGCGATATGAAATCTATACGTTTCAAATTTAATTTGGCTGCTAAACATTTTGTAGTTTTTTAGTGTGTGTAATGTGATGCGTCTTGTGTTGTAGGATGATGGTAATGAGTTCACTTACACTGGCTCTGGGGGACGAGATCTTTCTGGAAACAAGAGGACTGCTGAGCAATCGTGTGATCAGACACTTACTCACATGAACCGGTATGACACGACATGACATCATGTATTTTAACTTCCTTTTTTAACTAACAGGTTTTGTAAATGGTCAAATTTTCCACCTCTTAATTGTTTACTCTGGGCCTCACCAGGGCGGTGGCTCTCAACTGTAACGTCCCTGTCAACGACAAAAATGGAGCGGAGTCCAAGAGCTGGAAGCAAGGAAAACCAGTAAGGGTTGTGCGCAGCTGCAAGGGCCGCAAGCACAGTAAATACTCCCCTGAGGAAGGCAACAGATATGATGGGATCTATAAGGTATGAGGGAACAGTGGACATGTTTCTGAAGTTATCAAACTGAATGATGCACACAACAATCATGCAAACTGTTTTTCATGGGGCGTTAAAATGTAATAAATGGATGAAATTGGTTTGCATCATCAGAACTGAAACACCGTTAGCTCACCATGTGTAATACATAACCTTGTGACTTTGAGTATATATTTTGATTGAGAGTACTTTTGTGTAATTTTCAGGTGGCAAAGTACTGGCCGGCGAAGGGAAAGTCTGGCTTCTTGGTCTGGCGGTATCTGCTGAGACGTGATGACGATGAGCCGGCTCCATGGACCAGAGATGGCAAGGAACGCATCAAGAAGCTCGGTCTCACCATGCAGGTAGAGATGATCTTTCAGGCTACATTGTACCAGAGGGTTTTTTTATATTCAAAAATTCCAAGTTTATTTGGGATGTATATGCATGCATGAGATGTGATCAGCTCTCAATTGAAATAGAATAAACTTGACAGCAGAAAGTTCCTTTTCATTTACTTTATTTAAGCACAATATTTGTAAAAAAAAAATCAACTTTGTCATGTTTCATCAGTTTACTTAAATTTGTGTCTAGACTGCTACAATGATTTGTTAAATAAATAATGGCCTCGTTTTACAAGCAAATCCTCAACTCCTCATAATTATAAAAGTATAAAAGTGTCTAAAAGCCACATATGTATTTATTTTTTGGAGTATGACTTTATTTGAATATACAACATTTTATTCTAGTATCCTGCTGGCTATCAGAAAGAAAAGGAGAACAAAAATGAAGTGGAGGAAGAGGCGGCGACACCCAGCAAGGCAAAGAGAAAGAGGAAATCTCAGGACAGCGGTAAGTCCTGTGGGTGTTTTTTTGTGTTTTAGTTTTTACTTCTGTATAATCTGCCATTGCAATACCCCCACAGCCATGCATTGGTAGACTGTATCACTGGTGGCATGCAGAAAGAGATTTTCAGTAGAAGTGATTTATAATGTCATATTTCAGATGGCAATAATGTTTCACTCAATTATCCTCGGTTACCTTTTCATACTCCACAGCTTTGTAGTGATTTTTCTATTTCCTGAACACAGATACCTCAAAAACCCCTCCAGGCAAGACTCCGAAGAAGAGTAAGGTAGAATTATACAAACTTACCCAGGAGCAGAAATCCCTCATCAAGGATGACAAGACGAACAAGAAGGTGTGGGACGAAGCCATGGAGTCACTGTCTCTTGGACCGGTGAGTGTGGCTGTGTATTTGGTGAAGTCATCAGCTGGATTTCTGAATGCTTTTTTTGGGGGGGAAAATGTTATTTCCAGTACAGTCCTGGCTCGTCTTGACACAGGCTGTTACACTGAGGAAATGTATGATTGATGGTGGAGAGTTGAATAAAAGAGACGGCACAACTAGTTTAAACAAAAGTTCTGTTTCTCTGTCGTATGTGAAGCGTCTTTGAGCATTTTGATAAGTGCTATATAAAATTATGAGTATTAATATCAAGGAAAAACATCACATTGGTGTGGATTCATTGCTGGACTGAAATTGGCCAGAATGAATGAAGAGTTTGGCTTGTTTGTTTAGAAGCAACAGAGGAGTTTAACTCCTCAAGCTTTTAACCTCCTGTTGGTCGAAGAGCCATTTGTAAAGCCGTTTCACATGTTTAATGTTTTCTTTCTGCAGAATTTCTTGAACAAAGTTCAAGAAATCTTCCTCTGCATTTGCTGCCAAGAAGTGGTCTATCAGCCCGTCACCACAGAGTGCCAACACAATGTTTGCAGGGTAAGAAACATCGTCTCAAACTGCTTGATAGTTTGGATCTTTTTGATTTGGTGCAGTATGTACAAGGTACTTATTCATAGTCAGTGTGTTAGTTACAGATTACAGTGGGAATACGCCAGTCTTATTGGATTTATTGCACTTAAGCAAAGCAATGTACTGCTGTGGACAAATCAGCAAACCTTTTTAAAAGGAAATTCTTGACTCGACCCACTAGGAGTGTCACGCACGGTCCGGTGGAGGTTGCATTGACTTTAATTATAATGGGTTCAAGCTCTATTCTGTAAAACCGAGTAGATGAGTTAGGTAATGGTGACTTAATGGTATGTGTTTCACCACAGGAATGCCTCCAGCGGTCCTTCAGAGCAGATGTGTACACCTGCCCGGCCTGCAGGCACGACATTGGCAAAAACTACCCCATGACCGTCAACCAGCCGCTGCAAGATATTCTAAATCAGTTTTTCCCAGGGTACAGCAGTGGGCGATGATCATTGGTTGTGCATGCTCAGTCCTTAAGGAATCGCGATGTAAACTGTAAGGGGAATTTTCAGTAGAGGCAATAAAGAATCAGTTTCTCTTAATATATTTTTATGACTATAAAACTACAATTTTTGTGGACTTCAATGCTACCGTTTTCCCCTTGGATCTGCCATGATGTGTCAGTAGAATAATTGAAAATTCCTTTGTAACTGTATCGTTTCTCCGTTAATACCTTACACCGGGAACTAGTGTTTTATTTTGTTCCATTAACTAATGTTATCCATATTGTAAAATGTTTTAATCAAATCCCTCCATGTTGAGTCTAGAGTGGTTTAGCCGTTTGCTCAACTTGTTTGGATATTCTTTTTACGGCTTTTATTAGAATCTGGATCTTATCTGTTATGCCGTTGGCTTGATTGTTGTTGGTATTTTGGTAATACAAATTCAGATTGTGTAGTCGGGGGGGTTTTAAGTGGTTTACTCGCATCTTACCTGGAGGCCTCAGCTATGGGCCTTTTGCACCGAATGCAGCTGCCGTGCTCTGAAACCCGTTATTTCCAAAGGTTTGCACAGCGACACGACACATTTTCGTGAAATGTGCGCTAGTGCACACTGCGTCCTGTGTGAAAGGGTTAATTTGCGTCTCTTGTAGGGATATAATCTTCTCTACTTGACGTTGGACAACCTATCAACATAATATAGCCTTGACAGACTTCCAGGCCAAATGTGACGTTTTCCGTTTGTCGCGATATGATAAGATGATTTGAAATTGCACCAATGTGGCAAGAGAACAAAGCTGCTCTATACGAGCTGACCTTGTTTTCCTGCTCTTGAGCGCTCTGAGAGGAAGTGTCTTTGCGTGGAGAACGGTGTTCTCAAACGTGGTTGGATTTTCTAACTAGTATATTGGTTCCTTTTTAAATATGTTCATACAGTAACTTTATACCTGTATATTAAGTTTGGCAGACTTGTTTTGAGAGTTAATTATTTGATACAACCTTGAAAGCTAAACATCATACAGCGGGGAAGATTTAAATTGTCCCTCTTTCGTAAAAGTTCACCTTTTGTTAAAGTCCAAAGAAACAAAAGTGCTTAACCAGGAGTGTAATGTCGGAATCCCATCTGTTTAGATCCTTAGACATAGTCTCTGACACCCAAAGCTAACGGAGTCTAGAAACTTTTTGTACTTTTTTCTAAAATTTAAATTTGTACTTTTTCATCTTTTTATAATCCATTACTGCCATCTTTGTGTGTGTGTGTGCGTGTGTCTCTGTCTGTGTGTCTGTGTGTGTTGGGGGAGGGGGGGTGGGGCTGTTCAGTCAAATGTTTGTCTCTTGTTGTCACTTGTAATACTTGACCTTATTTAAAAACAGGAAATGCTTGCATCGAGATACGTTAAGGAAATTCCACACACTGCTCCTGAAATTTTAAATTGAATCAACTAAATTATCTGAATTTGTTATTGACTACTTTTGCCGTTGCCTTTTGTCATTTATGAGTTTTTGGTGTTGAATTTCAACAGCAGTGTGTGACTGTCTGTCTACATGCCAGCACTTTGAGTTTTGATTGAGAGACAAATATTTCGATAGACTGGGAAATGTATATTTTCTGAAATTGTATAATTTGTAGTCCCTTTTTTTAGTTTTGATATGTAGTTTTAAAATTGCTTGCACACTTTTGGTGCAAAAAATTGTCAATACATTTTCAGTGTTATTCAATAAAAAAAGTTGAAATTCATTTTTTTTGTTTTTTTGGGGGGGGCGGTCGGCTTTGATGTAATCCTGAAGGTGTATGACCTTAAATAAACTGTTGATATACATTTGATATTGTAACAAACTGGGCTGCACGGCCATGACAAAAAAATTGGGATACCTGCAACCTTGCAAAGTGTGTGTATATAATGATGTATAGTCTAGAGACAAACAATTATTTTTTAACAACGAGCCAAATGGACCAAAGAGACCCACCAACTGAAACCAGAGAGCCTTTGACACACAAGGCCCAGGTGTTCCCACTCTTCTGATGACCCTCTGCCACGCCCACCTCCAACACCTGCAGGGACAGACAGGGTTGTCACAATACATATATGTATTCATTTTAATTATATACCTGTTGTAACTATCCATTGTAATTGTATAACTGCTAAAAAAAAAAGCAAAACACTTGTAAAGATAGAAAGTCAAACACCAAGATTCAGAACAAACTGGTTATGGATCAAATAGAGCTTGATGAACACTGTTTTGGACAAACATTTCAAAATGTTCAGGCATAACAATATTAGTTTAAATGTGTTTAATTGCCCTGAGTTTATTATTGTCCGTGGATTATTGCGTTCAGTTAACGATCTGAGGCGTGCACGTCGATTAAGTACCAACACAGAGGATGAGTAGTAACGTGCAGCTATTTTCATTGGTTGATTTGTGTGTCTATTAAACAAATAGACCAACCATATAGTTGGGTTTGTAAAGACGCAACCCATCATCTGGGTGATTCCACCAATCGCGAGGCTTAGTTTGTGAGGTGGGCGTGACTCCGAGTAGCCAGTGCTAGCTAATGCTACAGGAAAATCCATCCAGGGAAATTTTTACAAAACGAAACCAAATTGATTGATTAAAACAAGTACGGCACAAAACGTTGCAGCAGCAGGTAATATTTACCAAACGGGAAACATTTTTGTACAATTGTGAAGACTGTATTCTCGTGTAATGCTGTTGAGTGGGGGTTGTCGTCGCGTTGTTTTGTTTTTTCTAAACGAAGATATGGAAGTAGCTACTGAGCTAGTGGGCTAACCAGCGTTAGCTAAGAATACACAAACGGTGTAAATGTGAGCAGTATGGTTGATAATAACTGTTGATTTCACGCATGTGTACAATCTTGGAAGGCGGCTTTGAAGGTTGACGTGAGTTCTACATTTTCTTCGTTTTGATAGGTGCAGATAGGGTTTTTTGTTTGCTGTCTTCGATGACATGCTAACAGGTAATGCTGGTTGTGCATAGTCGCCCTGAGCAACACCATCACCAACTTCATTTGAGAACGAGCAGTGGCGTTTTACTTCGAGTCAGAGATATGAATGAACTATTGTTTGAACAAATGTTGTATATGGATATTTGCATATCATTCAGTTGCTCGGTAAGGAGGTCAGTGTGCCGCAATATTGAAACAAGTTTCAGGCCCAGATACCGTTAAAGGGGCCGTGTAGGCCATTTTTGTTGTGGTTAGACAGCTGGGGGTCATGTGGCCTGTCATGGCTCACTCTATAGATCAGCACTGGTGGGACAGAGGGCCCGACCCATGCTGGTGACACGTTACCAAATGTTGGAGCGAGTGAAGTGTTGTAAATTCTTGTTTTTATGACCACCATTTATTATGGAAGACATGTGTGTGTCGGTCACTGAGCAGGAAACCATAAGAGTAAGTGTATTGAAGTCGCTGATGTATGCTTGAAATTGAACTGTCATTCAAAGCTCACGTTTCCTGCTCAACAGTGTGTTTGTTGTTTGTGCAGATTTCGTGTTGAAATGTCTCTATTTGTGGTTTTATTTATTTATTTTTTGAGGGGGAAGTTAACATTGACAACTATCATCTTATATTGACACTTGCTGGGGCAAGCCGATTCAGGGTTTCCATAAATCTAGATCATGTTTCTGAGGTTGACATGTCATACAACAATTTTCCAATTTGTATTTATATCAAAAACATAAAATGTTTATTCCTACATGCATGTATGCAAATCTTACATTTTGCATAATTCAAACCGCTATCTTTCATGTAAATGAATTCAGGAAAACAGAGTTCTGTATTTTTTTCTGACTAAAGCTGAGCTAAACTAAAGTGTTTTATAATTTTACATTCTACCAAATCGACACATGTTTGATTTCATGAAGTAGGGGAAAAGGGTATCCAAATAGAACCATACATTATATATGCTGCTGTGTCATGTGAAAAGAAAATATTTCGAAAAGTGACCTACATATAAAATATCTGGAAAAGGAAAAAAAACAACAACACCCTGAACAATTATTAAAATAGTACACCAATGTCACACCTTCTAATTGCTTTTTTTGTTGGACCAAAACCCAAATATATGCAGTTTATTATAATACACAATCAAGAAATGTATAATTTTGATTGGATTATAGGTCAACCGACTGATTGCTACATCTCTAAGATGACATTGTCAATATTGTTGTTTGCTGTTGGGGAGTCTCTGTTCCAGAGGTAGCTCTTTCAGTTAGTGTTGGAGATATCCGGGTGGAGTTTGTTGTACTTAGGGTCACATGTTTGTCAAACCCAAACTTCAGGCCAGTTTGTTTGAAGGTCCTATTCACACAGTTAGCAAACACTTGTTGCCAGTAGTATTATTAGGACTATGGGTCAAATTGTCCTGTGACTCAGTTTGAAAGTTTTCGTCATTTGTCTAATTAGAGTGAGACAAAGCAAGAGTTTTAGTAGATGAAAGAAAGGTGAGAGTAACAACTCAAGTCATTTATCAATTCAGTGCTATTATGGTTAAGCACAGCCAGCTATGCTGCTGGATGTGGTCAGGTGTGGTTTGTTGGATCTCAATTTATTTATTTAGTAACATCACTAACATCCTGTTTATCCTGGCCGTGACTTTGTCAGCCTGATCAGCAACCCTGCACTCTGTGTAAAATAACTCTGCTCCTTGCAGTGTAAAATAAGCTGCGATGGACCGAATATGCCCTGATTGCCCATGTTTTCCCTTTCCAGGTTTACCTGCAACCCTGAAAAGACCCGATGGCTACTGACATGCCCATGGAAACGGTGCTGGTTCCTCAGCCGGCCCCAGCCTCACCCCCCGACACCGCCCCAGCTTCTCCTCCTGGTCTCGGCTCTAGCGCAGCCCAAGACCAGATTCCCACCGAGGTGCCAGCAGTTGCTGAAATCCTAGACACAGCGATGACCTCAGAACATGATGCTGCTCCAGATCTCACCCCGGCTCTTCCTACAGACCCAGACGCTGCCCCAGTCCTTGCCCCGGGTTCTGGGCTGCCCCCTAACCCTTTGCTGCCAGTCAGCGCTCAGAACCCCAGCTGCAAGATCATGACCTTCCGGCCCACCGTGGAGGAGTTCAAAGACTTCGCCAAATACATCGTCTACATGGAGACTCAAGGAGCTCACCGCGCCGGCCTCGCAAAGGTGAAGACAGCACACCTGCACTCTTTTACACATGCACTCGCATATTTTATGTCGTCCTTCACCTCTCACAGTGAGGTTTAATTATTTCAGTACATGTTAAATCCCATCAAGAGCTACCGTTCATATCCTCTTTCATCTTGCATTGCCAAGCTTCTATCTAAAATGATTTTTTTACTTCTTACCAACCAGTATTGACAAATTACTATTCCAAGTTATTAAAGCACAAAATTCCATATTTTGTTAATTAACAACCAAACTATTTTACATTATGTACTTATTTGTGTATATTCTTTTTAAATGAAGGAGCTGAATTTGGCAAATGTTTGACAATTTGTGTTATGTTGTTGCAAAATATTGTTCATTAACAGATAATGAGTATCAAAGTTAATGCAGTTGAATTAAATAAGAATTTAATGTCCTGCCCAAATACAGTCCTCTAAAGTTTGGATGAGCTATTTGAAAAATTTAGCTGTAAAAATACTGTAAAAACTAAAGAAACATATTTGAATTTTCATCATATTTCTCTTCTAAACAATTGAAAATAAACTTGAGCAACGCTTTTGAGATGACAGGAACTAAATTTAACCTTGTACATCTTCTCAAACAGTTTTGTTTGCATAGAGCAGTCAGTGTCCATGTTAAAGGCTTGTATATGTGTCCATGTTCAGGCGCTTTACAGATTTTGTTTATCTCTCTGAAGCAGTTTCTGTCCAGCTGAAGACAGAACCCAGTCTTGCACTACTCACACATGCAGGCAGGCTTTTACAGGCAGCTAGTACACTGTTTCCTCCCCAGCATGGCCTCATGCCTGTTCTTCTCCCACTGTCCTTTGTGTCCGACAGGCTCCGTACTAAAAGCGTTAAAGCACTCAATTTGAATGTCGGCGTACTGAATGTAAATATAAATGATATGTGTCGTTCACCAGGTGATTCCTCCAGAGGGCTGGAAGCCCCGGAAGTCCTACGATACCATCGAGGACATGGTCATCCCAGCTCCCATCATGCAGGTGGTGACTGGACAGTCGGGTCTATTCACCCAGTACAACATTCAGAAGAAGTCCATGACCGTGAGCGAGTACCGCAAGCTGGCCAACAGCAAGAAGTGAGTCCACACAGAGGCCTGACTTCTACATATAATTGCTCTTTTTTTATATTTGTAGGCACACTCAGCCTTGTGTTGATAAAATAAAATACGAGCATAATGTCTAAGGACCATTGGTTAAAACAGGGCTGTGAAAAGGAAAAAGGTTTAAAACATACATTTCTCAAAAGAGTCTCAAAGAGAAATTGTTCTGATTTGTATAAATGAGAGTAGATTTCTTTCTGTTGAGCAGCGTAAAAAGTGATTTAAAGTTAAAGACCATCTGAACATCAGAAGACACTGAAAAGCCTTGTTACTTGTTCCTGTAGGTTTGTTTTGGTGTCTCGTCACTAGAGGGCAGAAAAGAGTTTAGTGGTCATACAATGTCTAAATGAACTTAAATGAAGGCAGAAGTAAAACCATATCTATATTTATTTTGGGTTTTGTGTAGGGATGCCATGTATAATAATATAAAATGATAATATTGATCTATTATAAAAACATTGTCGACATGATTTTAATTTGGGTGTTTGTTGCAAAATCTAAAAATGTCTGTATGGCTGTATGACTTCCTTTATTTAAGAGGAAAATTGGCCCCTAATGAAGAAGCTAACATGTTCGTGATTGAACTGCTCATATTGCTGGATGCTTGTTGACTCACAATATAACTCCTGTGCCGTGTTTTTCAAGGTACTGCACACCCCGGCATAAAGATTTTGACGACCTGGAGAGGAAGTACTGGAAGAACCTGACATTTGTGTCACCCATCTATGGTGCTGATGTCAGTGGCTCCATCTATGACGAGGTGAGGGTTTTGTGTGTGTTTCTAAGAAGTGTGTAAGTGCTGGGGCTAATATGTTAACAGTGTTTTTGCTATATGCTTTGATCAGGGTTATTAATTCGGTCTGTTATTCAGTGAGTTGAGGACAACAGTGTACTTTTTTTATTGGATGACCTGGTTACTAAAGTAAAAAAACACTACATTGTGATTAATTAACGCACCATAGTGAAGCACATCTTAATTCATATTTTCTCCTAAAAAAAATGTCCGTTGGCTCCGTTCAGGACATTCAAGAGTGGAATATTGGCCATCTCAACACACTGCTGGATATGGTGGAGCAGGAGTGCGGCATCGTCATCGAGGGTGTCAACACTCCCTACCTGTACTTCGGCATGTGGAAGACCACGTTTGCCTGGCACACTGAGGACATGGACCTCTACAGCATCAACTACCTGCATTTTGGACAGTCAAAGTCCTGGTCAGTCACTTTTTTAATTACAATATTACTTCAATTCTGTTCCAACAATGGCGGCTATACTTTTAGATATCAGCAGGAAGGTTCTGCATGTGACTCAGTGGAGGCTTCAGTATAGGATGGACCAATCTGCTAATTATATCCCATCGGTTGTTAGATTTTTAAATTGTATATTTAAAAAAAACATATTTTTAAAAATGATAAAATAGCTGTAATTTATCTTAGAAGGCCTTGAAGTGTAATGCTGAGGTTTTTAAAAAAAGAGTAACTTCTACATACTAAGAGTGGGTCAGAATAAAGATGGATAGATACAGCAATGTCTTGTTTTATTTTCCCAAATACTGATATTTTATAAAAACATGTCTGCTCTAAACGGCTGCGTTGGGTTGTCCGTCGGTCATCCTCGTCCGTCCTCTTGAATGGGATATTTTGGGTATTCCTGTTGGAAATTTCTTACATTTTTGGTCCGTCTAGAACTCAACGATGAACTCATTAGATTTTAGAGGTCAAGGTCACTGTGACCTCACGTCTGTCCCATTCTTACAGCGCGATATCTCATGAACGCTTTGAGGAAATGTCCTTACATCTGGCACCAACGTCCACTTTCATTGGATGAATTCTTACTAGAACTTAGTAGATAAAAGTCACGGTAACCAATTTCACACAAATGTCACACTGGATAAAATAATGAAATGATGATATTTTGGACAAACACGGATGTAAACTGCAACTTGACTGGTTGGCGGAGGCAAATGACTGAGGCGGTAATTCTTACATTTTTTAGGAGTAGCAAGCCTTAGATCCTCTGCTTTAGACTCTATTACAACGCGTTGTGCTAGTTTGAATCGGCCTTGTTGTGCTCACAGTATTGATTGGTTATTTCACCTTCTGAGGATTCCTTATTAGGCAAATAACAAAAGTTTCAGATGTGATTGCACTCGACATGCTTTTGCTTTCAAATAGATTTTGACCTTTTCGAAATTAAATTTGTTCATCCTCTTCTATCATTTCCAGCTTTTTTTCAATGTTTTCCTCTCTGTTTTACTATCAAACCACTTTGATTTGTTCTCTGAATGTTGAACAAAAGAAAAACTCCATATCATGACCTGAGTTTTGTGTGTTGTGAAATTCGTCTCTTGTGCCCGGGCAAGCGAAGAGCATTTGCTGCAGCTGGGTGGGTAAAGCTGGCTTTCTATTCTGTGCATCATTATTATATGCACTCACCTCTGGAAGTCCTTGGTACCTGCAGAAAAATACTTATTTTTTCTTTTCTCCTTTGCCCCTTGATTTTCTTGAGTGTTTTCTGTTCTTTATATATATTTCTTTACCTCCACATTGTTTCCATCTATTACTGCAAAGGGTGAGCAGTGCCAACCCAGCCTTGAAGCATTCAGAAATATAGTTGTGTGTGTGTCTGTGTGTTTCTCTGTTTGTTCTCACATCTGTCTTCCTTTTTGTCACAGTATGCATCCCTCCAAGTTCCTCTCCTGTCTGCTTCCTGGAGGGGTGTTCGCTGCATGTGTGTTACCAGGTCCTCTCTCTGTGATGTTTGCTCTCATTAAAATCATCTATCTGTCTCGTTTTCACACCTGCGTGTGTGTGCGTACAGCCTGATGTTCCACACACACACACACACACACACACACATTTCTTGACTCAAAATCCCTACCAGGTGGTAGAGGAGTTTATCGTGATGCTGTTTGCCGGTTCAACCCCATTTGGCTTTATTTGTATTTCTTGAAAGACTCATTATATAAATCTTGGTAGTGGTGGATCTCCTCGCACAACTTCTCTTCAAAACAAGCCTCCACTTTGTTATCTTCTTCCTATTGGAAAACCAACTCGAGGTGCATACGTCGCCAACTGGACAGCAGTGTGCAGCGACACTGTAGCATGCGCTGTTGGCATGTTGTGTGTCCAATTTGGTGACTCATTTCTCGCTGAGCGGGCAGACATGAATATATCTAAGTATGAATTGGACTTGGGAGGCAAGAGGAAAAATAATCAAATTAAGTTGTTGATATTTACAAGCAATTGTGCATACTTCTCTCTTATTAAAATGGGACCGATGATTTGTGTATGTGTCACACTGCCTCTATGACTTTTTAAAGCTTAATCTGCTCATGCTGAGTCTGCAGTTTGCCAACACATTAATGCATATTAACATTCTTTATACCGCCACTTACTTTGCCCATACCATCATCCATATTAAGAGTAATTTAGTTTTAGATGGATGGATCGATGCACACCGTGCCCCCCCCCCGCTTTCTTTTAATTCTCTTGCTTGGTTTGGTTCTCTCACTCCCTCAGCGCTCGCCAAGCCATCCCATCCTCATTTTTCTGAAATTGAATCATTTTCACTTTTACACTTGTGTGTGGTGGTGTAATTACATCCCGTTAAACAGAGCATGCCCCCTTAAAACACACACTCTTCCTCTCGTAGTGCAGCCGTTTGTGAAATTAAGTCCATTCCCCCTGCAACTCGACTCCTATCAAAGTCAGACCCCGCCGCAACGCCGCGACTGCTAAACGCATTCGCACGCTGGCGAGTGTGTAAAAGATCTCAGCCTGAGCAGTCTGTCACTTTCTCCTTGTCTTCATCCCTCCATCACTCGTTTTCTCTTTATTTTCATTGCTGAAACTCTTAATCACGCTTCTACTCCAACACACAGCAGAGGCTCTGCTGTCAGATAAAAGATTAACCTCGGAGGCATGAGAGGGAGAGTCAGGTAAAGACTGACAAAAGAGAATTAAAAGGGATGTTTTGAAGTGTACCCCAGCTGCAGCTTCCCGAGTTCATTATGAATTCACCACCCTCATCCTCTGTAGTCCAAAGGTTTAGTCCAAAGGTTTAGAACCATTCTCAGTTTGTTTTTGTCTCAGAGGAGCTGAAGATCTGTATGTAGCATTAGTTGGGTTGTAACTGATGTTTGGTGGGGTGTTCTGGGCTTGGACTTGTTTTACTTGTTTGTAATAATGGAAGGCTCCTTTACAGGTTCCATAGTTGATTTTAATATGTTTCTAGTTGGCTCAAAGAAGGTCTAAGATCAACTGCCGTGAGCGTTCTTCCGGTCAAAGTGTGTGTGTGTGACATTGCACTCATGTTTGATGCCAGTATTATTGTTTGTTTTTGCAGAAGTCTAACGGGCAACCGCCGTTTCTTCTCCCACCACACTTGCCGTTGTTAGCACTGTTTGCACCGTTAGCTTGCTGCGAGTTGACTGTTAGCCACCAGCTCCTGTGCAGGCAGGTAATCACAGCTCTATGTAGCTGTCCGAATGATAAATGTTAAACAAGAGAAACTTGCTTGTCACTATTTAAGAGCATCAACAATTAGTGTTCCTCTTCACGCATGTTAACACATTAAGCATGCCTCCATGTGCTGTAGCATGTGTGTAAAACACATTAAGCATGCCGACATGTGCTGTAGCATGTCTCTAAAACACATTAAGCATGCCTACATGTGCTGTAGCATGTCTCTAAAACACATTAAGCATGCCTACATGTGCTGTAGCATGTCTCTAAAACACATTAAGCATGCCTACATGTGCTGTAGCATGTCTCTAAAACACATTAAGCATGCCTACATGTGCTGTAGCATGTGTGTAAAACACACATTAAACTGTCATGGCCGCTTAATTCCACCAGTCGGCAATGCTACCCCGCCATAGATGAATAACGCTCTCTCAAACAGGTGAAACATTTCACCCCTACACTTGGCGTGTTGTTGTATGTGTGCATTTCTCTCTTTGCTGCCATGGTGACAGACGTGTTGCTGCCTTGGCAACCGTGGCCTTAGCGGGGAGGAAACAGGAGACATGCTGATCGACTGATTTGTTTAGTTTGACGCTGGGACAGAAGAGATGAAACGGGAGCAGATTTACTCAGAAAACTTTACAACCTGATCCCCCTGAAGACGCACGAATCTTTTTAAAAAAGTAATACGCTGACATTTCGGGAAATGTACTTATTTTACTGTCTTACCACGAGTGAGACATGAAGATCAATATTGATTCCACCTTGAGAACAGAGGGACGTGTTAAACCTCCTTGACGCTACTCGTGGCGTAAAGCCCACCTTGTTTTGTCCTTCTGGAAGAGAGTCCCACACCACAGACCAAACATCTCAATGATGAATGCTGTGGGAGTTAAGTCTACTGGATGTGTTGTGAGCCACATTGTTATACCAATGCTACACGCTACTAATGCACACAAGTGTCGGGACCGTTTGCTTTGTTGTTGGGTCACACAAGTGCTCACAGCGTGACATATTTGTGACATATTTTCTAAATGTAACTGTCCAGGACAGTTTGCATAATGTTGTTGGGTCATTTCTGAGTTTCTAAGGTACAGATAGTGTACCAACAGTAAATAAGACGTATATATTTGGTCATATTGGAACTCGCAAGTAGGCTTGTTGCATAACTACTTTATGAAATTGGAACTAACCCGTGGTTTAAAGTAAAGCTGAAGGCTTGTTTAAGTC
The DNA here is from genome assembly GCF_023055335.1 of Clinocottus analis. Classification (NCBI taxonomy): domain Eukaryota; kingdom Metazoa; phylum Chordata; class Actinopteri; order Perciformes; family Cottidae; genus Clinocottus; species Clinocottus analis. Next base: position 8,839,361 of record NW_027175965.1, read on the forward strand.
GACTAATTTGAAATGGTCGGACTCAGAAGTTATTACCACTCTGATCACCTGGTTCATTACTATTGTTACTCATGATGAATGACTTTAAAAGCAAAATGCACACATTTTACAATATATATTTGGAGAATGATAATTATGGTCTTAAGGTAATAACTTGGATTTCAAAACATTTATTCCAAGTACAATTTCACTCACTCGCCTCTGATACTTGCGTGAGTAAATCCAGGCTGGATTAATACGTATTGCAGGAGGCTGCACCTCTCTAAGCCTTCGTCAACAGATGGCAGTGTGGCGCCATATTGGCACCTCTGACTGAATTTGACTTCGTCTGTTACTTATTGTGTTCATCATTTTTGTCTCTCTCGGTCTTCTACGTCTCTCCCTGTGTGTTTCTTATCATCTCTCCATCTTTGCTCCTTCTTTTCTCCTTTTCCTTCATTTGTTTCAAACAGCCTCGTGGCTGTTGAAGCTTGAGTAAGGAGGAAAAAATTGAAGCTTTTTTTTTGTAGCCCCTCCCCCCCCTATATTTCATTGGCTGAGATCTCTGGAGGATTGAGCAACCCAGAGGAAATAATCGCAGTAATAAAGAGCGTGGTAATAACTTCACAAATGAACAGATCAGATTTGAGCTTCGCTGGCTTCCTCCCACTCTGTTTTAGAAATAAACTCGCTTTCTAAATGCAGCGCCTGACATTTTGATGTAATGGCACATCCTTTACAGTGCCTACTTCGTGTGTGTATTAAAAGCACAAGGACTCAGTTCTCTTGGTGACGTTAGTACCGCGTCTCTAAAAACATGAAGCAGGACAATAACCAGAGCCACTTTTTCTGTCCAGTAATAACACAGAAGAAAAGTTGAAATAGGATCAGACACAATCACAGGTTTGTTCATTTAAAGCTCGGAGACGACATCTGTAAAACAAAGACAAACTGGACAATGCTAACAAACCTAGAAGCAGCTTCTCCTAATCACTGATACGAATAATACTAGTTTTTCCTGATATACGCATGTGTAGAAGAGAAGGGAGGGGGTGAGGTGTATGTCATGGGTAATTTAAGTTCTCCAAATGGTGACCGCTGAGGGAAGTGAAATAACCCAGCACTCCCAAAACAGTCATTTCTCCTGGTCCTGCCCTTCACCGGCTATTTAATCTTTTCCCCCAATCTCCCCTTCTTTTCCCCTTCAATTTATAACTTTTTTTTTTTTTTTAAGTATCCAGGCAGCTGTTAGCAAGGGCAGTATTTAGTGATTGATGCCATTGTGTTTGCTTGACCTATTACGATATGTTAAGATTGAACTCAAAGCCAATTTACACACTATTTGTGCAAATTTGATTGCAGTTTGTGTGTTTTTGAACACACACACACGACAATACTTTAGGTATTGCTGAGTGAGATTTCTATTTTGTTCAGTAGCATTAGAGGTTGTTAATGAAAAGAGTGGTGTCTTGAAGGCTGCCCAGTAAAACTCTGAAAGACCTACAATTTCCACTTTGTCTGCTATTTTACTTCCAAATTTATTTTCTCTATTGAAAAGTCTTCCAGTTGATATCATCTGGACAAAACATCCCCGTAGATCATCAGCCGAGGGGCAGAAATAACCCAAGGAGTTCATAGCTCAAATATGCAAAAGTATTATCATTCTAAAAGGATTATATTTGAGAGAAATATGTTAAAAAATATGTGACCCGTATAGGAAAAAGCATGAGAGAAATAATCACAAAGTATTCAGAGGGCATTTGCAGGGATGAGAATATTGGAACGAAACAAGTTGGAGAAAAGGTTTTGCTGCGACTTGTTTTGTTGTTGCACGTTTCAAAATGGTTTCCATCTGGTAATAAGACAATAGCTCAACCTTCCACTAAACTCATCACCCTTTTCTTTCCCATCTGTCTGCAGGTATGCCATCCCACCGGAGCATGGCAAGAGGCTGGAGAGGCTGGCAAAAGGTAAAACCCATTTATTTTTGTTTATTCCACTCTTCTTACCACCTTTGCTTCCTCAGTGAAGAATCAAGTTTAGACTGTTAAACACACTGAACACATACACTGAATACACACCAACACGTATTCAAAGCAGGGCTACCGGTTCTTCACAGCAAAATAGAAAGTCCTCACAGTGAACCGCGAGGTCCATGTTGTGGGTCACACATTGACATATTGTGTTGCATGTATCGGAGGAGAAGCTGCTGGAACTGAAGCCAGCGGCATCAACCTCGACCTGGCTCTTAATAAAGATGAAGCATGTATTCACAGAGAATCTGCCTGTTGGACGTTTATTGCAAGAAGAAAAGTTCACATTTTCAAATGCAGATCTTCCACCATGTCGATCTGAGAAGAGAATAAAATTTCAGAGGAATACTGAGTCTCATTCAGACTCTCTGTCTGCTGGGAAGGGATGTGCAGGCCTTGAATAATTTTCCTTTGTGTCAATAATACCAGTTTACATTTTTAACACCATTCCAGCTTCTGAGTTTTAATATTCAGTTGAAAGAACTTCACATTTTTCAAACTATTAAAATTGTATATATATATGTATTCAATGACGCACACAGTTTTGCTATCATCCCATCTATCTTTATGTCCCGGGTGCTAATTTGATTGCCACCGGGAAGATGGGTCATCTTTAATATCATGCGCTGCATACATGTCACTCAAACCAGTTGTTAAGTGTCACGACTGCATCTCTAATTTGCTTAAAATATTACATATGAATGAACGTTAGTTTTTTCTGACGCGAGCTTCTCAAATTCTGGGTGTGACTCAGATGAATGGAGGCTGAAGTGAAATAGTCTTGAACCACTCTGCCTCGTGTCTCTTCAACCCCCTGCCACTCTCTTTTTGACAGAAGATTTCTCCTTTCGGCTGCTCCCTTTTTTTTTTATTCCCACCACTCGTGTTCGCCTCCTCATTCTATTCCCCGTTTTGATCGATGAAGATTAACTTGTGTGTTGCGCGTCGCTCAGAGGCAGGTATTAGATGCCCCAGTCCAAACTACATTAAATGACACTCTGTTTGTCCTTGTTGTTGTGAATAGCTGAGAACAAATCAATAATCAGCAATGCATAACCCTCGTCACTCGTCCGTTTCCTTTCACCCCAGACCTCGAATAATGGCTGCTTCGCACTCCAGTGAAATACCTGGTGAAAAGCCGACAAAATCTGTATTGGAAATAACCACCTACTTGGAGGGAAAAAGACCAATTTCAAGGCGGACATTAATAACCGTAATGATGGCTGCTTTAGTTGTTTCAGTTCCACGGTTCACATTGACTTCCTGACCCGTCTTTATGGAGGGGAGCCGCCGTTCGTGTCATTACTTCCCCCTTGTACTTTTCCGACAATGGCAAGTCAAATATCTGCTGTAAGAAAAAGGCCTATTTGAAAACTTAAGTCATAATACACCAAATAGAGTTTGCTGCTAAACACTCGCCTCGCAATTGTTGTTAAATTGCCGTACATTTCAAAATGCGGTGCACCGACCTCAAGCAGGTTGCAATTTTCAGTCCTGCGTTGTATGTCGAGTGCTTCTCCAAAGCGCCCTGTTGGCGTCACAGTATTGCAGGTCAACTCGTACATGAAGGGCGAGTCTCCCCTCGCCGTTTCCTATTATTTTCGTTAGCGTATCAACCGATGCTTCTGAATCTGGACTTTGGGTAATCAGAACAAGATGCTCGAGTCCATGAAGCTAACATTTCATCAAATAGCTGAAGTGCCAAATAGATTTAAGATTAAATGTGTTGAACGTTAAGTTTCTATCATTTTTCCCTTTTTTTATATTATTCAAGAGTTGATCAGAGATTCAAAAGGATTCTGAATAGATGGCGAATTCAAGATTCACACATCTCAAACCCCAACCTTGAAATGCACATTGTAGATGTTTTTTTTACTCATGAAACTCTTCATGCGGGCCTTAAGCTCAGTCCCAGTCAGATTGCAGCCTCCCTCTCTCATCAAAGCAGCTGGCGGTGGGAGGAAACCAACGCCAATGTTATTTAACAAGCACCCGCTGTCCTATCAAAGCCATCGTCGGCAAAGCTAGCCAACTGTTTACGAGGTCCTAAAAAGGCAGTTATGAGTGTAGTAGGATTTCCTAATGGGGCTGGGACAATGGTCTTGTTACTTGAAAACTCCTCTCCAAACATTTGACACAGCGACAGCCGTTGGTCTTATCACTCCTCGTCCCCGCATTATTTCAGTCATGGCCTTGGACTTTTTTGTTGAGCGGGGTGGAGGTGGGGGTGTGCAGAGTTGGAGAGGCAGGAACTCAATTTTCAAACTCAAAAGGACAGAATGAAGCCTTTAAGTTAATATTACCCCGTGGATAGCTCAGAGAGCCAGCTGCATTTTAATGGGGATTAATACCCGTGCTCTCTCTGCACATTATTCACCTTTTATCAGCTCCAACAAGCAGGCAGGCGATGAGAGAATAGGAGCCCTCTCTCCCTCCTCTTGCTTTGTAGGGTGGAACAGAGGCTGAAACAATGCAGTGAAAATGAAGGATGAAATGGGTGCCGATTATACTGTCAGTCACATTAAACTTTAACTGGGTGGAGGCTCCGATGGACCCCCCTTTGAGGCAGACGGTGAAGAGTGGGAGAGTGAGCGATGGAGGAGAAAGTTTTTCTTTTGATTATGCTGAGGCCGAGCCTTTGTCTCCAAGAGCAGGAGTGAGTCTTTTATTAGAGTTTTTTTTTGGCTTTGGAAACCCAATATGTCAGAGGGCTATATTATGATCTCAAAGCAGTTAGTGTTTTTAATCCGACTCTTTCAGTCCTCATGGCAATACCCCGGCTTTTGGGGAATGGAGACCAATAGCTAATTAATACATTTGTGTGGAAGAGACTGGATCATTTCTTTATGTGTAAAACAACACCAGGCATGACTTAAACACTGCTTTCCTACCGTAGTAAGACAAAGTGCAATGAATATGTAAATATACATATCCTTAATTCTTTATTTTTACAAACCAGCCTGAAATATCTCCAGACATCCCGATGTGTTTGTTGTAATTTCCGATTATTCAAAGTCTGACCTGCTGTTTTGTCACTTTTGCCAATTCTGATTTTGTTGCTTTCTAAGGATGATATAATTGGCGGTCTTTCAGATATACGTTTGTGACTCTACAGATTAAATTAAATTGTTAGGTATTGGTGCATCCCTCGTTCTTAAAGATGTGAAGCGGTTGTATTCTCACACAGAGGTTAACGCTGCTACGTTACAGCAGCGTGTGTGTTGACGTGTTTGCCTAATTGCTAACGGCTAACGGCACACGCTGCTGTACCTCACCGCCGTTTAGACGCTGCTACGTTGTTTAATTTGAAGCAAGCGGACCCTGTTTGCTGGTGATAAAGTCGTGCTTTACAACTCTTATTTGCTGCATTGAATGTTGACGCGTATCGGCATTTGTGTCAGAACGATGATGGAAAGAAAGACGGTTATACAGCACATATCGCTAAGTTGTTGTCGTAGAGTCTCTTGCTGTTTACATAGTTTTCCATGGTTTTAATCAAATAATTTGGGTTTTAATTGGATTGTCGGTAAAATATGTTAAATTCTCGCTCTTGCCCCTCTTGCAGGCTTCTTCCCTGGCAGCTCCCAAGGGTGTGACGCCTTCCTTCGCCACAAGATGACGCTGTTATCTCCCTCCATCCTGAAGAAATACGGCATTCCCTTCGACAGGGTGAGTGCCAACTAGCAACCGTGTTGCATGACGTAAAAGGACTTTTTAAAAAAATAATAAATAAAATTCTTTTCTGGACCTTTTCTGTGTTACCTGTGAAAGGTTTCTGCATCTTTGCTTCAGCCATGATGGAATAACTTGCTTCAAAGTCGAGCTACTTGCCTACACATGTTTTAAATGGGTTGACACATTACTCAACATTCTCCCCCAAAGAAAGCTGTCATTCCCCGTCACAGGACTACTAATGCGGACATGTTATAATAAAGATGCCTAAAATATATCATGTTTGGAAGAGGAAGTTTGGTTCTGTATCGCTCGCTGCCTGATTGGTGGGTTTTTGCATGAGCTTGGGCTTAATTTGAATGACACACAGGAGGTTAGTGGCTCAGCTTCGATGCAAACATCACAACAGGCTGCACTATCGATACAGTAGAAGAAATGATCTTCGCTCGTGTCTATCATAGGAAATTGATCGGCATGTGCGGTGTGTTTTTGTTCTATTCAGTAGGCGATGTCATAAAAACTGGCTCACAAAGTTCTCCACTGTCGCAGAGGATCCCCCTCTCACCTCATTTATCTTTTCACTCCCCCCCTCAGGACGTCATTATCACAGCGAACATGTTACTCGTTACACACCTACAGTACCTCTCTTGATTCATGTGTAAAAATAACACCGTCTCCTTGCGTTCGCGCAAAGAGTAAAAAGGGACGTTTGATATCTGAACCACTGCTTTTAGTTGAGGAAGTTCGTCTGTGACTCTCAGCCTCGACGCCCCGGTTTCTTCCCCGCATGCCTGTCACCTTTCCTGGCTTGATGTGTTGCTTGAACGCCTGGATCCAGACTTCACAAAGAAGTTGCGATCCGCAGCCAAGACGTACGGGGGCTTAAGTTTTGGAGCAACACATTGGAAAAAGAGAAATGTGCTTAACTTGTCCTCACATTTTTAAACATTCTCAGAATAACTGCGAGCTCATGGGAAGACACTCAACCCTCGGAGCAGCAGATGTGTTCGGCTGAGTTCATTTCGCTCGCGAGTCAGAAAAGCTTAGAGAAAAGTTTCTGTGGTGGTAAGACTCATGAGTAATGATGGATTATTTTAGAATGGGATCAGATGAACAAGACATTTGGAGTCACAGCTGCAAGTAATAACGGTGTTAATCAAAAACACTACTTCATAATCAAGATTTCTGGGATGCTCAGGAGGAAGATCTTGAACGTGCCCTTGAAGAAAACGTATGGAAAATGGCAAAATAGCATTAATCCGTATTGAACGGATACTGTACATTGTTCGAATTTTGAGGTGCTTTACTTGAATATTTCTATACTATTTACCTTTTATACATCGATTTTATAACATCTCAGAGGGACCTATTGCACTTATAACTTCACTAGATTTACGGGACAATGTTTGTTACCATCTACTTTGCAAAATATAAATCAACTAATGAATACTAACTATTAAGTAGTATATCATAATGAAATAGTTCAAATGAGCTCCACTTTTGGCCAGCTGCAACATACAAGTGATGAACACATTAATCAATAATTATAATTAAATTAACCCATACACAGGCTGACATAATGAGTGTACTTTTGGTAGATTAAATATATTTTGACATACAATTAGTTTGTTTTGACTGTCCTCTAGTAAATAGTTGAAGCGTAAACACATTGGTTGTATGAATGGTGGTGACATGGCATAGAAGTCACACTCACAGAGGATGGTAAACGGGTCGGGTGGGTTGCCAACTTTGTCGGCGGTTAACAGCGGCGTCGGGAACAGGACGCTCTGTCGCTCCCGCAGGGAAGCAGCAGTCCGGGGGAGAAGTGTAAAGCTGACACGGCCAGAGCCGCGAGACGCTCTGCTGCCGAGCTACGGGCCGGCCCGTCTGCTGAGACCTGCAACAATATATTCAGTTTATTATTAAACCAAGGCTGCCCTAGTATTATGGGAAACAGTGACAACACAGTTATTGGTGGTTTAAACTTCAACAAAACAAAAAGAAACACCAAAGAAAGTTTTCTGTGTGATTTGTGCCGCCGAAGAACGTCCAATCAAGAATGTCATAAAATGACCAACATCAAAAATAACTGTCTTTCAAACAAAGTGTTTTGCTTTCTTTTACAATAATTGTAACGTGTTTCTGTCTTTTTTTTCTCGCCGTGTGAACAGATAACTCAGAATGAAGGCGAGTTCATGATCACCTTCCCCTACGGCTACCACGCCGGCTTCAATCACGGCTTCAACTGCGCAGAGTCCACCAACTTTGCCACCTTGCGCTGGGTCGACTACGGCAAAATGGCTACCCAGGTAAGATAAGACGAGCTAATTGGCCTTTTTTTTAATTAAATCCTGTCTGTGAGGAAGTCAGTGAACCTGTACAGATGTCCTATTCCACTACCACTACATATTTTGGGTCTTAGAAATCCTTAAGCGATATGGAAAGCTCATATCTAAATCTCCACCAAGGTTGTCATCGTCACACAAATCGCATGCAGGCAAATGTAGACGCTCCACTTGAACGGGTTTGATCCGATGTACGATGCAGCAGCCACTTTACAGCCTTTCTGCTTTGGCTGTTTGGTTCTCCAAAGGAATGAAGTAATAGATCATATCGAACTGTAAGAGCAGCGTGTGCCTCTCTGCTCCACACCATCTGTTACTGACACTAAGCGTACCCCCGCTTTCTTGCATTGACGCAAGCTGCCTCCTCGCCGGCGGGGCTGCTGAGCATGAAATTAACAGGGCATGGGTTGGTTATAGACGGGAGCCCATAGCCAACGTCCTCTGGAAGAACCTTCACCCGTGTTTCCTTTCTTTACATTCCTCTCAATATTCTTGTTCAGTCCCCCCTCCTCTCTTTCCTCATGTGTGAGACCTCTTCCCTTGCTTCCTCTCTACTTGGCTGCATGTCAGATTCATGAGGTGCCAGTTTGTTGAACTACATCTCTGTCCCTTCTCCCTCTTTCTCATTTTTTTTTTGCGCTCCTACTTTACCCATGTGGCCCCCCTTTATGATTTAAGGACCACGGGTCCAGGCTACAGCAGTCTTCCCTCCATCCAGCCCAGTGCTCAAGGGAGCATCCGCACTACACTTGTCTCGGTGTAATAAGAAAGAGCGCGCCGCTCTGCACCGCTAATCCAAGTCGACAAATCGCCAGCGCGCAAGACACACGGTCAGAAATATGGAGGAGGACAGCTTGTGCCAATGAGACGGGCTCGTTCGGCCCATCGACCTTTTCCTCTTCGTCTTCGCCCACAGACTATTTGATCCTCTCTGGCCGGTGTGGTGGCACAGCAGTTACAGAGATGGTCCCACAGCCAGTTCTGCTTAAATTCAGTCCCAACAGTAGTCATTCTGCTTGTCCTCAAGCAAAACCTTCAACCCGTTCAGACTCCCTCGCTCATGAATAATTGAGTCAGGAGGAAGGCTTACTGCCCTTTCACTGAGTTCGGCTGCCAAAAAAGCCACATGACCTTTTAAATTTGGACTCTCTACCTTTTTATCTTATTTCATCTACTCTTTAATTAATAAATGGGACATTTTAGGAGATATGAATGTTCTGAACCAGTTGGATTGTTTGGGCAATAACCAAATTTTTCTCCTTTTTTACATGCAAAAAAAAATTATAGTTTATTGATTTGTAGGTTTTTTAAATGTGCAAATTGGAGTCAATAACCTTCTCTTTGATGTGTTATTCCAAATGCCTGGAGGTCCTGAACATTTCACAAATTGCTTTTAAGCTTTTAAACATAACTTTGAGTACAACTCAGCCCTCGAGTCGGACCGTAAACTACTGAGAAAAGAAGCAACGCCTTCTTCTGATGAAGGAAAAGCTGAATGTCTAAACAATATAATGCTGCCTTGGTCAATCCAATACACTCAAGGGTTTCACAACGTGCACCGCTTGCTCTTTGGTTTAGCATTAACTTGTCTGACAGCCAAACAGCAGATGTTACACAGGTTGTCTTTAAGTAACGCACTGCTGTAATATGAAATATTGTTGTGCCTCTTCAGTGAGAAGTGGTGGGTTTTATATAGCCGGCCTCTGCCAGCCACTTGCTTGGCAAAAAAAAAAAAAAAAAAGAAGTCTTTCGTTCTCTGTCGGTCTTTCTAACTCCCCTCAATCCTCCCCGTCTGTCTTGAGCTCAAACAGTCATCTGTTAACTCGTTTGGCCGCCTCCCCTCCCTCTTCCCTCCTCCCCCCACCGAGCCTTATTCTGTCAGCGCCAAACAGGGCGGTGAACGATGGGGCTCAAGATTGAATTTGTCACCGTTGGGGGCTGCCAGCGCACGATGGAAAGAGAGAGAGAGAGAGAGAGCTCGGGCATGCTTCATGTCAGTCTTCTTAAATACAGGCTTCCCAACTGCTGACCCATCTGTCTATATTACTAAGAGAACACACAGTTGCGGTCAAAGCAGCCCGACTGTCAGCCTCCCCTGCAAGCTGTGTGCGCATCTACTTATACTGCTATTAATTCCGACACTGCAGTCTTAATTAACCTTCTCCTCAACCTTCCTGAATATGCATTAGATTGGGTATAAATCTTTTTTTTGTTTTTATAAAGTAAAGGGATTCAACATCAATTATTATTTGTATTCCTACTATTAACTTGACTTTTGCAGGGATCATACTGTACCAGGCATTAATATCCAGGTACAACAAAATCCCAATAACAATAGATGCAAGGGACATAAGTCCCTTGTTTTTTTTGGACAATATCTCAGAAGTTGATCCCATTTTCATCTGTTCAAATGCCATCATGCATTTAAAAAAACAATGTAATTCATGTAGTTTGTTTGGAATAACCTTGAAGCATGAAAGCAGCTGCAATAGCAGCCACACTGAGTTACATACTTAACTTTAGATGCATTTTTATGTTAATTTGTACAGCATTGAGCCCACTCAAGATGTGAAAAAAGGACCTTGCAGATTATTTCTGACAGTAGTGATGTGTGTGGCACCATTATGCAGCTAAATGTTATCAGTTCCTGTTTTCTGGGCTGTAATATTCTCAATGAAAGCCTCTTTCAGTGCGTTTGCTGCTTCGTCACACTTTGCTGCTGTTCCCTTCAGGCGTCCGCTGTGACGTTTCTCTCTGGAAGAGGAGCAGAAATCATCCTCCCAGTTTCCCGATTAATCACGTCACTTTTTTTTTTTTTTTTTTAAACCTAAAAGTGAATTGCAAAAGGACTCACTCTGTTCATAATAATACAATGTTTGCAGACTTGTCTGGGTTTTCCCCAAACAAGACGTACATAATTTATGTGCAACCTTTGTCCACGATAACCAATCAACAAAATGCATCACTTTAGAGGCGTGGTCGGCTTACTGCCAACGGATAATAAAACATGATTGTTGCTTTAGCAAACACTGCACAGAGCCAAGGACAAGAAAAGAAAAATGTTTCAATATTTTTTGGAGCAAACTAGGTTTTTGTATTTGGTAATGACCGTGACAGGATACTTATTGTCACTTCAGTTTAAGGCAGGCCGTGTAATAGCCGGCCTGCGCCGCCATATTGTAATGAATGACGGTGACTTCTGGCCGCGCAGTGAGATTACTTCATGCTGTTTCATCGCAGTAGAAATATCGCTGACATTTACAAGAGAAAGCATAAACTCTGTGGATGCACCAATGCAGCGCTGGATATATTGTTTGTTTTGCTCACAGCTGCAGTCTACAGTTGTGAAAGACAAACACCACTTACATGGCTTACTGTTTATTTAGTAAGTATTTATATCTCCCCCCTTTAAATTCGGCATATTAAACAGCTGGTGTTGATTGGGGCTGTATATTAGGAGATAAATAATGAGGAAGAAATAGTAATTTAATCCGTATTCAACCCATAGAAACATTTGTGGAGCAGACACAGGCAACTAAAGCTGCAGATATGTTTTTGTCCCATTGCACAGTAGGTTTTAACCGACATTGGGAGATATAAATGCACGCTGCTCAATACATTCTGCATTTGAACTACTTTGAATCGTCTCGCCAATATTTCTTGTTTCTTGGGATCATCATTCTGTTTTTTTCTGTCCTCATCAGTCAAACTGTGATCAAAGCAAGCGTGAATAATTTGGAATAATTCAATTTTCCCAGTAACTGTTAGTTAGGCCAGACTAAAACCCAGTTTTTCTTTTTTTATTCGTACGTGGCAGATCCAATGTGTCCACTAATAATTCATAAAGTCCCCGGGCTCTCGCTCTTCTGTGGCTCCAACGATTTAGCTTCATTAGGAGCCCGAGTGTACTTCAGGGCTCATTGGCTGGCTGCTTCAGGGCCAGTTTTTGTTGTGCTTCTCCAAATCCGTTTCCCTCCTCTAATTAAGTTTTTATATGATAATAAAGTGTAATTTGTCTTGGTCCTTGAGGACGACAAGGATCTCCATAACCTCTTAATAGTTTCATAAAAATAAAATTAGCCTTTATATCCTTTTTTTTTTTTACAAATGATAATGCACATTTTGCCAAAGTACAATCAGCGTTAGAGCAATACTTATTTTGTGTTCTTTTTGCATTTGTCGTCTCCTGGCATGTTGCTGTTTGCACGAAAGGTTTCATGATGGTAGCATCCCCCCCCCCCCCTCTACTCACTGCCCTCCCACTTCCTGCTCCAACACTTTCCACTCGACAACATATTTTCATGTTTCCATCTGTCAAGTGGTGTCTCGATGAGATGTAGGCAGGATATTGTTTTGCTGGGGCGGGCGAGTCGCCGTGTTTCCAGTAATTGAACATAAGGCTCTCGGTACAACTCATGAAATAATAGTGCTATGATTTTAGCATCGAGACACAAAAAGAAAATTATTTTGCCTCTGTCGTCCCCGCCCATCTTTGTTTGTTTCATCTCCTTCTTTGTGTTGCCTTCTCTGCCAAACTTTTCAATGCTTTTTAGCTTATTATATTCAGCACTGGTTTCATTTTACAGCCCCCCCTCCCCCTCCTTCTCTAGTCAGCAGAATAATGAATGGATGCATAATGCAATTATTAAGGTGCAGGCACATTGATGTGTGCGAGTGGTTATAGGATACACAGACGCACAGATGGCTCATTTACCATCTACACACGACCACATTGACCAGTCTTATTACCTGCCATTTTACTCACTGCCCTGTTGGAGCCTGATGCACATTTACATCCCCATGGCACACCAATTATCGGCCACTCAACTGGACATTTACGGCCTTACAGAGACAGATTAAACACATGTATTATTCAAACATTTTGAGCCCACATGCTATTTTTCAGAATAAGTTGCCGCAATAAGCCTTTTGCTCACCAGATGTAGCTCCACAAACTTAGTTTCTGATGAACCTAAAGACTAAGAAGTCGGCACTTTATGGTTTGCACCAACTGTCTTTATGGTTTGACTCTTTGATTCTGACTCTTTTCACTTCTTCATGCACAAAGTGCTCTTTTCTGTAAGATGTACAATATGATTAATACAAATCACCATCATTAGTGAATACGGCTGTCTTCCCCGTTCACCGTCTGCATGAATTTAACTTTGCTATTATAGCTCATTCCCTTCTGGGATGTCAGTCGGGTGAAATCATGGTATGTCATGATTAATGCGATTTGCGTGCGTTATTTTAAAATGCAGAATTGGAGCATATTTATAACGTTTTCTGGTTCATTGCAAAGAGTACAACTTCGTCAGCGGGTACACTCCTGTCATACAAATAGATTTAATGATGTATTAATTACACAAGACGACAAATTCTTCTCCCTGTCGCATGGAATTTCTGTAGTGATGCGATTATTAGTATTTTCTTTCAACCACCCTCGTCAGTACTATTGTCAAATGAAGCACCTGGTCTGTCCATCTGTAGAAAAACACCAGTGTTCCCTGTAGAGGAGTATTCTTGTGTGTTTGTAGTAATTCTCTGTGTTTAACATTGTCATCTCATCCTCCTCTGCTTGTATTTTTCCTGCAGTGTTCCTGTCGTAAAGACATGGTAAAGATCTCCATGGACGTGTTCGTGCGCTGCCTGCAGCCGACTCGCTACGAGCTTTGGAAGCAGGGAAAAGACGCCACCGTGTTGGACCATCTCAAGGCCACCGGGCTCAGCAGCCCTGAGCTCGAGCGCTGGAGGGAGCAACGTGTGAACCACAGAGCGAATGTCCTGAGGAGGTGAGCGGCCAAACTACATGAATGTACCTTTTAAAGGGAAACTTTGGCAATTTTTTTAACCAGCTTTTGTTTTATTACAACATGAGTAGTATATGCAAATGACCAGTTTCTAGCTTGCTGCCAACACCCAGAGCTCTCCACTCCTTTTCCATCAAAAGGTGCGTCATCTGGTGGACTTTTGCCGACTCTAGGGCTGTCGTCTGTAGTTTGAACAACAGCCATAGAGCCAAATGGCAAATACACAGAAAGCCCCGAGGATTTCATGTTGTTTACGCCAAATTCTGACCCCACCATCTGAATGTCGCAGCTGAAATTGAGACCCATCAGACCAGGCAACGTTTTCCAATCTTCTATTCTCCAATTTTGGTGAGCCTGTGCCTCCAGTTTCCTGCTCTTCGCTGACAGGAGTGGGACCCGGTGTGGTCTTCTGCTGCTAGATAGCTCATCTGCTCAAAGGCTCAAAGGGTTCAGAGATGGTATATTCTGCATACCATGGTTTTAATGAGTGCTTATTTGGGCTCCTGTTGCCTTTCTATCATCTCAAACCACTCTGCCCACTCTGGCATTTTGCCGCTTATTGGATATTTTCTCTTATTTAGACCATTCTCTGTAAAACTAGGAGATGGGTTATGCCTGAAAATCCTGTTAGCTCAGCAGTTTTTGAAATACTCTGACCAGCCCATCTGGCACCAACAACCATAAAAAACATTGAAATCCCCTTTCTTCCTCATGCCAATCCCCACGTCTTGATGCCATGTGATCGGCTGTTTAGCTATTTGTGCAAACAAGCAATTGGACATATGAACGTAATAATGCAATGGTCGCTGCGCCTCACCACAGGGCCTTGCAAAAGATGAAGCAAGTCCGTCGGCTAAAGCTGGAGGAAGTGAAGGTGCTGGCGCAGGAAGGCATCGAGTTGAACGCCGCCGAGTACCAGCGTCAGGTGGAGGAGCGGGAAGCCCAGCGGCGGCAGGAGCGAGAGGAGCGTCTCGCCAAGGAGGCCATGATGACCCTGGAGGCCATGGAGCGAGAGGAGCAGGAGGCTGCCGAGGCGGCTGCCAGATTCGCGGAGAATCCAACTTATGAGGGTGAGGACAGGATACACTCAGAAAGAGATTGTTTGTTTGTGTAAACACACAAAATAGGACGTTTAGGGGTTTCATTTCAGATCATAGGACTAGATTAACATGGACGCGAATGCTCGACTCTATCAAAAACATCCACGTTGGAGTATTCCCGATTTTTAAAACTCCTCTCCTGTCTCGGCTCAGTCCCCATACAGTTTATATCATCAGTACTTCATGCTGTCTTTCCCCTTTTCAGCCTCCTTAAAGGTTTTACATGAGGCATCACTACTCCTGCAGGGATTGTCGTTAAGTTCTCATGTGCGTGTAGCCGCCAAAACAAATATAACTGAAGAATGAGAGTATATCTGTGTAAAAGTATAATTTGCAGCTGTTTGTCAACTGTGAACTATTGCCAGGTGAAGACCTCAAGCAGGTGAAGGAAGGGTCGAGGAGAGAAGCTTTGCTTGCGGAGAGCGAAGAGAGAAAGTGTTTTGGTCCATTTTGTAAAAAGAAAAAATAATAAGTGTGAAAACGTGCATGGTTTACGTTTGTTACCACCTTGTCTTTTACAAGTGCCTTTGTCACTTCAAGTGTTAATTGTAAAAATAAATATTGATGTGAAAGGGCACTCCAGAACGTTGGAGCTGTGTCTTGCGTTCTGACCTTTTGATAAGCTCGCACCTGTTTTTAACAAAGTATGACATTCAACTTTTAAGCTGCAGTTCAGCCAATTTCTCTCCAGTCCCATGTGCGTCTCCCGATACATGGAGGCTCTCGCCAGCAATAAATAATGCTTTGGAGTATTTCCTCGCTATCTCGCGTCTAACTAGACGCAGCCATCGCTACCCTTCTGAAGTTCTTGTTTTTCTTCTTCTTCTCTTTCTCTTCACCAAGAACCTGAAGCCAAACCACACAACCTGATAGAGGACCCGGATAAAAAGAAGCATAAAAGGCCGAAGAAGATGTCGAATATCCACAAGGCCATCACCGGGTTTGAGGAAGCGTTTGAGCAGTTTGCCACGTCGAGCGTCAAGACTTCTTCAAACAGCGCGATCATAAAACAAGAGGAGGTGGACCTCCCAGTAAGCAACATGCTGGATGTGAGTGCCACCCCGGGTAGATTGTTCATCTTTAAATTGATTGGATTGAGTGGTTGTATCCAACAGGGAGGCCAATCTTTATCTTTAATCTCAAGCAAGTTGTTGATATTTTATTGCACCAATATGGAGCTGGCTGATCTGAAAATAGAGTTGAAACCTCTACATTTGAATACATTTTCTTGCCGTAGCTTTAGTTAAAGTAGGTTAATAGAAACTTATGATTTGTGATATTTTGACACATTTACAGCTGTAGTAATGGATTATATAAAGTACTTTCCTAAAAAGCAAAACATCAAAATCAACTTTTTAATATATAGAAATACTTGCGTTTATTTTCTGCTGTATGCAAGGTTAAAAACACAGACAAGAACTGTATAAATGACTCTTGTTTAAATGTTTTCTCAGGGATGCTTCCCCAAGGTGAAGACTGAGGTGAAGAAGAGCCGCCGTCACCCGCTCAGCAAGCCGCCCATGCGCTCCCCGCTGTCCATCCTGGAACAAGACCCGACCAGCGACAAAGGTGTGTGTCTGTCATCGCACGCTTGCTTAACCTTGAGGTGTATTGTATGATACAGATCTCTCATTTTAAGATCATTTTATTTCTCTGCTCTGAGCCGGTCCCGTCTCTGTGATGGGAGACAACCTCACCCGACGTGTGTTTATGTCCTTTTAACTCCGTAAATTAGACCTTCATGTCCAGTCTGCTGCTTCATTCAAACCCACTTCAAAAAGACAGGATGGTAAAAAATGGAGGCAGGGTTTCCGGAGCTTTTTTTTGTTAATCTCAAGGATGCTCTGCCTTGATTTTAATCCAGAACACTAAGTTGAAAAAGACGTTTAAGTTTCATTTTTGGGGTAACTATTGCGTAACATGTGTCAAGAGGTTCGTCTGAGGTTTCGTGCAGACGGATGTATCCGGTCTTTTTTCAAAATCAAACTTTTTTCTGACCTTTTTTTTTTTTTTTTAAATTTAATTTTAATTTTTTTTTAATTAAATTTTTTTAGCCCGGTGGTTGGGCACCACTGTTTAAGAAAACCTAATTTTACTGGAGCAGGGTCTGGACTGGGTCTCCAGCTACGTGGTGTTGGTTCCCTAACACCTTGACGTGAATATAAATATAGTAGAATAGGTGAACTATAACAGAATAATAAAAAAAAGAAATGGCTAAAGATGGAGATTATTCCCACACATGTATTAAAAACATTTCAGTTGAACCCAAGACACTGACCCTTATTCAACTGTCGTTATTCCTCTCGCTCCTTAATTATTCATCCCACTCGGCGTCCTATCCATCAAGGTACTTAAAATGAAGAAGACACCATTTCTGTTTTGATTATCGATCCGGAGAAAGAAAAACAGACGAGACCGAAGCTCCCTACGGGGATAATGAAATCAAGACTGCAAAAGGCCTCTCTTTGCCTCCCGCGTCCCTTCAGTCTTTTGCTTTTTCATTTTCTGATGGACACTTATTGATCAGGGGATCATGACTTCCAATTACCTGCTTTCAAAGTCACTTCGAGTCTGCAGCGGGGGACCCGACTCATGTCCTTCAGAAGGGTGGATGGGCAACAAGGAGAACAGGGGGAGGAGGGGGGGAGAAAAGAGAAAAGAAAGAGTTAAATGTAAAGCTCAGGAAGAGTTCTTCCTGCCTCTTGTCCAGGATTAACAAACTGCCTGGATCAGTAGCTTCAGGGGGCTTTCACTGAAAAATTGATTCCACGCCGACAACAGCGAGTTGTTGACGCCTGTGCTATTTGTGTTCATCAGCCAATTATACCAGCAGTGATGTTGTTATTGTCTGGGACAGAATGTGTGTTTTTTTTGTCTCTCTTGGCAAAAAAAAACAACATCCTTGTGCTTTTCCAAAAATGCTTCACTTGCATTTCAGATAGAAATATAAATAATTACCAACATCTCTCCAGTGTGCAGCCCCTTACTTCTAATTCTAATCGTGTTACTTTCCGCCCACAGAGCTCGACAGCGACATGAAGAGACAGGAGCACCTGTGGCAGAATCACTCGCCCAACTTCCTGGCGGAGAAGGCCTTCAATGCTGCGGTGGCAGCGCTGCAGCCACACTGCGCTATCTGCTCACTCTTCTGTCCCTACACAAAGGTACAGCCGCACAAACCGCGACTGCATGCGCCGGTGTGATTTCATAAGTAGTAGTTGTTCGGTTGAGCAGGTTGGTGAAGTTCAGCCAGTATTGTGAGTGTGTTATCTTCTTTTCTCCGGCCTTTCCAGCCACACCAGGACACTGTGGTTGCAGACGACACCCAGCGGGGCTCCCTCCCCCGCCTGACGCGCCCGCTGGTCCCAGAGATGTGCTTCAGCGTCGGCGCAGGCAACACCGAGCCGTCGCCCACCAACTATCACATCGGAGAGGATGGGACCAGCCCTCTGCTGTGCTGCTCGTCCTGCCACATGCAGGTTCATGCCAGTAAGTGTGAAAGCCTCAATTGCTCAGCTTAGTTCGCGGTAGAGTAATGAACAAAGCGGCAACCTCCAGCGCTAACAAAACTAAGCCAACAGGGAAGCTGCAGTTCACTTAAGGTCGCCTCCAAAAGCAAAAACAATCCCCGTATCGCTAGCTGCAAGCTAGTCTGCTCTGCTCTGGACTCGGGTTTGGCTCGTGTCCACCGACGGCCAACCTCTTTGCCCATTTTTAAAGATAAAAGGTCCTCGCTGTCAGTGTGGTGATAGCAGAAGCTATCACAGAGGTTCAGAGAGGCGCTTCTGTTAATGTCTTACCCATGCACATCGACTTTTTTTTAAAGATGAGCAGTAAAAATGTATCTGAACAAAACAGCTCAAGAATGCACTACTTGTATTTATCACATAAGTCATTTGACTATGAAGAGCTCGTACAAATTTTTAACAAACATTTTCAAAACATGTTCTCGTTGTTAGAGGATGTTTGCTTCTGTTGAACCTTCTCTTCTCAGCTGAGGGCACGCTGCAGCGTCTGATTCATAAAACACTCCATACACAGACCGACGAGCTTCACAGACAGACTCTACTGGGCATTTATCTACTCTTTTTTTTTTAAACTTTATTTTATCCCTGAACCCCTGAGAATAGTGTTGAAAAATAGGAGGCACAGAAAATGAGACTGCACTGCAGCGGCGCAACAATCCGTCTGCTCGATCCCCCTGTTGCCCCGCTTGGTGAGACTTCCTAGTTTAACTCCCCTTGAATCAGGTTAAACTAGCTGAGAGGCTGCTGAAGCAACGCAAAGGCCTCTCTGAAGGCGACACACCAAAAACTACTCCCGGCTCTTATTTGCTCTGCTTTCTGCACGAACCATTCCTCACAAAGAACGTCAACTATTAAGGGAATATGGCTTCTGTCAAAGCAACGCGGGGAAAGGACAGGCAGCTTGTTAACTTTGTGTATGAGCTCTGGGAGCTCGGGGCTCTTGGCTCTTCTTCTCGCTGCTAAATGTTAACAAACAGAAAAAAGGATCTTTTTGCTGGGTTGTTTATACATATGTGTGTTGGGGGATTGGTGGAATATTCGAGTGATTGGCTGAGTACGTCGCCGTTTTGGAGGTAGACCATTAAATTAGCTCAATAAAATGAGAACTGCTTCAGGCAGACATTGAACGGCATGTAGAGTCAGCATATTTTAATGAAATAAGGGTTTATTTCAACCGAACCAGAGTTGACGATTGGTGGAGAGACTAAGCGAGATCTAATCAATTGATCTACTGAGTAAAACGACAACATATGCTTTTTGAAATGTCTGCACTTGTGGATGTTTTGTGTCAGGCAGCACATGCAATCAGATGATCAGATTTGTGACATGTGCTCAGTCAGTAACACACACACGCACACACACATACCAAACCTCCTGGGTTCTTATTATCCCTAAAGCTGGAGTGCACCTTCAAAAAGAAAGGCCAGTTCATTAGGGATCCAGGAATAAGCTGAACTCAGCTGGGAAGCAGCGCTGCTTTTGATGCGAGGATGTGAAGCGGAGAGGAACTCGTGTCAGAAACACCGGCTCTGCGCTCCATCTCTTTTTGCGCCTTCATTGTTTGAGTGGACGTTCAACTGAAAATCATTCAGACCTGTCAAGGTGCGACGTTAAACGCACGCGTCCGTTGATTCGGAAAGCTCAAATTGGAGAACGCGAGGAGAAGATTGAAAGTGAAGAAATGTGAAGCCTTCAAAAGAAATTGAGCAAAGTTGCCATCGAGCCCGCCCTCGCTAAAAACAATGACATCGAAAAAGGTGCTCGGGAAATGTAAAATGTTAAAGTGAATGAATCTCTCCTGTTTCTACAGGCTGTCATGGTGTAAAGCCAAACTCTGTCAGCGACTCCTGGATGTGCTCCAGGTGTGCAGCGGGAGCCTGGACGGTGGTGAGTAGCAGCGCTACCTTTTGTGCAAACCAAAGATCGTAGGGTTCCAACACAAGACTCAAAAAAAAAAACAGTTTGAAGGTGAAAACCTGCTGCGGCGCGTCGTGCATCAATCATCAATCAGCAGCCACGGCTCTAATAGGAAGTGTCGAGATGCAGAAGACCGCTCGTAGCACTGGGAACGCCGACCAGCAGCCTCTATTTCTGCACAACTTCTACTAAAATCTGCTGTTTTAAAGACTTTTATAGACATGGAGGCAGATGGATGGTTAGCTGATTATTGACCCCAAAACAAACCAATCTTGGATTAAGATTTAATTGACTAAAGTATGAGGGTTCAAAAGATCGTTGTCTTTAATCTCTGCCACCACTTATTCTCATTTGTTTCCTGTTTTCTAGGAGTGTTGTCTCTGTAACTTGCGGGGAGGAGCTTTAAAGACGACCACAGACAACCGGTCAGTAGTTTTTTTTTCTGCATGCAACACGTGAACAATTCTAGCTACACTATTTACATGATTGACTTCTCATTTCCGAAAGGGTTTCTCGCGATTGTAACATTGCGTCTTGCTCTCTTCTTCCTCCGTGACCAGGTGGGTTCACGTCATCTGTGCCATCGCCGTAGCCGAAGCTCGCTTCGTCAACGCCATCGAGAGGGAGCCGGTGGACGTGAGCGCCATTCCAGACACGCGCAAGAATCTGGTAAACTCCATGCATCCATCTCTCATGGTTTAATGTGACGGTCGTCTTCACAGTCGCACTCTTTGTCCTCTCCCTTTAGTGACTAACTAACTCACTCGCAGCAGCCGTTTCATTTCTTTTCTGGTCTCGTCGTTTTGTGTGATTCTCTCTCCTTCCCCGATCTCCTTTCCTGACTCCTTCGGCCTTTTCTCCACATTCAAGCGAACTCCCGTCTTTTCCGCTCGTCTCTTCCGTATCCGTCGCTCTCTTCGTCGCCCCGGTGGATGGACGGATCGCTTTTTAGCGAGCTCTGGAGGATCACGGGGAATACGTGCGCCGAGGGCGGGAATGGCTGAATATTCAGCCGTCATTTCTCACCGCGCCAAATGAGCTGCATCGATCCCTGAGGCAATTTCCTCATCGCTTTCCGTGTCTCCGAACACAAGTCGCCTCCGCCTTCCTCTCCAGCTCGGTCTCTGCGTAGCCTCCAGTCTCGTGACGCCACCTCACAGACGATGGCGTCGCATGCTGGTGCATTACAGCAAATCTACACATCGTGTCACCTCGCTCCTTTTACGCATCTCTCCGCTTAATCCATCACAGATCAGACGTCTGTGTCGAGTGCTATCAAAGCGGGTTTCCTCCTCCGTCTCTTCTTAAAAGGCCTTAAGAAGAAGCTCCGCGGTCTAATGATTTGGAGGACTGGGCTGATCACACGCACAATTGGAAACCAGTTAATATTGCAGTGTGGTCAGCGTTCTGTGTTTTTCCTCCATCTTTAAACAAAAGCCGCTTTTGTTTTGGCTGTTTTTAGTGTTTCTCAACACCGTGATTTCTCGAAAATGGACCTTTTTCCCCCAAGGGTAGTGTAGCGTCTTGCGCCGAGAGGCTCTGCAGTTTCTGTTCTTGTAAGAAAATTGCCTCAAGCTTGGAAAAAGTAAGCGGCTTTAATAAATCATCAGACGATCTTTAAAACAGTTTTCCACCTGCTACATGCAACAATGACAATCATTTGTAGTTTGCATTTTACTTTAGAGGCTAGATTTAGTGTGCAACAGAGAATAATGCTAAAATTAGACACTTCGGCGCTAAATGGGAGCTCGTACGGTCGTCGTTGCTGTTTGGCTTCTTTCAAAAGTTACAGATTTTTTAATTTAACATGCAACATGCAACTAATGCTACTGAATGTGAGATTTCTTGGTACCAGATGTCGTGTCACCGCTTGCTTGTGTTCTCGGCTGCGGAAAAGTATTTCAGCCTTTTGAAATATCGCACAACGCAGCTCTGTTGAGAGCTGTGTTTCCTGCACAAGTTCAAACGGGAAGTATTGACACGTTCAAGATGGAGTGCTGGCCATCTTTCATATATGAATGAATGAATGAATGAATGAATGAATGAATGAACATGCATTACATTCAAGCTAAAGAAGGTCACACAATGCACACTTATCCGTACAGGAAGACTTGAGCGCTCACCTTCAAAACGTACGTCATCAGCACCAGTGTGTGTGTGTGCGTGTGCGTGTGTGTGTGTGTGTGTGTGTGTGTGTTTGTGTAATTACTTCTATGCCAGAGGGGGGAGCCAAAAAGTCCCGCATTGCAGGTTTAATAAAGAATTTTTATTTTGTATTGATCGGCCGTGCGCTGCACTACAGCTGCTCGCGGTGTCATGTGTCAAATAAAGGAGGATGAGAGAGTGAAGGATGAGAGAGTGAAGGATTAGGGAGACAGAGAGCTGGATGATAACCCCAATAAAACAAGTACAAAGACAAGTACCAGTCTCTTATGAGGAAGCTGTCAAAGCTGGTTGGTAATAAGTTTGTCTGTTGGATCTCGGGTTGTTGTTGTTATGAGTTATTCCACTTTTCTTTCTCTCAGTTGTATTTCTTTGCAGAGGATTTCTTAACAGATACATATTTTGAACAGAGAACGTTTCTGAAACAAAAACAATGGTGCATAGAGAGGATAACGCACCTCGACAGACCGCTCGCTGTTACTCTCTTTCCTGGGCGCGTCCCCACTTTTCCTCTCTCGTCCTCTCCAATTGAACTGAATCGAGGAAGAAATGAGGTTCGGGGAAGGAAAGTGTAAAGACAAGGCAGGATGAAGGATTCAAAGTGAGTTAAAAAAATTAAAAATGAACGCCGTGTTGGAGGGCGTCTCAGCGGAGAGGGGACCGGCTTCCCCGGCCGAAGGCAAAAGATTTGGTCGACTGCTGGTAATTTCACACTCAGGCTGCGGGGACGAAATCAAGGGATTTGAGAAAAGGAAGTGGTTTAGGAAAGGAGGAATAGAGGATTCCTCGTTTTGATTGTGCTGGAGTTGAACAAGTGATGCAAGACGGCGAGGGAAAAGTAGAAGGACGGGATATTTATTTATTTTTTTAAATGTCACCGCGGTCGGTTCAGGAAGCTGTTATTAACAAGCTGTTCTTCAAGAAAGTGTTGACATTTTCAGTCTTGCCTCGAAGAGAATCTCATAACACTCCTCACACCGATGATTACACAAGCATGTTTTGTGCATCTTTTTTGTATTTTGATGCGCTGTCAGTCATTACTATGATCAGCGAGTTCTGCCCTCGACCCTCTCACATAAAAAAATTGCAGAACAACAAACTACTCGAGTCGATCCTCCTATTTGCAAGTGTACATTCTTATATATATATATATATATATATATATATATATATATATATATATATATATATATATATATATATATATATATATATATATATATATTGCAGACACAGACATCTGTTGGTAGATGTCAGCTGTGTCTATAATATTGGCGATTATAGATTCATATTTCTGTGTGAGCAGCTGCACGATGTAGTTTGAAAGTCATTTTTCAACAGACTGTGTGAAGTCTGTATGTTTTTAACACAACTTCAGAGACTGTTTGAATCCACATGAGCTGAAATAAAGCCACAGAATACTGTAGAGCCAACACCCAAATGTCTAAAATGGAAAATCTACTGTATTTTAACCTTTTTAAATCATATTATTATTGGCTCAGATGGAGCATTTTTAAAATCTTAATTTGCTTGCTGTCAGATTATTGCTGCATAAATACATTTAAAGTGTCATTTAAGCCAAAGTCTAATGCAGTCAGACTCCACCATGTTATCATACAAACAAATAAAACAGAATAAAACATTGTTTTCCGTTATAGACACTTTTCCCTGCTCTAAATCACGCTTTTTTTTTATTAGTATTAAAGATAAATGTGCATAGTTTGCACACATGCATTAACATTTCTACTCTGCATCGGTTTGTTAATCCTGCTGTTCTGACTCCATGAGAGAGAATAATCTGCATCGTCGACCAACGTCTGTCTCTTCTGTTTTTATTGCAGAAGTGTATTTTCTGCCACGGCAAGACGGCCAACAGGAACCAGGGCGCCTGCATCCAGTGCTCCTACGAGAACTGCGCCACCTCCTTCCACGTCACCTGCGCCCAAATCGCAGGAATCGTCATGACGCCGGCCGACTGGCCCTACGTGGTGTCCGTCACCTGCCACAAGCATAAAAGGGGCTCATCCAAGGTAAGGAGGCGTAGTCGGCCATTAAAAGAGGTAATTGGGTACGGTTAGGACGAAGATGCTCCGCTCCCCCGTTGCTGCGTCGTGCACCTGGAAGTGTTCATACTTTTACTTTTAAGATGTCCTTTTACAAACAAAGTGTTTTTAATGGTGTTAGTTTTAAGAAACCTTCACAGTTCATAGATTAATGTAATAAAGTAAAAAAGCAACAAGAGAGCGACTTGTTTGACTTGATGCATCATTCTTTCTTCGTGAGGAGTCGGACAAAACAGTCACAATTTCCCTTCAGAGTTTTTCATCTTTGTTTTTTGGAGCCTCTGCACACATTAACCCGTTAAACTGTGGAACCACTTTTGTCTTTAAACCTCTTTTGTCTTAGGAAAAACTTTTATGTCTGCAAAAAAAATCACTTTTAAAAGATATTTTGATCGTAACTATGAACATCCAGCATGATATGAGCCAGATGCCCCAAAAATGCCTCCTGGAGCGTCAATAAGACACCTTTTTGGAAAGATTAGGACCTAAAGAATCAGAATCTGCAACAAAAATCACAATTAAACAAAACCTTGGCCTGTTAGGAAGGAGTTTCAGTCAAAAAACTGTGTCGTTCGGTTCAGAAGTGGAAAAATATTGTGTATTTTATGCCAAAAGATTGTCTGAATGGGGCATGCTGGGACTTAAAATTGGCGCAGGTGGATTTTCACGCAGTTTCCCGAAGCTTAACATGTATTATTTTACAACTGAATTTGTTTTAGCACCACTTTTTGTTTTGTGTTAATGCAAAACGTCAGATCATCTGTTTTCCTCGCTGCAGCCTCGGTCGACGCCCAGAGGCTCGCACAGCTTGACCTTGGGCCAGAAGGTCATCGGCCGCAACAGCGACGGCTGGTACTACCACTGCACCATCATCGGCATGGCGACGCAGATATTCTACGAGGTCAACTTTGACGACGGCTCGTACTGCGACAACCTGCACCCCGAAAACATCCTGGTGAGTGACAGCTCAGCGAGACGCACGCAACGCACAACACAGACACACAACGACAACACGTTCAACTCCTTCTGTTAAAGCCGGGAGGAAATATCTTAGCAACTGGTATTTACACTTAAATACTGTGAATACTGTGAATTAAAATACACATTTATGAACCACTGCCACATGTCACATGACTGTGATGCGAGTGCACTTTAGAGAGGGAACCAAACAAATATACAACGACTAGATCAACTGTTTTGATATTGTTGAGTAACACAACATAAAAAAAGCAGTTTGAATTGTGAAAGAGTGTCATGGAAGTGAGGTTTAAAGTCATGGGAGTGAGGTTTAAAGTCATGGGAGTGAGGTTTAAAGTCATGGGAGTGAGGTTTAAAGTCATGGGAGTGAGGTTTAAAGTCATGGGAGTGAGGTTTAAAGTCATGGGAGTGTGGTTTAAAGTCATGGAAGTGAGGTTTAAAGTCATGGGAGTGTGGTTTAAAGTCATGGGAGTGTGGTTTAAAGTCATGGGAGTGTGGTTTAAAGTCATGGAAGTGTGGTTTAAAGTCATGGAAGTGTGGTTTAAAGTCATGGGAGTGTGGTTTAAAGTCATGGAAGTGAGGTTTAAAGTCATGGGAGTGTGGTTTAAAGTCATGGGAGTGTGGTTTAAAGTCATGGGAGTGTGGTTTAAAGTCATGGGAGTGTGGTTTAAAGTCATGGGAGTGTGGTTTAAAGTCATGGGAGTGAGGTTTAAAGTCATGGAAGTGTGGTTTAAAGTCATGGAAATATGAAAGAGTGGCGAGATCATGCCAAACGTTTTACTTAATGTTCTTTAATCCGTACATTTAATCTATTTGCTGCCTCAATTTCTGGCATTTTTTTAAAAATCCGGTTGCTTATCACCGTTTAAAAAGTGTTTATTAAAATGAGAACTGCATGCGTAGTGGGCGGGGTTACAGGAGGTTAGTGTCCAGATCATAAACGCTGTTCCTCCTGTGCTTTTCTCCTCTTGGCGCCGTCTCGCTCCTCGTCCTCCTGCAGAGTCATGACTGCTTGCGTTCGGGTCCTCCTGAGGTCGGGGAGTTGATCGTGGTCAGCACGCCCAAAGGTCAGGTGATCAACGCCTCCCACGTCAAGCAGCACACCCACAAATCCTACCAGGTGAGGAACGACGCAACTATTAGATGTTAGCCTTCGCTCATTTACTCCCTGTGGTTGCATCTTCTTCTGCTGATAAAACCCTCAAAGCCATGAAACGCTGTCTTTTTAAATTAGACTTGACACATCATCAGCGTCTCTTAAATCCTTTCTAAAAACCTTCTTTTATATGAATATGTAATATGTCGCTGTGTTTAATCATCACTCTGTCCATTTTAGATGTTTTTCTTTTGCATTTTTTATCCTTTAGTATTTCATTTCATTGTTGTTGGATTGCTCTTTTTTTCTGGAAGGCACTTATTATTATTAATAATATTACTTTTATTGGTCAAGTCTGAGCAGCTAATCCAGAAGTAATGTGATCTCTTTGTTTAGTGTTTGTTGCTGCACAAGCTGCAGCTTTCTGGATCTACAAGAGACATTTATTTCTCTTATTAGACTTATTAGAGCTCGATAAGGACTTGAAGCAGAAGGAACACATTAATGTAAAAAATAAGCTCTCAAAACTAAAATTTGCTCTTAAAAAAGAAGAAAAAAAATGCTCTAAAAAAAAAAAAAAATGCTTTAAAAAAAAAGTTTTTTTTTTAGCAATTTCTTTTTTTTTTTTTTAAGAGCATTTTTTTTTTTTTTAAGAGCAAATTTTAGTTTTAAGAGCTTTTTTTTTTTTTTTTTTTTTTTTTTTTTTACATTTTTTGGGGATTTTTCAAATTGAGAGCAAAGATTTTGGAGATAATTTACTTACAAACTAGAAATTTTCTCAGTTAAAAAAGACACAAATCTAGCTTCATAAAACCACTTTGAATGGTCAGTTTCTTGACGGTGTTGTGATCTGCACAGGTTG
This sequence comes from Clinocottus analis, assembly GCF_023055335.1. Taxonomy (NCBI): domain Eukaryota; kingdom Metazoa; phylum Chordata; class Actinopteri; order Perciformes; family Cottidae; genus Clinocottus; species Clinocottus analis. The sequence continues at coordinate 8,866,906 of NW_027175965.1, forward strand.
AGTTTCAGGACCAGAGCCAGCTCATACTGAAACACTCAGAGATCCACCTGCTGGAGCACGAGCTGCCCAAGAGGGTCCGAGCCCGACTGGTGAGTGCGTTACTGGCTTCTTACGGTCATGGAAAACAAATAAAATAATAAAAAAGTAAACAAGGAGTGACTTCAGAGACACGAGGAGTTTCTAAGTCTGTCCCCTTTTGTTTGAAGGCCATACCTGTGCCAATGGAGGAGGTTTCATCCGCGGACGAAGCCCAAGCCGCCAAACGCCGCTGCCTGCCCTCCGACTCGGCCCCGGCGGCTGAAACGTCCATGGAGACGACCGCCGCCGCCGCCGCCGCCGCCGCTTCCTGCCGCCTGGCCGCAGCCCCCGCAGCAGAAGATCACAGTATTCACACACTGCCGACCTCACGACCTCTACCCCAGCCCGGCACTGCCGCCACCGCCGCCGCCCCCCCCACCAACGGTATTCAGATGGACGCCGAGACCCCGATGGACATGTCGGTCGCCCTCAGCGACGCCCTGACGGAGTCGTCCCTGGCCTCGGACGCCACGCCCACGCCGCAGTCCACCCCTTTTTCAGTCGACGTTTCCTACATGGAGCGCCTCCTCCAGTCACATTTCACTCAGGACAGCAGTCAAGGACCTCTGTATTAAAAAAAAATGGACCCCGCTATATCGTCGCCTCGGCCAGTGGAGGCGGAGCCGTCGGGAAGCTAACGGCGGCGGAAGCTAACGGCGGCGGAAGCTAACGGCGGCGGAAGCTAACGGCGGCGGAAGCTAACGGCGGCGGAAGCTAACGGCGGCGGAAGCTACTGAGCGCTGTATTATCGGACAGGAACATTTACTCCACCGGCTCTAAGAGTTCAGGGCGGGAGCAGAAAAGACACAAGCACTCTTTTAATGCATGTTAGTTTTCTATTTTTGAGTTAATGTATTTGCAGTGGTGCTTTAGCTCGCTCTGAAGCAGCAGCTAAGGAAAGATTTTTTATTTTAACATTATTATTATTATTTTTTATGGCCTTGTGGGGTTTTTTCCGTTTGTTTCGGTCAGCTGCTGTGCTTTTTTCTCTCCTCCTTGATATGAATATGTCTCTTGAGTGGTATCAACTCCATACCTCGTTGCATTGATTCAATGACGGCACACTCCCATTTCCTTTTTTTACAGGAAGCTAATTATTACAACAGCCTCTCGGCACCGAGGCCCCCGGTGGATTCAGCCCTTTTCTTTTTTAAAAATCAAATAACCAGCAACAAAATATCTATTTTTCAAAGCAGCCACTCGTGGCTTTGAAGCCGTTTTTGGTGGAACTCTAAACGACGACGTCGTCCATCTTTAGGATATTCTCACTACGTCGTCTCATTGGTTGCAAGAGGGAAATGTGGAGAGTGAGGTAAAAACAAAAAAAAAAGTGTATTGTAGAGGGAACTCAGTATTTAAATGTCTTTAGTCAAATATTGAATCAACTATTTGTAACAGAACTATGTCGACTGCTCGCGCTGTTCGGTTTGTCGCAGGATGCGCGGTGACTTTGTGAAGATGTGTCATGGTAGTTCACGAACGAGACCTTTTTAATGTGTCGGCGCCATTCAAACTGTCGTTGGGCAGCTTCCACTTCACACCCAAAACTGTCTCAGGGTTCCTACATTAGGAAAATAAATGTCGTTATATTGTTCGTCTTCACAGGGACGTGAGGAGCGGCCCGGAGGACGTTCCTCGGTCGTAATTTAAAAATAGGAATTTGCTTATATTGTCATATTGCTACCGTTTGTCCACTATAATGAATAATATCTTTGTTTCATGTCAGTTTTCTCCTTTCAGCACATTCACTGTGCAAACTGTGAGGCCGATTTTAAAGGATCGAAGTCAAGTGTTTCCTATTTGGAAGAAGAGAAATATGTATTTGTAGGAACCCTAGAATCTGGAAATGTTGTCATCATTCTCGGTTTAAAGTGTACGTACAAGTCAATATTGTATATTATGTTTATTTTCCTTCTATTTCTCTATCTTTTCTAAGTTAATTTATCTTCTGAATTCATAAACTTGTCCAGTCTAAAAAATATTCTTTTTTTTTCTTTTTTTTTGACAGATTTTCCAAGAAATATAATTAATTTTTTTCCCGTTGAATGCATCCTTTTTTCCCCGGATGCGATCGTTTTGTGCTTAAGAGGTGATTCTACTGATGGACTGAGTTTCCTGATACTGTCACCGTGTACATACCACCGGCCTCGTGTATCGTGAATCAAATGTGTAAATATCACACATACTTTTCTTTTTCTTCTGATATTTTTTTGGCCACAAATGTGTTCCTGTGTCCAAATGATATTCATAAAGGAAATCTTATTTCATAGGGATTAAAGTGGGTTGCTAGTCGACAAGCGCTTCAGTGTTTTGTGTCTTCAGTAGTTTCTGGTCAGAAATCTTTGGACTGCTGATGGAAAGATGATGAAAAAGCTTCGTCTGTATCTAATAATCAACTTATTAGACTTTAAAAGACGCTGAAAACACTGTAAATGTTTGTGACACCAGTCAAGATGGAGGACGTGTTCTTTCCAGTTAATAAGCTACAGAATGTTATGTCACAAATCCAAAATTAAATGACAAATTGGCGAAACTAGTCGTGAATAAAAATGCATTTTCTTTAAATGGATTAAAATGTCATAGTAAAAGTTACCAAACAAAATGTATTGTATGCCATAAATAATGTAATATCACATAGAAAACGTAATTAATGAATGTGATAAAAAGTAATGGCAGCATGTCATAGTACCTCAAAAGTATGTATGATGATATGTAATATGATAAAGTTATTAAATAGTCACAGTATTCTTTTGTGTAACTGAAGGTAAATAAACCTTTTATGGTGCTTTTCTAGTCTTCCACTTAAAGCCCTTTAACGAGCAGCTCATCAGGACTAACACACACACACACACACACACATTCAGTAAGTGTCTTGCTCAAGGGCACATCAACTGGGCTCGCAAAGCCGGGAATCGAACCATCGCTCCTGTATTTGAAGGACGACCCCGTTTACCACTGAGTTATTTATAATAAATGAAATGTTCTGCCGACGCTCTTCCTCACAACTTAACCACCCAAACTCTGAACAACAAGGTTTAATACACTTAAACAACTTAATAAACAGAAGACTTATTGTAACTTATATATAACTTTTTGTATAACTTATATATAGCTTATTGTTTATCTTGTATGTAAATCCAACCTTCTCTTCTGAAAATCATGTTGCATCTTAAGAAAATTAAATTTACTATTTAATTCACATCTAAAAGAGACTGAAATATTGTTTTCTCATTTATTATTGTGATAATGATCACATGTTATTAAGGCCGTCTCTCTTGCAGGAATTCTGGATCTGCACTTAAGTCTCACGGCGGGTTGTGTGTCTTTGTGCGTCGTTGATGGATTTGTCATCACCGTTGTTTTAAAATGTTTAATTAGCAGGAACCACCAAGAGGAAACCAAACAACTTCTACATTTTATATTCTGGAAACTGAATAAAGTTCTTTGTGAAGAAACTATTCTATTGTCATTATTAAACATCTGGATGAATTATTCAAATTCCTTATTGTGCATTTATTCTTTCCGTCATGGAAAACCTGGACAGGTCATGGAGTTTTAAAATGGTTGTTTCCAGGCCTGGAAAATTCCTTGAAAAAAAACTCATTTAGCTGAGTTTGAAATAATGAATCTGCTTTTAAAAGAAAGAGGCTCAAAATATCAGCAGCAAGCATACAGGCATCTATATGAGTGTTTATTACTTTAATCAAACTATTGTCTCATTCATTTGAGTTATTTAAGGTTTACTGTATGCTTTAAATCCTCATTGTTAGATTAAATACTACATTTTATCACTTTTTACTGTTTACACACACATTTCCATGAGCAAACATGGTGTGAAATCTGTATGTAAAGTCATGAAAATATGGTTTAAACTCATGTAAATATGGTTTAAACTCATGTAAATGTGGTTTAAAGTCATTGAAATATTGTTTTAAGTCAAACAAATCCTGGAAATGTGGTTTAGTTCTGAAAAAGTCCTGGAAATATGGTTAAAAGTCATGGAAATGGGGTTCAAAGTCATGGAAAAGTCATTGAAATCCACCGGTCAGAATGTTTATGAACCCTTTAATATAATCTTTGAGAAATGTTTCATAAAAGTTTCACAAATGTGTTTAGAAAACGATTGAGCGGCTCATGTTGCAGATGTTTATTATTTAAATGTCTCCTCCACGATCCTGATAAACTGACTCCATGTTTTGAAGATTCGCTGAAGATTTGTCTCTTGAGATCCCGTCTCGCTGCAGACGGGATGAAAACCCTCGTCCACGTGGTCATGAGCGGGTTTCACAGCGCCGGTGTGTTTTCCTCCTGCGTGTCGGCACACTAACAAGATTCACTTTGACTTTTCAGTGTTAAGAGCCTTCAGATCTGGAAGGAGAGAGAGAGAGAGAGAGAGAGAGAGAGAGAAGAGAGAGAGAGAGAGAGAGAGAGAGAGAGAGAGAGAGAGAGAGAGAGAGAGAGAGAGAAGGTCAGTGGGAACAAAAAAATCTGTGTCTTACGGAAAAATCGTTAATGTGAGCATGTTCTCTCTCTCTCTCTCTCTCTTACAAACTCACACACACACACACGCACGCACACACACACACCCTCGGCAGCGCCCTCGCTGCATCAGGGTGGACATTAACATTCTGAAGTGCCCGCTGTGTCTTTGCAGAGGAGCTGGGGATGCGCCAGCTCGGCAATTACTTTAACAACTTCAGAGTTTGATTTCTTTATTCGGCTGAACTCAGCCGGGGGTAAAAACGGAGGAGAAACGCGACGACGAGGACTCTGAAAGGAAAGACAGAGACGCCGACCCAACTGCAGTTCAGATATGGGAAGAAACAGGGAGACTTTGAGGTTTAAATAATGTCGAACAATAACCATGAAGGTCATTAAAGGTCATTCAGGACGAGAATGAAACCTGGAAACAAGCAGCTGAATGTTTATTGTGTCTCGTTTACAAATAGTTTGTACACATGTGTAGAGAGAGGATGCACCTTACTGCCTCACATCACGATGAGGGGAGTGAGGGGAGGAAACAAAGAACGACTGTTTGTCACCGATAAAAGATTTAAATGTCTTGTGATGCTCCTCACTTTGGGTTTTATTCTACATCCTCTGGCGAAAAATGTTACAAGAACCAATCACAAGCACCACCGACTTATCTTCATATTTGAAACACTTAACACATCGTTCCACGTGTGTGTTCGTTGTCTGTTTGTCTTTTGTCGTCTCAAAGTGAATCGTCATGTTTGCGAAAAGGAAAACGTCTTGAACGTCTTCAGCTTGGTGACGCGGTTATTTTTGCTCTGCTGATGGTTTTACTGCCCCAAAGATGAACTTCTGTTGCTCAAGAAAGAAGGAGATGAAGAGAAAGAGAGAAGAGAGGAAGAGAAGAGAGAAGAGATGAAGAGGAAGAGAGAAGAGAGGAAAGAAGAGAGGAAGAGGAAGACAAGAGAGGAGAGGAAGAGAAGAGAGGAAGAGGAAGACAAGAGAGGAGAGAGGAGAAGAGAGAGGAGAGAGAGGAAAGAGGAGAGGAGAGAAGAGAAGATAGAAGAGGAGAGAAGAGAGAAGAGAGTAAAGGAGAGAAGAGAAGAGAAGAGAGAGAAGAGAGGAGAGAAGAGAGAGAAGAGAAGCGAAGAGGAGCTTGTTGTGTAAGGAGAGGGAAGAACAGAACAAAGTGGGTAAGTGCCGGCTCTTATTAATGAAGTGAATCTTCATCCAGTCACACACGACAAATAAATGGCCGCCTCCTTGAAGCTCTTAATCGTCCCATTAGTCTCGGAGCGACCGCAGCCCCTCCCCCCTCCGCTCGCCTTGTTCCCTTAAACAAGACCACACACATCCATCACGGCGTATTTGCATGTCGACCACACACACACACACACACACACACACAGAGCCGAGAGCCCGGCTGCAGACGCTGCATCATAGTTAGTCCTTCACTTGTGCGATAACACAGATCTCCACATCTCCGGCGCGTCTCCTTCCTCTCCCTCCATCACTTCCACACACTCGCATCACTCGTTTACACAAGTAACCTGTAAAGAGGCTGTGTGGCATCCAACACCGCCCTAAACACACATCCTGTCTTGTTGTAATGTTCATTTGAACGGCGCTTCTTCACCACACACACCATCACTTTTCTTTCCGCCGTGACTTTTATTCGCTGATGTATGAATTTAATCTCATCCTGTGACTCTGCTCTGCAGGAGAGGGAGAGTCTCAACGACTGAAAGATGAATTTGCTCTGACGGGGTTTTTGCGCGTCTCAGTCAGCCTAATGAATCACCAGCCGGTGTTGTTCCTGCTTTAAAGAGCCGCACAAACACACAGTCAGACTCTCAGAGCGCCGGCGTGCTTATCTGTATGTGACCTGCCTTCATTTCCTCTTCCATTCCTCAGCTGCACCTTCTTCTAATTCAGCCGCTTAAAATCTCATTTCAGACACAATTAGCCTTTAGCCCGTCCGCGTGCCGTCGCCTGAGCTGTTTCTTCCCCCCCTCCTCTTTCATCCTTTGTGAACATTTTCTCTTTGGCTTGTAGATGAAGATCTTTATTGAGGTTACTGAAAAGGAGTTTTGATCGTTTACAGGCAAAAACATATTAGAGGCCCTTTTAGCGGCCTATTAGGAGCCGGTTCCAGCGCCTGCTCGTTGCTCCTCGGGGTCGTCGACGCTGCCGGGAGCTTTCATTCATTTCATGAAGTTTTTTTTAATTACACTTAAAGGGAGAGAGTTCACTGCGGCAGAGCTGCTCTTCTGCTGTCTTTTCTTTTCTTTCCTGAAACTCTTAACTGCAGAGCTTGCAAATCGAGGACGCTTATCATTTTCACTTTGCAGGCTGTGCAGCCGGCTCTCAATGGGTTTTTCTTTCAAATGAACCTTTTGGGTGATTTTTGTTCGTCTCAGTGGACAAAGTCTCTTGTTTCTTTTTGGAGACTGTGAAGTTTGGGAGAAGTGAGGCCTTCAGCTGGTTTGAACATCCTGAACTCAGGATCCTGAAGTGAGGTTGATGCTGTTGTTTACAGGTTGTCCTTCAAAATGTTTTAATCAGAATCATGAGCAACAATCCAATAACTCAAGTGACCATACTTTAACCCATAAAGTTGGTCAGACGTGATCTCATTGGACACAACCTGCACAACTCAAATGGTTTAAACAACCAGCAGCATTTTCCTGCACGTTGACTTCAAATTCGACGGACATGAAGCCGAAGCAACGGACTGAATGTTGTCCCTTTGAGTGACAGCTCTCATGCTCCTCCCTCTGAAATAAACCTCGTCGTGTGAGGAAGAAGTCGTGAACATCGTCTCTGCAACGGCCGCTGAGCTGCGCTGACATCATCACAGCAGTTAACGTCAACAAATTAAACTCTTAAACTCTGTAGATATATATATATAAATATCTACGGTCACTTTACAAATGGAGCCGGGCGTTCGAATAATTAAAACCAGGATGCTGGGACATCGTTCTACATGAAGCACTAATGTGATGAAGTGTGAGCGGGACACAACTCTCCTTTAAGGGAAAGGAGGCCTCTGCAATGAGGTGATTAATGAGTTACATGTCATTGGCTGGTCTTCCCTCCCAGCTGTGGAGCAGGAGACATCTTCAAGAAAGAGGCTTCTGTTTCAACAAACGCCTCCATCTCAAAGAGTCTCATATTCTTAATATCTAAGAGACGGCTTAGCGACAACGTGTCCATCAGGATGCACCTGACTACAAAGACACAGCGGCATACAAAGCAACACACAGTGTGGTGTCGCCTGAGGAGATGCCCGCGAAATGCCCGACTGTGCACCCAGAGTTTCATTTTGTTAATTACATCGTCTCCCCGCACGTCAAAAATACAGATTTCAACCTCAACGCTGGAAAGGATGAAGCGGCAACAAGAAGAAAGATGAAATAAAAGATAAAAGACGTGCAGGCTGGAAGTCCAGAGGCAGGAAGGAAACAGGCAGGAAGCTCATTCACAAGAAATAAACCCAAAACATGAGTAAATTAACAGACTGAATACACAAGGGAGCAGGTTACACACAAGTTACACACAGGTTACACACAGGTGAACACACAGGGTAGAAAACTTAAAGTTTATTTAAAATGTTTGTGCGTTTTTTTCTGGATTTAACCACTGCGATGCTTTCATAGTTTCATGTTTATTTAGGCTACGAATAGAAATATAAAACACAATTCTCCTCTATGCTCAAGTGAAAATGTTCTTCATCATCCTGCTGGAATATCTTTTGCAGCTTTCATGGGAAGCAGAAACCGAACAGATCCGGCCTTATGAAAGAACAAAGGAGCTGAATGTCGCCGCCGTTTCTTCCTGAATGTTTTTGGTGAAAGTAATAAGCTGCAGGATTTGTAGAATTTTTCCTCCCCATCGCAGTTGCTTTGATATCGTTGTATCCCGAAATCTTACCTGCAGAGTCTTTAAAGTCTTTAAAGTCAAACACAAGTGGTGAACTTCAAGGAGAAGCTCCGCCTCTTTAACCACCCGCCAATATTCCCACAAGGGTTTAACAGTAATATAATTTGTCTTAAATCGTTCTATTCATCTATTTTAACCTGTCTATGGTTACATTTTACACATATTAAGGTGTGTGTGTGTGCGTGTGTGTTGATCGTGTTGAGATCCAGCTGGTTTCAGATTAATTAAATAGCATTTACCAGAACACCCTCCTCCTACAAAACTCAACTGTGAGGGGAAAAGTCTTCAAATTGGCTCATTAACAACTGCGTCTGCAAAAATGATGAGAGGTGACATCATCTGGTGGAGATGCGCCTCTCAAGGTGTCAGCAAATAAAGATGCTATGATGCAGCACGACTCCTGAAAAGACTCGTTTATCATCACCGTTGTGTAGCGTCTCAGTGCACTACTTTGCACCATTTGCATTGTGCTTCAAATTAAGTAAATCGTACTGTTTTCACATTAATTAAACCCCCGTTAGTTGTAGCCAGCCAGTAAGATCACAACTTATTAATCATCTTTAAATCAACACTGGATAAAAGGATCGGAACAACGTCTTTGTGAATAATATGAGGTTACTAGTTTTTACTTTCTGGTTTCAGGCAGAACTAAATGTTCCTTGAACTCGCGTCACTGAAGTGGAAGCTCGCTATTGTATCTGTGTAATTGCTGCAGACACTTGAAATTTGCATAAAGATGAGTTCAGCTCCTCTTTCGGCACCGCACCTCAACACTCAGGATGGTTTGACGCTCACTTCACCTTCCTAGAAACCTCTGCAAAACGTCTGCATCTGCTCTCATTCAATTACCGCCTGCGAGCTCCTGAATGGACAAAAGGAGTGAAGGAGTGAAGGAGTGAAGGAGTGATGGAGTGAACACCTGTGAGCGTCTGCTGCTCCTCAAAGTTAAAGGGTCGTCAGCTCCTCTGTGTATAAATCCCTTAAATGGAAAGTCAATGTTTTCATCTTCCACCTGCTGGTTTGTTTGGGAGGACTTTTTTTATTGTAACGTACATTTCTGACTCACTTTGTTTTGTCTCGTTCTCCATCTCTTCTGAATTCAACCCTTTTCACCTTCTGTTCTTCCTCTTGTTTTCCTCTTTTAAGCGCTGGTACGAAGTAGACAGAGCCGGATATCACATGCAGACAGTATTTTTTCTATTAAAAAACAACATATGTCAGTTTTCAATGTCCTGCACTCGTATCCACACAGTCTTTTACTCGGTTGCATGTTTTTTTTCACCACGCAGTTTTATTAATGACGATAAAAATCTATATTTCCTGAACAGGTCAGTGTAGCCGTCTCTCAAACTGGAGAAACTAAATATTTTTGCCAAACATTCTTAAATTTGAGAGTTGGAGTCAATATTTACCGAAACTATTTCAAGTTCAAGCCCAACACTCTTCTTAACTTCCTTTAAGTCCTTTTCTATCGTTTCCCAAGTACACCCTCTCTATCTTAACATATCTCGCTTCCATCACTTGACTTTAATTAATTTCTTGTACTTTTACTGTAACATAACACACAGCCAACCTCACCCTAACTTTAAACCAAGACTTCACCCTTTAACGTCATGATTTATGTTATGGGGACGTTCATTTTGTCACCAGTAGAAAGGCACTGTTGCCACACCATTGTTACATAAGGACACACACACACACACACACACACACACACACACACACACACACACTTCATAATTGGTGAACTCTGTCCATATGTTGCCACTGGGAGGCAGTAAAACTCCACATGTTCACCCATGATAACATTAACTGATGTTAAATGGTGTCACACACACACACACACACTAAAGTTTCTGTCCCGTGGTTTTACACGCACACACTTCTATTTCCATCATAAACCATGAAGTCAAGCTGTGTCAGTTCTGGAAGTGTAAGATCACCATTTCCCAGCGCCGTCTGGTCCTCTCGGCTCCGTGAGGCTCAGTGGCAGCTCGTCACTGGAAAGAAACCAAACCACGGCGTCATTATTTTACACTACAGTTGGCAATGCATCTCCACTCAGTGGTGCAGTGGCTTGAACCGTCACCTCACAGCAGGAGCAGCGTGTGAATCTGAGTCTAAATGGTCGTCTGTCTCGACCTGTCCAAGGTGAACCCGTCGCCTTCACCCGACGTCAGCTGGGATCAACAAAAAGGATCTTTTGAGCAAAATCCTGCCACAATTTCTAATGGTGGACCAATGCAGAAACAGAATTATTCACCACGAAGAAAAGCAGTTTGTGTTTGTCCTTTTACAAAGCCTGCAGTGATTGACAGCGTTATACATTAGTCAACTCCTCCTTAACTTTATTCATGATTAGGAGTTAATGAGGAAGCATCCAGACTCAGTTACTAACTTGATGTGGAAATGTTTTTCTTCTCTACAGGGAAGTCAGTGGAGTCGGCTCTACTTCCCTAACAGGTAAAATGTTTTTACAGGACTTCAGTCACTGCAGACTCTGGATGAGCGTGAACCTTCAGAAGCTGGTCAGTCCTCCATCTGCTGCCCTGACAAGAAGGACTCAGTTCCTGATGGACGGATCAGCCTGGACATGAAGCCCGAGGCTCCACCAGCAGATCCTCCTGAAGGTCCCAGTTCAAATCCAGTCACAGCTTAAGGTCCTTCAGGGATGCTACAACAAACATACATGTTGCATCGGTTAAAGCATGCATCGCACTCCTGCTTGATAAAAAAAAGGGACATTTTACACAGACGGGACAAATCCTGCAGGAATCAGGAATAAAATCCTGGTCTGTGAAAAACAGGCAGACGTCAAAGGAACAAACCGCTGAGAAACAACACTAAACCTCTTGACACCGAGGAAGACGACGGACCGGCACAGAGATGAAGAAACACAGGGTTAAAATACACTGTGATTAGCCACAGGTGCATTCAATCAGGAGGGGGCGGGACAAACGAGCCCAGTGGCGGGAAAACACACAAAGACAGGAAGTGAAAGAAGAGGAGCGGTGAGTAACACAAAAAACACAACTGACAACATCAGGAAAACACAACTTAGGAGACAGGACGAGACATGACGGTCTTGTTTTTGTTTATTGTAATAAAATATAGTACAATTTTATAATATGAATATAGCGTGCACTATGTTAAGAAGTTTTAACGCCAATTAAGTGAAATGTGTATCTTTCATTATCTAATATATAAACAAATGTCTTCTACTTTTCTATACCAAACAATCACATATATTAATAGATGGTTGTGTGTGTGTGTGTGTGTGTGTGTGTGTGTGTGTGTGTGTGTGTGTGTGTGTGTGTGTGAGTGACGTGAGCTGCATTCTCTTTGGTTACGGCACAGATCTTATTTCTGGAGGTGGAATTAAAACCAGCTGAGACCTAATCTGCATAATTCCCCTTCTTCTCTCCTGTTTTATGAAGCAGGAGGATGAGGAGGATGAGGAGGGTTAGCAATGAAAAATAAAAGGTAATTTGAGGAGTAGAGAGGTGATTAAAGAAGGTGATTGGGATGAGAAGAAGAATGGAGAGACATGGACGTGACGTTCATAGTTTTGTCTCGACTCCAGAGGGAATATTCTTGATTTAATCACAGTATCACGAACACTTTTTAATAAACTACATCACAATGAAATCCAATCGCCCCAAAACTCCTTAGTATTCATTTTTACCGTGCGTTTGTGATAAATGATTGTTTCACTCTAATGAAGTCTCTCCTAATTGAAATTATTTTTTGCCATCGCTGACTTTTCATCTTCTACCACAAAACCTATGATTTTCATGCTAATCCAGCACGGGGACATACGCTAACATTAGCATTATGTCACATTGCAGGTACATCTTAATCCTCATAATGTCAGATAGAGTACTAATTTATTTTAATTTCAATTTATTTACGTTATATTTTGGCTTTCAGGGATGAGAGCCAATCAGAGGGCTCTAAAGTCATCACATGACATGGCAGCACGAGCCCTGTTGAATCAGCCGCTATCGGACGAGCAGTAATCAGCTTAGTTTAGCCCCAAAGTAAATATGCAAATAGTATTTGATGATTAATTGAGAGAGCGAGAGAGAGAGAGAGAGAGAGAGAGAGAGAGAGAGAGAGAGAGAGAGAGAGAGAGAGAGAGAGAGAGAGAGAGAGAGCAGTGTTAGATTTTACTGGTCATTCCCTGAAGAGCCTGTTTTTTCAAATGATTGTATGTTGTGTCAATGAAACTGTGTGTGTGTGTGTGTGTGTGTGTGTGTGTGTGTGTGTGTGTGTGTGTGTGTGTAAAAGACCAATGAAATATGAGATAGTCACACAAATAATGTAAGTCAACCTGCTACTACCTACCCTCCATTTTTGTTGCACCTGTAACCAGAACCCAACATCCTCGTTGTGTTCTACGTTTGCGTTATCGAGCGACGCTTGTGCTCACACACACACACACACACACACACACACACACACACACACACACACACAGACAATGTGTATATTCAAGTCAGTTAGAGTTTGTCCTTTCGTCATTTAAATAAAATATTTTGCATTATCTGCGTGTGATCACGGGGACGCGGGGGCGTGTCCACGAGTTTGGTGGTAGAAGTAAAAAAAAATAGATGAAAGCAAAAGTTGACAAGGATTTAAGGAAGAGAAATCAACACTGCAGCTATATGTACACACATACAGACACACACACACACGCACAAACAGGGCCCCCACCCCTTGGGCTCAAATGTCAACAAGGAAAATTGGAAATGAGTAATTCTTTCAGAGTGTGAAATAGATTGCTTCTCATATACGTTCGTCCCTGAATATGACAAATTGATTCTTGGGGAGAGGCGAGCGGCAAATCCACTAGACAATTCTTATTGTATATTCTTTTGAATTATGATTATGTTTATTTATATATTTAGTTTTTTTGCCAAACATGACTCTCCATTGTAATTGAAGTCCCCTCGCCCCGCAGGGGAAGTGTTTCTTTCTCCAGCCCTCCAATTTGTTCTCTCAGCAGCCTGGATGTTTCCTGCCGTCAATAAATCTGCGAGTCAGAGAAAGTGTGTGTGTGTGTGTGTGAGAGAGAGAGAGAAATGAGGAAGGGATTATTCAATATTAACATACTGGAGCCATCGGAGATGTTTCCTTCGATTACAATATTCATAATGTCCCCCGCTATCATTCCCAGCGTGCCGCTTCAGCTGAGAATGAGGGAAATTAAATCGATTAGACGTCTGTACAACCCTCTGAAATTGTCTGCTTTCGGTTTGTGAGTGTGTTTGATTGTCCAATTTTCCATCCTGTAATTTTCTGGTGTGTTTCCATGCATCCCCCTCTGAACATATGATCAATTATCTTGGTTGTCCTTCCTCTGCTGCTTTCTTTCTTTCTTTCGGCCTCACGTTCCTCACCACACGCCTCCTCCACTCTTTCTCCTTTCCCACGTTTCTGGAGGATCAGCTGGAGGTTTCAGCTCGACAGATGGACATTTTGTTGGTAAAAATAACTCCAATTGCAGGTTCTCTGGCTTCTGTTATTATCCAATCCATCATTTCTTAAAGTATTACTATTAGGGCTTTTGAATGCTCGTTTTATGTGTGAATACAAATGATCTGATCGATAGATTTAAATGGAAAAAGGAGTGACACGAGTGAGCAAAATATTAGATTAAATATTATCAGATTATATCAGATCCCGCACTCACAGCTATCAAAGAAATAGATAAAGCAATATCATTATTATCACTAACAGTAATGAATAAACAACACAATGTGACGTCTCTATAAATAAGGAGCAGCCAAAGTAAATGCGTAAATACTTTTCATTCGAGATCATTTACATAGAGTTGGTTAAAACAATGCGACTCACCAGCCTGCAAAGCATCTGCTTAAATGAAACTTTCATGAGAGGTTAAGACGGGTTCTTTCCCAGCATGCAGTCTGTCGGAGTCAAACTGAAGAGCAAATGAAGAGGAGGATTCTGTCTGTGGACGTTCAGGAATTACAAGATTAATCTCAGTGTCATGCGTGAGGACGGAGAAGTTATAGTTTCATTATGTCAAACAGTATATAAAGTCAGCATTTTTATCCAATTATCTATATATTTCTAAATGTGCATAATAATGACTCAATATGTCATAAGTAATCTTTTAAAGATACAATATATATATATATATATATATATATATATATATATATATATATATATATATATATATATATATATACATATATATATATATATATTGTGTTGGGTGCTACTCTGACACATTTTCCCTTTGGGATTAATAAAGCATGCATCCATCTGCAGGTACAGATGAGATTTGATTGTTTTCAGTAACCCTGGATGAGTTTCCATCAGGTGCTTTACCTGCAGGTGAAGTTCACACCTGCAGCCGTGCAGAGTTGTGTTCACGGCCAACATCCACACACACACACACACACACACACACACACACACATGCACTTCACTTTCTTTGACATCCGACTTCCACTACACCTTTTCCGGCGCTCCAGCTAGTGACAGGGTCGTATTTGGAGCTTAAACATTATCTTTCTGCTCATTAACCTTGGACGGGGTTCCTATTCCACCCGATTGATTCTCCCTCCTCCGCCACCTCTGTCTTCACCTCCATCTCTTTCCCCTGTCGTTCTTCTCCTCCCTATTTGTTGAGGCACTCACCCGGATGAGACGAGAGCCTTTTAAAATGTCTGGTGATGCTTCACGGGGCCTCTCCTCTGCATCGGGGATCGACTTATCTGGACAATTTGTCCCACGAGTTGCCAAGACTAATGAGATCATCCGCAGCAAAGTTTTGGAGGTTGAAGTTCTAGCCAGAGAAAAAAGGTTTTCTTAAGCTTTAAGTCGAGGAGACCCGTCTGAAACCAACAGGAGAACATGCACGATATCCATTATTAAGAATATAAAATAAGATTTACTTCAAATCAAGAACAGGAGTCGTCCAAATTAAATGTATTAATACTTTACTGCATGTTTTTGCTCCTTTTTCAAATTTTTCAAATGACTTAATAAACAATATTTCCGTCCAAACTCAGTTTAACAACATCAGAAAACGTTCTCGGCCACTGCTGAACTGAACTTGACCTTTCTGCTGCCAGTTGCTCTCACTCTCCAGTCGCGAGTGCCACGAGTCAGCTGGCATTTGCAGGTCGGCAGCAATTTTATGTGAAGTGCATTTTGTAGTGTGAGCGATGTTTTATAGATGAAGGGGCGGGCGTGTCGGCCTGTGCAGATGCAGTGTCTCATAGATTAAGTTGAACTCCTCATCTACCTGCATGAACACACCTCAACCTTTGTCTTCCCTGCCTCCAAAGATGAGACAAAAACTCCTCCCACCATTACATTAACAGCCTACTTTTGATGAAACTCATCCTTTTGTTTGCGGCCCAGACACAAAAGTAGTCGAGTACTTTGGCAATAAAACACTGACACGACTCATCATCGACAGTTTAAAAAAAAAAGGATACAAAATGATGAATTGGAACCAGAGATAAGAGATCTTTTTTTATTCCACACATTCATCATCTTTTATAAAACCTGGCGCCTGCGTTCCCATGAAAGAGAAGCAGTCAGCGCTTCAGGTGACGAGCGGTTAACGTAACCTCGTGCCGCTCGCCTGCAGTCGAGAGAGAAGCCGATGTCTCACTGCTTTCTAACTGCACACCCCCAGATTTATCTGATCTCCATCGTCGGAGTCTTCAGACCCAACCGGCGCTGACACATCGGTCAAGAACATTTCCCATTTAACTGATCTATTTATTTGAGAGACAGCGAGTGCGATTACTGGCAGCGGCGAGTCCGTGGCAAGCGTGTGGCAAGCGTGTGGCAAGCTGTTTAGGAGAGCGGCACCTCCATGACTACTGGCCCTCTACTGATGGCACCTCCATGACTACTGGCCCTCTACTGATGGCACCTCTATGACTACTGGCCCTCTAGTGATGGCACCTCCCTGACTACTGGCCCTCTTGTGATGGCACCTCCATGACTACTGGCCCTCTAGTGATGGCACCTCTATGACTACTGGCCCTCTTGTGATGGCACCTCCATGACTACTGGCCCTCTTGTGATGGCACCTCCATGACTACTGGCCCTTAAGTGATGGCACCTCCATGACTACTGGTCCTCTAGTGATGGCACCTCCATGACTACTGGTCCTCTAGTGATGGCACCTCCATGACTACTGGTCCTCTAGTGATGGCACCTCCCTGACTACTGGCCCTCTAGTGATGGCATCTCCATGACTACTGGCCCTCTAATGATGGCGCCTCCATGACTACTGGCCTTCTAGTGGTGGCACCTGTCTGACTACTACAATATTAAAAAACAAAATTGGCCTAAAAAAAAAAATGCTCTCACAACCCAAATTTGCTCTCAAAAAAAGAAATTTGCTCAAAAAAAAAAAAAAATGCTTGAATAAAAAAAAATTGCTCCAAAAAAAATTGCTTGAAAAAAAATAAATTTTTAGGGCAAATTTTTTTTTTGAGAACAATTTTAGTTTTGAGAGTATTTTTCTTTCTTTTTTTTTTTTTTTTTATTTTTTTTTAGAGCAAATGTTTTTTGGAGAGCGTTTTTTTTTTTTTTTTGGAGCAATTTTTTGAATTGAGAGCAAAGATTTGGAGATAATTTACTTACAAACTAGAAACTTACTCAGGTAAAAAAGACACAAATCTACCTTCATACATAATCAACATATTGTTGAATTATTCTAAAGGCTTGGGACTCATCATGTCGTTTGAGGAATTGCTTCTCACTCGTGTCGTTCTAATTTTCACATTTCTAAACAAATGAACTCGCTGATTAACTCATTCATTTGTGTCCTCATGTTGAGACCAACGGTTCCTACCTGGTTTCACATGAGATGCAAGGTGTCGGAGGAGAGCAGGCCATCGACAACCTGGAGGATGTGTTATCGATGTGATCGCTCTCACTTAGCAAAGGGAGCCGGTGAAGTGTGACTGTGAATAATCAGCGTCAGCACACATCACCACCACGTTTTCCACCAGCGGGGCTTCTACGCGCCCTCTGGGATGTTTGTAAGCCAAACAGGAAGTGCTGGTGTTTCATCTGCTGGAGCGGCCGGACGGCTCAAGAGCTCCAGCTCAAAATCACGGCAGAGAAATTGAATTTGCATGTCGATCACAAAATACTGCAAGTATTTTTAATCTCAGGCGAGAAGCAGCAGGCGTCCTGATGGTGTGAACACATTAAATCCCTGGAAGTAATATTTTAACCATGAAATAAAAGCTAATTGATTATGATGTAATGTTTTGAAACAATATGTGGGAGAGCTACTCAGATCTTCCAGCAGTGTCAACATGTTAAAGTGCATTTATAAATATATACTTTTAGCATCAAGATATTTAAGTAATCAATGCAGAAAAGTCAATTTCTGAATTATTTATTGAAGGTTTCTTATTGTATTTTAAATATTGATAAATGTATATGTTTTAATAAGGAAAAAAATCTTGAATCTGCAAAATAACAATCACTAATATCAAATAAGTGTAACGGAGTTAAAGCTTCCAAAATAGATTAGAAATATAAATTAATAAACAAAGTTTAATTCTGCCACAGGTAAAACCAGAATATACAACATATTAATCCTCACACAACATATTAAATCACATTTGCTGTGAAGTTTCTCCTTCACAGTATCTCATACGGCTCTTTACTGTACTTATTAGCACAATTAATGAAACACTTGGGGAGTTTTTAATTTGACCAATAGATTGTTTTATCTGTGTGTGTGTGTCTGAATGTTATTTCAAGAGATTATTCAGATTTTTAGTCTCATTGATTTCTACATCTGCATTGATAGTTTCCTCATCGTCACACCTAATGAGACAACCTCAAGACTAAATAAACTATTAAATCTCTTGTAAAGCAAACATTATTGTTGCTTTTGGCTCATCAGCTCTTCTGATGCAGCGTTGTGATGCTCTTCTCCGTGGGGAACGCTCTTTTCTGCATGGATCATTATTTTCCTCATAAGTGTTTGCATTATGCTGATCCTCGCTTTCTCTGTGCTCAATTTCGGATGTCAAGTGGGGATTTGCTCGGCAACGGCAAGCGCCGGAAAATGATTGGAAGGATGTAGAAATGATTATTTAATCTGACGCCCCGCTTGACATTCACTCAGTCCTCCACTGTTTTTAGTGTTAAGTGCTGTTTGAGAGTCAATTGTTGGGCTTCAAATGTCAAATTATGTGCTCTTTTTTTACGCTCGATGCCCTTACTGGCTGGAGGGAACGCTGCTTCTTCTTCTGATGCTTCAGACAACCTGATGATTCGGCTTCTGTCATCAACTCACTGGAAGAACACTGGAAGTTAACAACGTCAGCATCACCGTCGTGGATCAATGACAATGTGAAGCAGGAATGATGCTGCCTCTGTGTTAGCACACGTACAGTGTGCAAAGAAAAGGGAAGTGGATGGAAACGTAGACCACAAATATTATTCATCTATATGAGTGACATGAATACCTGGAGCAAAATTCATGGCAATGCATTCACTGTAGTTTCTTAATACACTTATTGGAAGATCAATATACTGTATTACACTTATATCTATCATGCTAATATCTGTATTTTTCCTGCTCTTTTTCTGTGCCTTAACTCAACTCTCTCTTCATCTAAGTCTTGTCTAATGTGGGTATGATGGGAAATGTTTGGTGGTTCTCTTGGTTGTAGATACATTGATAAGTGCAACCTCACGTGACTAAAGCCTCGGCATAACGGCATAACGGCATAACGGCATAAAGGCATAAAGGCATAAAGGCATAAAGGCATCATGTGTGGCGGACACACTTCACACCTGCTGTGAAGCTCAGTCGCTCTGCATGTGCAGTGAAACGGAGAGCAGCAATCTGGAAGTTAGAGGAATGAAGATAAGACGTAAACTTCTCAAAGGACAGTTTTTGTCGATCCATCACGGCTCAGAGAAGTAGCCAGTCAGCAAAAAGTGAGCCGAGGGATTTCTTCGTGGCGGTGTAAGGTGACGCGACGAGAAAAAAGAAAGTGGGGCATCTTGTCAGCTGTCAGATTCTCGTCCAATAATTCTGCTGATAGACAGAAGCGAAGGAGCGATTCTCTCTCTTCTGTTCGCCAGCAGAGGCATGATTACACCTCGTGTGCATACACGGGTCCCGCAGGCCTGCAGGTGGACGTATTGACGACTGATTTCAAAAGGATTTCTGGGGTGGGCTCACTTCTCGACAAATCAGAAGAAAACGGGAAGGAAAACGCAATTAAAGTTTTGATGGCGGCCGCGTGGCCGAGCGTCATCCAGAGCTCAGCTGTCCGTGTTTCACTGCCTCCTCTTCCTCTTCCTCTTCCTCTTCCAGGCTTTCAGGGCTTTCATTTGCTTTGAAGACTTCTCTTGGAAGACTCGACATCCACAGATGACCAGTTGCAACCCAACAAATCACAAAACACTGACCAGAAAAAACAAAATAAAACTGTCATTTTTCTAAATTTTTTGGTTTTCAAGAGGATTATTTACAAAACAATATTTGAGAGTTACAGGTGTGAATGAAATGTAGATATATGGAGGATGTATGTATGTATCTATGTATGTATGTATGTATGTATGTATGTATGTATATATATATATATATATATATATATATATATATATATATATATATATATATATATATATATATATATATATATATATATATATTCTTTTAGCATTTCCCTATACCTTCTACCTATACCTTTCCAGTCTCTGTTTTTTTAACATTATATAACATAATATTGCATTGTATTATAATGATTGACTGAATAAAACACACAAACAAACAAACAATTCTTGCCTAGTCTGTGGAGGAATATGACCTCAGCATCAGTCACGATGGTTTATGGTTTATTGATAGAGTGCAATGTTCCTTAGGAACAAAAACGTTTTGCAATGAAATTTTAAAAATGCTGCAGAGGATCTGGTTTCATAACAGTATATTAAGCTGAGGAACATCCTACATCAAGCTGAATTTGTTTCATTCATAGCCCAGATCATGACAACAACACCTCCTGATAGCCTTTGTGCTACATGTTCATGACTAACATTACCCTTTCTTGTTTGCAAATGTAAAAAAGCAGCAAAAGCCATTTTCTCCGCTGATGAGGTTTTGTTTTGTGAGCCTCGTCTTTGAAATTGATTTCCCCGCCGTCCATGTTTCTGTGGTTCAGTGTGTCGCCTGTTCTGCCGCCTCAGCAAGTGGAAGAAATTGATGCTGCAGGAGGGCGTAACGCAACACATGAAGCCCAACAAGTGGGAAATTATTAGCACATATTTTGGATCCTGTTACGGCGCCGCGACGCCGAGGTCCTGATGGGAGCTTTTATTCCAAAAAATGTTGATAAGATTGATAAGATAAGGTTTAAAAGAGCCTCAAACGTCTGTTTGGATTTCTTTTAATCCATTTCCCTCAGAACTTTGCTAGCATTAGCTCGTAGCGCCTGAGCGGTGTGTGAAGTCCCTGGTGGTTCAGTGTTGTGCTGAAGTCCTACAGACTCAATGCATCACAGACACGACCTCGTGGATGGAGGCCAACACACACCGCAACAGGCTTGTGTTAACAACAAGGCCACTCACACAACTGCACAATGCAACTCTGAACTGCAACTCAATATTCTCAGCGCTCGCTCGTCTCTCGCTCGCTGGACACACATGCAAACACACACATGCACACACACACATGCACACACACATTTACACACACATGCACACACTCAACCCCGACACCAAGACTGCAGTTTCTTCTCTTTACTGTCCAAAGGTACAAGTACCTGTAACAAAGACAGATTTGTAGGACGTGCATAGAGTAGAAGTTTTTTTGAGAGCAATTTTTTTTTTGAGAGCAAATTTTAGTTTTGAGAGATTTTTTTGAGATTTTTTTTTGAGAGCATTTCTTTTTTTGTGTGTTTTTTTGAGGACAAATTTTAGTTTTGAGAGCAAAAAAAAAACACCCCAAAAAAATACGCTCTCAAAAAAAATTTGTCTC
This sequence comes from Clinocottus analis, assembly GCF_023055335.1. Classification (NCBI taxonomy): domain Eukaryota; kingdom Metazoa; phylum Chordata; class Actinopteri; order Perciformes; family Cottidae; genus Clinocottus; species Clinocottus analis. The sequence continues at coordinate 8,888,414 of NW_027175965.1, forward strand.
AAAACTAAAATTTGCTCTAAAAAAATGGTCTCAAAATGGTTTTTTTAAGGTTTTTTTTTTTTTTTTTAGAGCAAATTTCTTTTTTTTTGAGAGAAAATTTTAGTTTTGAGAGCATTTTCTTTTTTTTGAGAGTGAGCAATTTTCTTCTTTTTTAAATTGAGAGCAAAGATTTGGAGATAATTTACAAAAAATAACTGTGCAGTGTGTATATCTGTTGTTGTTTATATTGTTGTTTCCTTCTGTTTCATCTGTTCATGCGCTTTGATCTCATCAGACCTTCATGAATTTGGATAACTCTCATAATATTTCTGCAAATGGTCGATGACGCCTCAGCGTTCCTTTCGTGAGCCTTTATAAATAGTGGATATTGAATTGCATGACATACAGATGTGTTACATCACTCTGACATTGGCGCGAGGAAAAGAAGAAGCGTCTCAGTCGTGAAGCAGAAAGTTACACAACTGAGCTTCATGCTGCACACGTTGGAGGAAATATTCATCTCCACAAATAATTTAATGTTGTGTTGCATTTTTTCTCCACAAGGTAGAAAAGCGTTTTCAGTGGAATTCATCAGTGTCAGAGTAAATGAAATCACTCTGAACACTTCAGTTGAATACATCTCATGTTAATGAATTCATAACGAGTATTATGAAAATATCAGTTTAAAGATGAAACACAATGATCCTGGAGCCGACACCTGATCACATGACTCACATCTCGCTCTGCGATGTCGACTTTGTTCCTCACTTCTTTCTCATCGCTGAGCCGAGAATAATTACTGCAAGAAAATAAATCTGAAGTGTTGATTTCAATGACTTCATGACATAATATCTCTCTCTCTCTCTCTCTCTCTCTCTCTCTCTCTCTCTCTCTCTCCCTCCCTCTCCCTCTGCTGTTGAACAAACAACAGAAATGCATCCAGTATTTTTCTCCATATATTAGTGGTGGAGCAGCATCTTCCTATTAGTTCCATTCATTACCCGCAGGAGGAAGAGGAGGAAGAGGAGGGAGAGGAGGAGGAAGGCTTAATGTGTCTTCTCCCTCGCCGCCGCCATGAGCCGATTGGTTCTGGGTGGTCAGTGGACTGCAGCCGCTGCAGAGGAAACATATCGAGCTTCTCCACAACTTCACTGGGGGTCATTTCATCAAAGCAGCGGCCTCGTGATTAACTTCCTCTCAGCCTCATTGCTTTGAGTACCAACAGACTCATTATTTATTTTTGGGGGTTTTGGGGGAGTTTCTGTGCATTAACGTCCGCTGCCTGATGAGTCGTTCATAGGAGAGTCAAAGCACTACAGTCGAGATGGATATATTTTCACAAAGTTGGTAGGAAGAATATTATCCAAAAATCCTCGGTGAAGAAAGACGAACCGGAATCAAAAAGTTATAATAAAAAGATTTAATAAAAAGAGACGATGACAACCACAGACTGTAAACAGCTGGCTGTCGTCTCATTCAGCGAAAAGAGACAATGAGAAGCTTTGTGCTTAGTTTCAACACAACTGATTCAACTCATTAGTTAGCTCTCCTGATTTCACACCTGAGACGATTCCTCACCTGCACCATCTCTTAAAGCGACAGTAACACAATTATAACACAATTAGACTATTCAAAGTCCATTCACTCCACTATCATTATACAGGAATACAAATTACCGATTAGCTGTTTAGCTGTTTAGCCGGTTAACTGTTTAGCTGTTTAGCCGATTAGCTTTTTAGCCGATTAGCTGTTTAGCTGTTTAGCCAATTAGCTGTTTAGCTGTTTAGCCGATTAGCTTTTTAGCTGTATAGCCGGTTAACTGTTTAGCTGTTTAGCCGATTAGCTGTTTAGCCGATTACCTGTTTAGCCGTTTAGCTGTTTAGCTGTTCAGCCGATTACCTGTTTAGCTGGTTAACTGTTTAGCCGTTTAGCTGTTTAGCCGTTTAGCTGTTTAGCTGTTTAGCCGATTAGCTGTTTAGCTGGTTAACTGTTTAGCTGTCTAGCTGTTTAGCCGATTAGCTGTTTAGCCATTTAGCTGTTTAGCTGTGGCGCTCGCAGCGTTGTTGAGAGCATAATCAATGCTCGCTTATTCCAGGGAAGTGACGAAGCATTTGGTTGTAACGTCAGTACATCCGGCATCCAATAAGCCGTGGTCTGACTCAGTCCTGAAGCCCCGCCGCTGCACAGACAGATGGTTGTTAGTTTACTGAGAGGAACTGACTGACAGGCACACATGATGGCAGATTATTTGATGTAGAGATGCGATGCTGCTGCAGCTCCAACGCAGCAGCAACTCAGTGTTGTTCACCATAACCGCCAGTGTTCAGGAGGTGGGACATTTTGCATCAGGAGAACTGCAAACAGCGGCAAAAAATAATAATTCTCTGGGCACGATATTTGTTCGTGAAAAAAAAATCCACTTTGGGTGAAACATTGCCTGTCGACTCTGACATTTTTGAGCACTTAGTCTCATTAATGCAAACAAAGAGTCTGCCTCTTCTGGTCCCACCAGATAGTATTCAAACACAAATTAATTATGCAATTTTGAATCAGTAAAGCATTGTGGTCTCATCAGGAATTCACTCGATTCCTTACAATTCATTTGAAGTGGCTTTAAAATAACGATTTTCTCATTTGGGCCTTAAACTTAAGTTTCTAGGAGACAAGGTTGCCGTACATTAAGTGTGAAACTACAACTAAACTGCACTTTATTCACACAGAACACAAACAGCAGTCTGCTGGTCTCCACGCTCGACATCCTTCATGCATCCCACAGATCTTACAAATGTATTTGTGATTTGTTAAAGCAAATTAAATCCATGACAAAATATGTGCCTTCTCGAAAACGTAATTCACCAGGCGGTCATGTTGCATTGGGTCGTAACTTTAGGAAAAAGCACGGAGAGCTTTGGAGCTTGAACTTCGAGATGGCCTGACAGTATAGATCTTTTTGTAACAACATAATATACATCCAGAAACACTTAAACCCCCCCGGGGCGGCGGGGGTACGGAGGGTGGGTTACCTTTCTGCAGGGTATCACCGTGCTCCTGACAGCAAACGGTGTCAGCTTTAATTGGAACAAGCACAGCGTAATGGAGCGTGTCAGATGGCTTCCACTGCGCCTGAGAGGAGGAGGTATGGCTTCCAGGTTTCTCTGTGGTGGGAAGGTCAGAGAGGCAGAGGGAGACGCGAAAGAAATACGTTTGAAAGGACGGAAATTTAACGAATAAAACCAAAAGATTTTATTTCACTTTTAACATTGCGATCTGAAGGTGAAGGAAACCTGCACATTGCTCTGCAGAGAAAGTATTATAACATGTTGCATCAAATTCAACAAACAGCTGCACGGTCAGGCTCGTATTTTTTTACTCTTTCATTTTATATGAACTGAACTTACTTGTATTTTTTGTAAATGTACTGTACTGCGTGAGAGGGAGGGCAGAATGAAAAAGCTGAAAAAAGTGTTTTAGGAAAAGTTAAGACTGAATTTTTAAATTTTTTTTTTACATAATCCTAAATTCATGGATATTTTTTAAAGTATTGTTATGGTCGTTGATACATGTAGGACAACTAAATAGTTTATCTCCCATTTGAAGAGGGATTTAATGATTTTCAGAAATTTCAGCCAAATTGTTTCCACCTTGTTGGAAAAAAAAACCTTATTGTATAACAAAAACATAACACAGCTATAAAATTTCAGACACACACACTCACAACCAAACACACTTTTCAGCATCCTGGGGCGAAAAAACTGGCCGCTAAAGCGGGAGGACATTTTTCTTTCGACCCACCGACCAACGGAGTCAGATATAGAGCTGCAGGTCGCAGCTCATGCAGGTTACAGAGCATTTCTCTGCAAAGAGAAACAGCTGACGTGTCGTGTGCTTGTAACACCTGTCAGCGTGCCCTACATGCTAGCAGCTAGCTCGTGGCTGCTGCTCTGCAACGCTCTCGTACGCCGGTCACAGCTAACAGCATTGCTGTGCGCCTCGAGCTAAACATTGTTATCTCTGTCAAAGTGATTGCTATTGTTAGCTCTGTTAGCTGTTAGCTGTTAGCTCATTGCCGCGATGAGAGCCGTCGCTCTCACAGTTTAGCACCTATGCGACATATTTGCTACTAAGCAATTTTCTCTTACTGTAGATCTTCATGCTAGATCTTTAGCTAGCTAAACTGTCTTGTAGCTGATTTCTTCCTTTATTGAAAAAACTAAAAACTGCCACAGAGGAGATATACTTATTGTTCTTGTTTTTTTAATCTCGTAAGCGACACCATTTTGGGAATTTACAACTGTTCATCATGCACCTTTATTAGATTCTTAGCCTCAATTAAACACACAGTCGTGATGTACTGAGCAGGATTTGTTTCCCTTCTGCTTGAACAGCTGTGAAACAGTTATTTGAAGGTCGTACACGATGAGAGATACAGAAAGTCTGGCGGCCTCATCTATTACACACTTGTACTTTAAGCCAGATAAGTTATAATTCTCCTCACATGCAACATGCATAAATGATCTTAAGTGAGCTCGAGCTCGTGAGCTCGACTTAAGGTCAGAAATAATAGATCAAAGCGAGACATTTGACTGCATCAATTTGATTCATCTGTTACTTCTGATGGTGATAACTGATGCGGTGGATGCTGAGCTGTTGCGTCAGAGGGTAGTGATGAAAATATCTGGCAAACGGAGGAGCTAGCTAAAAAAAAAACTAAAATCCAGCAGATGACTAAATCATGAACACATGAGGAGACAGGCGGTTTGCAAGAATTGGCGGCCGGGATCATCATTTCTGCAACTTTTAACTATCACTCTGTCTTTTACAGATGTGACTGCACGCTGTCGTCTGGCTGTCAGTACACGGCTGTAAACCTGCACGGCTCCCTGTGGGGCTCAGGTAGTTATACAGGTGGCCACCGGGTGTCGCTCTTGAGTTTTGTCTCTGAGCCTCACAGCACCGAGGCCCCTCCCGATCAGAGGAGTGCACATCACTGTAAATACAGCGTCTTCATTAGACAGTTACTTACAGTGACAATGCTGTTGCATTTTTCATCGCAAACTGATCATTTGCATTGTTTCTGGTGCGGAAAGATCTCTCTGCGCGGCACTGGGAATACTGCGCTGCTACGTTTACACATGCTGAGCCTGCGAGGGGCAATAACTAATAAGACAATCAGTTTAATAATTTGTCTTCTGAATTCACAGTGACAGTGTACACCAGCTAAGACAGACGACGCTTATCTTACACTATGCAGTCCCCAAATAAGTCTGCTGCGTTAATGCAGGTTGTTAAAGGAACAGTGTGTAAGATGGAGGGAGAGTAAGTGGCAATATAATATGCAAAACTATGTTTCCATTAGTGTATAATGACTTGAAACTAAGAATCGTTATGTTTTATTAAGCTTAGAAAAATACATTTACATCTACATAGGCAGCGGGTTTTTCTACAGCAGCCAAGAAAAGGAAGAGGAACACTGAATCACCACCAGATGCCAATGCATCTTACACACTGTTCCCTGAAAAGATAAAAGCAGTGAAGATGCAACCTTGCAACGGCGTATATACAGTGTCAAGACAAGATAACAGATACTGGAGTAACTGTAATCTCAGCAATTCTTAAAGCAGAGGGGTTGTAAAATATATATTTTTCTGTAAATGAGTTGGAGGCAGCGATGTGCTTGTTTGCTGGAGTCTGTCGTTTCTCTCCTCTTCCCTTCCAGGAACAAGCGTTTAGCCTCTGCGCCTCCTGTTTGCTGAGCCTGTGACAGCTCGCTATGCAACACTGCTGTGGGAGTAACTCCTGCCTGGACCTCGGCACCACGGAGACTTCCCACTGCACGCAGACGGAGACCAGGAGGATGCTGCACTTGCAGCAGATCCACTGTATGTTCTGCGGCTCCTGCAGAACAATCTTATAGACGGACCCGATAAATGGTTTCTACTTGCAAACAGCTTGTTACTTGCAGAGGTGTGGGTGTTGAAGTGTGAGTTAGGACTAAGAAAAGGAGGAGGGGTGGGGGGGGAGAGCAGGAAAGAAATAGAGGGGAGTGGGAGTGTTGCATCATGCTGTGATGAGCTTTGATGAGTGTCTCAGACTCGACATTCAGCTCAGATACAGGGCGATAACTACAGAAGAGGAGGCTGCAAATCAAAAAAGATCTGGATCATAACAAACCTTTGCTGCTGGTGTGCGATGCGAAACATTGTTAGTCTGTTGTGAGATTGCTCTAAAATATGCTCGGCGCCTCAAGGTGCTCCCATTAACCATGCCGGCGTTACAGAGGATGACTGACGGCTGACACTGCGTGGCCTAACTGGTTTGAAGTTTACTAAAGGAAATTACTTGAAATGCAATGGATTTGTTTGGGAACTGGAGCAGAGTTGTTACGTAGATGTACACACACATTCATTTAGGATCATCAAGGTTGACAGCGATGTTTAGTACGATCACTTGGGGCTAAACGGCGGCGTGCGCCGCTGCCTTGAAGCTCAGCCACAGAGCAGCTTATTGCTGTGTGTCTGAGGAGGTGCTCAGATGAGTCAGCCAGTGTGTGTACGTGCTTTTTGTTGATTTTTCCCAAGGGTTGTACAACATCCACACAGGAGCGCGGCATTTTTCCGACAAACCTGAGATGCAATTGACTCAGTCGGGTCATTTTGGTTCGTGCCAAGTACCAGCCTGCTTCCACAATTGCCTTTGTCCCCAAAAAGACGAGGACCATACCTCTGTGGGTATGTAGTATTTTTGTGCAATTTGTCTTGTACCACCTCAAAAGCATCACTGACTCCTGGACCCTCTGCTATTTCACCTACAGCGTGCAGATGATGCAGTCATCGTGACCCTCCATTTCATCCTACAGCACCTGGACTCCTCCGCCTGTAAGTCGACGTCAGCTCCGCCTTCAACGATATTATCGTCCCAGGTCTGCTGCTAACGAGCTCTCCCAGCTGCATGATCACAGATTTCCTATCTGGGAGGAAGCAGCATGTGAAGCAACACCCCCCCCCCTCCAACACTCCATCCTTCGTTCCCACACAGACGTTACACCTCACATACACATCTTCACATCGCTCTGCATGGGATGCAATATATACACATCCACAGTGCACAGTGCGTCTCCTATGGGAGTCTGTCCTCCTGTTTCAGGATTGCATTTTTTGTTTTAATTGTGTGGGTCGTACAGCTGCCTCCACTCAAGCTTTTGGGCATTAAGAGTCTTTCCGACGTCACAGTGCTGCAGGTGGGCAGCACTTTCATTCTCGTTGGAAAGGCAAGGATTTGAATTCGAGACCCTCTATTGCGACCACAGTGGAAACAAAGTGTGTGTGTGTTTGTGCATGTCGTACATATATTTGAACATGCGTGGACATGTCCTTCCTGCCGCTCTGGTGTCGGTCCGGGGTTCACATCACGGTGTGCTCTCAGTGATGTGAGCTGGCAGGAGGAAGCGCTCGTTGCACATTGTTCTCTTCTCACTTCCTCTGTTTTCTTTTCCACTATTTTTCTCACTTTGCCTGCGTCAAAATGTGAATATAAGCTCACGACCGGCTAACTATCTCACATTTAAAAAGACACAACATGTAAGTAATAACACTTTGATGTTATATAGATGTATTCCTCCACGTTTGGTATTCAATTCAGTTTATTTTGTAGAGCCCAGAATCACAAATACAGGATTAGCCTCGGAGGGCTTTACAATCTGTACACATGACATCACATCGGATCAGGAAATCTCCCCAAATGAAGATAGAAAAAACCCTTTCACAGGGAAAACAGGGAAGAAACCTTCACAGAGCAACAGAGGAGGATCCCTCTATCAGGATGGACAGAAGCAACAGATGTCATGTGACCAGAATGAGCAGCGTAGCATGAACGTGACAGAAACTATTCATATAATGAGTCGTATACGCATGGACCACGATGCAAATAGCCTCAATGGTAGAGGCACATTGTTCCCTATCAACAAACTAGAGGGATGGGTTGTATTTCACTAAATCCACAGAGTGAAATCAACCCTCACAGTAAGACAGCAGACACTTTGTCAAATATCAAAGCAAAGCTAAGTGATAATTCACCTTCATATACACGAATCAATACCAAAATAAATAGTTAGATCATCCCAACACTATACTCCCCCCCTTCTACTTCTGTCTCTAACACTCATTGTCACCATCGCTGCCTCTCTCTCTCTCTCTCTCTCTCTCTCTCTCTCTCTCTCTCTCTCTCGCCCCTCTCCACCATCTGCCACCCTATCCCCTCTCTTTTCCGTCTGGATTGCCTATCTGTTTCTCCCCTCCTATCTCGCCGTCTTCAACTCTTGCCGGGTCTTCCTTCTCTCTGCCGTCTTCCTGCAAACAGTCCTCATTAGCAGCAACAGCTTCTTTTTGCTCCCTGACTGCAGCCAATGGGCCATTAGTCTGTTGTGTGCAGGGCAATAAATCGCATCAGGCAGGAACCCAAGCGCTCCGACTGCCTCTCTATGTCGGCCAATCAGGACAATTTGCCACGGTTTTGTGAGCAGTGTGGATGCAGGAACAGTGGGCATGATGTTCAGTCCAGTGGAGTCGTGCTACAGCCTCAGCGATGCATTCGTTAAGGACCAGTGTGAAGAAGATGCTCACCACACACACGGGTTAAACGCAGACTGCCTCGTTCCAGTTTAACCCCTGATTTCACTTGTGTTTTATTACAATAGAACGGAGAGTATGAGTAGTGAATACGTGAATAAAATACAGACGTATCACTCAAAAAGCTTACCAACCACACTTTCTCAGGGATTGACATTTCTCTGCACATTGAAAGTAAAAAATATCATTTGTTTTACTTGCAGTGAGGAAATGATGAAAGGTTATACTTTTTATTCTTCAGTGCAAAGCCACTCAGACAAACTTACATCCATAGACTGTCTGCATGCAGTGCATTCATTACATGAACCTCTTCTTTGGTCTGACAACAGCTGGCTCTTTCCCCATAAACCACCAAGCTAACGAGACACTGCCATGAGTCAGTCTACACTGAATTAAACCATAGCCATGACAACTTACTGCAATGCTCAACACGAGAGGAAAACCTGTCTACGAGACACCGCTTGACTTGCATGCCGGCTCCCATAATGATTCATTTCTTGCCACTGTGTGGTTTGCATGGCCGTGCTGCGTGCAGTTCCTCAACACGATGTGTTTCCATACTGAAGTAGAAACTTTCCCGGTTCCCTTCCACTGTTCGGGGCCGCCAGCGTGTGAAGTTATTCAACGCTAATGATCCCTGGGTGCAAACTGCTGCAGCAGCAAGTAGCTCCAAGAAAAGAGACGAGCAAAGAGAGAGAAAGAGGAATTTGAGTCGTCAGACGTGGAATGCTACACCCACAAAATTATCTGTTATATATATATCAATTACTTCGTCTGTGTTACCTTGAATTCTTTGAGAAAAACGTATAGGAAAGTCAGCAAAATGTATGATTTTTTTTCATCATTTTACGAACATATTTAGTGTTTATTAAATTATTGCTTCAACCTTCTCCAGAGTATTAGCACATTATCATCATGAAGTGGTTGGAGATCCATGAAGTAACATCGTCCAGCTGCAAAGAACAAATCTGGAATATCAGGACAAACATGTGTTTTGCTTCTCTGATCGCAGCGCTGACGCTGACCTTTAAGGTCTGAGTTACACCGTCTGAATGTTCAGAGGCTTCATTTCCATTCAGACTCAGTAACTCTGCAAGGTTTGATATCTTAATTAGGACTGCAGCGGTACAGATTGTGTAATATTATGAATTAATAGACTTTATACAGTGTATATAAATGTGTATACATGTATACAATGCATCTGCATGTTGTATAAATCCCACATGCAGACGTAAGCATGCTGGAAAATATATTTGAGGTTTGTTTTTTGGGTTCATAGCTGAGCAAATGTGCTTGTGGGGTGTTTTTTCATGATTATGTGCATATACAGTGTGTCTATGTTTGAGCTCTGGGTGTCTTTTTTCTTTGTGTTCTTGAGTGTGTGAATGCAGGTGAGAGCTGGATGTGAAGCAGCAGTCACACATCAGCAGTAAAATACTGAACGCGCTGCTGAAAAGTTTAAGTTATAAACTATCGGACAACTTCCATGTTGAAAAATAAAGAATATTGACACCATTGTAGATTAATCGCAGTATACGTTACCGTTTCTCACTGGCATTACATCAAAACTGAGATAATGAGAGCTCAAAGCCGCTCAGCATCTAAATGGTGACTAATATCCCGATGAAATGGCATCTTAGCGCCTTAATTTGATTTATATCCTGTTGAAACAGGATGTCGGAGAACGACATAACCTTGGAAGGATGAAGCGCTGGAAAAGGGTTCGGTTTAAAAGGACATGCTGCATTTGAAGACCAGGACAGCATGACTCACAATCCTGTGGTTTTACCATTTCTTTTTTCATGTTTAAAGAGTCAGTTTTTTTTTTATATGAGACGTTGCGGTATGTAATATTTCAGTTTCAGAGTACAAGGTGGGGAGAAGCAGGGAATGAGATCCAAAGCACGGGAGATTCGAGGTGCACCCTGCGCCTCGTAAAAGGTTATTTGCGTCCCAGTCGTTCATTGTTAAAAAAAAAGAAAAAAAGAAACCCAAGCTTTTGTGTAAAGCCATCATACTGTTTACAAGTAGGTGTATGTACAAAGAACAGAGGGGAGAACGGAAATGTCAGAGAAAATGTCAAATGCCTGCTGGCTCTGTCCGCTGAATTTCTCCGGCTGAAATGGTCTCTCCAGGGAAGAGGGTCCTGGGCAAGAGGACCGTGGTGGTCCAAGGTCAGCATTTGTTTTGGACTTTTGAACAAAACCAGCTCTAATGGTGGGATGAATGGATTAGCTGAGACATAAATAGATCAGTAAATAACATGGGATCGGGGGTATTCAGAAGTTATTGATCGACAAATGGACAGAGCAATACTGTACCTGGATCAAAAGACTGAATGAATGGCCACATGATTGATGAATAGATGGACCGAAGAGTGGATGAAAGGGTGGATAGAACAATGAAGTCATTAATTAGTGGGATGACTGACAGGAATTCATTAAAGAAAACACTTTTTCTGTGTACTTGAGGGATAGGAAAAGACAAAAGTACAAAGGGTGAATTGATGCTGAATGATTTAGTTGATGAACAGTTGAGTTGATGGATTAATTATATGAAGCACTGTTGGATATGTTGAGACTTCAATATGCGGCTGAAAACAAAGGAAAGAGGCCGAGCTGGCATTTCAAAAGCCTAAAGTGGTTTCACCGCACTCACTCCCGCCGGGCATCAACATCTAATGTGAGATTTGGGTCGAAACCAAACACGGGAGCCCCATTGGACGATAATTTGTTCTGACACTTTCACCTGCGGAAGGAAAATTCCCGTAATCCCTGCATCCTTCAGAGGAAGTGAGGAAAAACGTAAATGTTTGTTTGCCGATTGCTCCAGTTAGCTGTTACTGTTACCATGTTACTGTGTGTTGTGCTGAGTTACACATGTTCTTGTTGCTGCTGTGATGGAGTTGTTGCACGCTGCTGTGCTTTGTTGTGTATAAATCAGACACCGTCAGTAGTGACAGTTTCTCTTCAGGAGATTTTTCTGTGATTATTGTTTGCATATGTCTTGTATCGGTAACTGGACTTGATGTCGTTGCTTGACTTCAAAACCTTCACTGTTCACTGACATTTTGAGTGAAAACAGTTTGGTTATTTAATATAATGTAATTATGACGACAACAAAAATAAATCATAATTAAAAATTTTGAAAGGAAAAAATAAGTATGACAAAAAAAAAGTCGACATGATTAACACTAACGTCACCATATATGCTGTGTTGAAAGCCACGTTCACAAAGTCTTCCTGATTTCCATTCTTATTCTAATCAGGCAATGAATTACTTGTGGGAAAGCAGGTGAACACAATCAGCTTCCTGGAAGGACAGAAACCAGGAAACACTCTCAGTCGTTAAAGAGCTGCGACTGACAACAACTGTTGTGTGACACGCCGTCTGATTGAATTCATAAAACATGCCAATGGTAACACGCTGGGTATTGTTCTGTATGCGTTCCAATGTCCCCGTTTACAATGATGCTCATGTAAATATGTTCCAGTAGACCAAGACGTTTTTTTTCTTCAGATTATGGAATATCTACTAAACACTGGCACGCTGGTCCATTCGTACAAAGGAAGCACTTCAGTGAGTAAGACTATTGAAAAAAAAAGATCTAAATTCATGCTTGTGCATGTGCACAGCAGCAGTCACAACGGGCGTATTTCAGCACCAAGCTGTCACCAGTGTTTACGCTCTCATAGGGATGGACTTAGCACTAAAACATGCCCATTGTTGACTGCTGCCGTGCGCATAAAGAAACATTAAATCACGCCTTTGCTCGCGGAGACATCGTTTATAATATCCATGAGTCTGCACCTTTTTTCATATTCATTAGGTTTAGAGGTGCCAGTCTTTTGTGGAACATGTAAAAGAGAGAGTCTCTCTCTTCTGGCTCACTCAACGGGGCTGCTGCTCCGTCACTTTGCATTCGACTGCCTGAGATGAGGAGCGGTGCGGGTTCAGGTAACATATCTTCAGTGGTTAAACACACAGTCGTACGATGACTCCAGGAACAAATGCACAGATAAACTGCATTGACATGTTCTATAAGGTTCATAATGTTGGGATCCAGAGGAAGCTAGAGATAAACAGAAGGGAATCATTTGATAAAAATCCATAACGTTTCACACAAACAGTCATGGAGAAGAAATGCAAATGACTTTAACTTGTTACAGTACATTACGCATAATTCACACGTGTGAGTTTCATAGTGACTTTCATAACGCTGATCATGAATATGCATGAAGCAGATCGGCCGATAGGAAAAGTCTTAAATACATTATACATTACAGTCTTAACAGGTCGGATCCAAAACAGACCCATGGTAAAGCGATCAACATGCACAGATGACCCAGGAAGTCTGAAATAGACCTGATGATAATTAGATCCTGAGAGAATATCAACTCTGACTGTTCACATAATGCACCACAAATTAATGAGCAGCAACAATGAACATAATGGCAACACGTGTCCCAAGAGTCACCTAAAAAAATGGCTTTAAAATGTGATCACAGCTTATGCTGAGTCTGTATCTACTATCTGCTTGTATCCTCCTGACATGTCATCACAGACTCCATGGCGATAAAAGAGGATCCTGATTCTCACAGTGCATTAGCTGAGTTGACTTGATGTGAAGACAAAGAACCCAGAATGGTTGGATGGATGCACGCTAGAATATTATATATTATATATTTTGGACTTCGTGGGCTAACGTTACCGCAGTCGTTAGCGGTGTGATGATGAACTTGAGCCAACCTTGCAAAGTGATTTTTTTTCCTCTGCCTCTTGTTGGAAGAAAGCCATCTCTTAATGTCTCGGGCAGGAGATTTCATCTAATATTTAGAAGGTCCAGTTCGTGAGAATTTCCTCATGCTCAGGTCTGGAACATCCCAATAATGTCTAAGATGTGCTATTTAGTACCATATGTATTAAAGTAGCAGTTGTAGTAATGTCTGCATGTACTCAAAAACCGACAAACTGTCAAATCAAATACAGAAAACTCAATCACAATCTTAACTGTATTTATGTTCCTATTTCAAATGGAACCGAATGAATTAGAAATAAAACACTTTCATGATAAAGACTTGTTATTTTCTCATTTCTAGTAAAGAAAAAAAAAATCAAATACATCAAGAAAGCTTTTGAAAAACACAACTCAAAGTACTGAACTAAAGTACTAAAGCTACACATTTAGCTGAATTGCTCTGCAGCTCTAAATTCATTATATTCAGGTGTGAAGTGATGCCAATTAAAAAAAAGCCAAGACATCCAAATTATTCTCATTCTCTAAAAAGAAAAAAAAGGTGTGCAGGGACTATTCTGTGGTTATTAAACCACTTGTTCCAGCTCCATTCGGTTAACGTCATTGTTGGCCAGCAAATTAATGTTTCTCGGTTCCTTTTTACTTCATTTTGGATTTCATACGTTTGCTCTAAAGATTTGTGCTTTGTCTCGTAATAATATTTCACATTGCTGCTTTTAATAATTGCCAAAGTCTCTGAAGACTTCTGATTTGCATACTACTCTGCCTCCCATTTCTCTCGTGTGTAGAAACAGCGCACTCGAGATGAGGGCGTCGCTTATCGGAATACACGTACGTGATTGGCCGAGTAGCGTCACGTGAGGTTATGTACGACGCGTGTAATTGGTTGAACCGCTGAACGGGGCGGCGCAAAGGCTGGAAAAGATGCAACGGCTCCGTAAAGTTTGAATTATTCTCAAGCGGTTTATGTCCGGTCAGGACTCGGACCGCCTGAGGATCCGTGATGAACTGAGCTGTGTGAAGGCGCAAGAAAACACAGTTTAACTCAAACCAGCAAGCACAGCAGCAACGTGCTGCAGGTGTGAGTGATTCGGCAGAGAGGGAAAGGGGCGTGGCTGAGAGAAAGAAAGGGGCGTGGCAGAGAGAGGTCAGAGAAGTAGATGTAACGCTGTCTGGGGAACATATTATCTGTAACATGGCAAACACCTTGCTTAAGTCTATTATTATATATTTTAATACCGCTCTGCATTTATTTGTTTTTAAAAGCAGTTATTTAATCATGAAGAAAAGCAGAGTATTTATAAGATTGTTTGTTTTGTGTGTTTTATTCAGTCAATCATTATAATACAATACAATATTATTCTATATTATATACAAAAACAGAGACTAAAAAAAAGTATAGGTAGAAGCAAAATATTCCTATCCTAAATTATTATCAATTGAATCAGATAATTTTAAAATAAATAATAAAAAGGAACATAAAAAAATGAATACATATATATATATATATATATATATATATATATATATATATATATATATATATATATATATATATATATATATATATATATATATATATATGTATATAAAACTCTCAAATATTGTTTTATCAATAATCATAAATAATAAATGAGTTTATCGTTCTCACATCCATGTTAGCGTCGTTCCATACTTTAAATCCTACAATAGAAATACATCTTCTTGTAATACCTTTTTTTGTTGCTTTTTGTACAACAAACTTCTCTCAAATTATATCTACACATAGATTAGCCCTAAAATCCTAAAGATTACTCTCCCAACATGAAGTCCATCACAGTTTTCCAACACGCCACTAGAGGCCGCTAAACCTCACACACAAGGTTATTACAGAACGATGAGCGCCAAGAAAATATCTGCTATGCAGGGCTGTGAAGATGTGATGCAATACACTACTTCAGGCTTCAGGAACATTGTCCATACGTTTGTTCACTGCACATATTATGCATCCCTTTTAACCCCGCCTCCAAAAACACAAACTCAAGCGTCGGCACTCCACACAATATGGCATCCTTAGCATATTCCATCTATCATCCGAGCTGAGACAGAGAGGCTGCTGTCTCCTCCCCAGCTCCAGTGATTTCACCAGTTATTACGATCCAATGGGCCAGTCCGGCGGGACGGGGTGAGATAAGGTGAGAGGGTTTTAAGAGCAGGTGTGGTTGATGGATGGATGGGTTGCTGCTACGGGGAGGTGCCCAGATCCACACATTTTCAGCACTTTTCATGGACGATAAGGCTCAGGTGATAAATAAAAGAAAGGCTGGCCGTGCCGCTGCCTATTAAATATTGCTGATGTGGTGCTGGATGAGGGAGGCTGGTGAATGACCTGTAACCTTACATATCAGCATTGTGGGGGGATGACAAGATTGGAAACAAACTGTTTGTTTTTTTATCCGGGTGCAGCAGGATGTCATAAGGCAGTGGGGTCTCTCACCATGTCACTGAGGCCAAAAGGTCCACAGGTTGTTCCCCCTGCTATCAAATATTGACGGCAGGCACACATAACTGGTGAAATGAGCTCATGAATTGACACATGATACATGGAGGCCTTCATTAAGGTTTTGGAAAAACAAGTCGGCACAGAAGCCGATACTGAATATAAAGCTATCGGAGGCGGTGCACCTGTACAGAACTTGAATTGTTGTTTGGAAGCGTACAGACCAGGCGGTGGCTCGTGGATTGTCCTTGTATATCTGCAAGTGTGCTCGCAGCTTACATGCGTTGAGCCGCGGGGGGTGAACGCTGCCGTGGCCGTCACACAACAGGGCAAAATGACTCCTATTATCCTCACTGTGCTCCATAAGCGGAGTGTATGTGAATCACGGCTGGATGCCGTCGGCACAAGAAATCCTCCTCATGTAGGAGACAAAGAGCCCACCGAGCCACAGCGAGGTCCGGCAATCACGTTGAATGATACGGGAGCTTATCTTCACCTTGTTCCAGAGCCAGGGAGCGGAACAACACTGCCTTTTCCTTTTATTTGGTTAATTTCTCATGCCTTTAACTCCCATAAGAAACAACATAATTGCATGCACACTGAAAAGCCATTATGCCAAAGAGGCTTGCTCGTACTGAAGCACTCGTGTACCTCCCCTTAATTTGAGCTGGGTTTCATCTAATTGTTGCTAATGATGATGTAAGGGGAAAACAGAGGAGACACAGCAAGGCAGGTGTGTGTGTGTGTGTGTGTGTGTGTGTGTGTGTGTGTGTGTGTGTGTGTGTGTGTAGTCTCAAATATTTATTCTCAGAACCTGGTCACACACACTCGCAGCTATGGAGGGGAAAGTGTTTTGGCATGAAACAAATAATGAAAAAAGAAAATGATGAATATGCAGAAACAATACAAATATTTCTAAAAGTCTTTAAAGTCTTTAGGTCTATAAATCATCACATATAGATATAGATATACACATATTAAATGCAAATACAGTAATCAATAACACTTTCATGTTGTATATCTATTGGATATGCACACTGGACTACATTGATTTTGCAGAACCACACACACTTTTCAGCCTCAACAAACCGTTCTCACTAGATGAACTATGACTCTACCTGTATGCAGATGACAGGTGACTATACACATACAAACTATGTCATTATTATATCATTCTAAACATTAAAAACACAGGATTGACACATTTTATTGAGGTCCTCACGAGAGTTAATTTCATGGATCGTGTAAGTGCCTCCCAATGTTTAGTCAACTATGTCATGGTTGTAATTTATCATTTTTTTATGTTTTTAAATCACTTTGAGAGAGTGGAAAGTCTGCAATGTGAGAAGGGAAGACGCTGGGAATGGAATACAAGAGTAGACCTAGCAGATTAACGTACAGAGCACGTGACATTTTTAACAGAAATGTTTTAATTTCAACAGAAAAAATAATGGATGTACTATAATTTCCTCCTTTTGTGTACTCTAGCCGTAAAACTAGCTGTCTTTACATTTAATTATTAGCAGGTAGTAGTTGTATGTGTCTCTTTCATCAAATGTTAGTTGGATTTAGCTTAAATACCAGAAATACTTGGGTTTTTATAGTCATAATTTCACTAATACTGAAAGAGAAGAGTCGAGATGAAAGACAGACTGTCAGGCGACGTTACAGCGAGTCTTCTTCTCTGACGAGTAGTTGTGGCCACTGAGACCTGCTCATGAGGTCAGATGCAATCTTTTAATGCTTCTCTCTCCAAGTGGCCCACAGGTGGACCTTCACACACAAACACACATACATTGCTGCACACGGAGCAGAAGGACAAGTGGTTGAAGCATTGACATGCAACGATTCTCCCGTCCACGACCCTTTGGCTGATGACCCTGCAAACATCCACAGTGCAGACAAACAGCAACACAAAACACACACTGCTCACAAAAGGTCGGTCAAATCACACGGACGATTACGCAACAGCTTCTCGTCGTCCATTTTTATAATTATCTCCAGCAAGACATAACGAGATCGATCATATGAAAGTCAATACACTTTGTTGTGTCCAATTACATTATTGACTCATTTGATTTGATCTGTATCTGATTGATTGGACTTGTATTGTGTGTATTGTGTACTCCCCCTACACATCCCTTCATATCTCATATTTAAATACACTTTCACATTTCACTTATCTAAAGTATAATCTGTTTATCAGTGCACTTTATTTTCATTTGATATTATATTGTATTCTAAATTTTAAACATCATGCTGCCATTTCTTACTGTTTATTGCTTAATGTTATTTATCACCTTGTTCGTGAAAACATACGTTGCAATAAATGGTTCAATTTGTGTTTTTGGTTGTGTGACTGCTCTTTGTGAGTTGTACTGTTCTATTGTTGGTTATTTGGTGCAACGTTGTTTTGCTTATGTTTCCTGTTTCTCGTGTGCAGCATGGTATTCACACAAGTTTGTGGTTCACCATTTGGACTATTTTTATTGAACCGAGTGGGTTTTAAATTGCGATGAGGCTGGACAACTTTAAAAAAAAAACAATCTGGCAATACTCGTCATGCCCGTGTGTGCATCTCATCATCTTACCCAATTATGAGCAGGTCGGAACTGGCCATCCGGAGCAATGGGTGAATTTCCAGTGGCTTTGGCCAGCTGGTTGGACCCCGGAGTGCCAAGCCGGTGTTAAAAGTAAAAAAAATATATATAATGGGCTATTCCAACCAGAAATGAGACGAGGCAGATTCTGCAGACCGCCAGCCGCTAACCTTGACCCGATGCTATCATCTCCGCCTATCAGCGCTAATTGGTCCCGCATGCAGGTTTACATCCACACGATGTTCATTCGGTGCGTGCAGTCGAGAAGGAGACGCTTCATACGGCGCGAAAACTAAAAGATGGGTCACAGGTAATAACAGTAAACAGGGAAGTAGCATTGAAGTACGACGTGTGGAGATCGGCCCGAGCTGACGTTAGATCTCCTGTCCGGCCCGATAGCTGTTATATATCTTATTCATTAGTTATATATATATATATATATATATATATATATATATATATATATATATATATATATATATATATATATAAGTAAAAGGTATATATTGAAAAGAAGTACGTGTAAGTGCAGAATCCGGCGTCAAATTCCATGTATGTGAAAATGTACATGGCCATTAAAGCTGATTTTGATTTTATATATATATATATATATATATATATATATATATATATATATATATATATATATGGTGTCATTACAGACCAGCAGACTGTCAGAGAACTGCACTTTAATCATCTTTTTAAGAAGAGTCCAGATATAAAAGTTGATGCTCGTGCTTCTTTCTTCGTGTTCCTCTGTCTCGCTTCGTTTTCAGGCGACACCCCAGAGTCAAAGACATCCGCTTATTTATTGATTTATTTATTTATTTATTTGTCTCTGTGTTGCCATGGGAACTGTGTGGGTTTCTCTATCAAACAAGATAACATGAGCGAAAATAAGAATGTGAAAGAGAGAGAGAGAGGTGTTTGTGTCAGAGAGAAAAGGTGCGGGAGAGTCAAGCGGGAGGAAGAGCTCCACCGTCTGAGGCCGTGCGACTCTGAGAGACCTTTCAATTTGTTCCTGAAATGTTTTTAAGAAAAATCAATCGGGTCTGTATGCGGTGATTTATAAAGGTTTAGGAACGATTGATTCTTAAAAGGAATTTAAACATGGTACTTGATAAAAAAGACTAAAGTGATTTGTATATAAACGCTATAAATAACTTACCTTTCAGGGGTATAGAGATGTTTGATGAATAACTCGAACAATGTAGCCTCAGAAAACCATCTAATATGTCTTTATTGCTGTCAATGAAATGTACATTATTATATACTATTAGTGTTCTCAAAGTACCACGTTTTTTATTGTAACTTCATTTTTTAACATTTTCTTTTTTCAATATTTGCTTCACGCCAAAACAATTTGCCTCCATAGACTCGAGTGTGTGACCAGGGTCTGAGACGACACACACACACACACACACACACACACACACACACACACACACACACACACACACACACACACACACACACACACACACACCTAACTTGCTGTGTCTATTTTCCCCTTACACAAGCAACAATCAGATGAAACCCATCTCAAAATAAGGGAGGAACAGTACAAAGTGCTTTTCCATTTTCTGCACTGTATTGATTACACATTTGTCAGAAACTCCATGATAAGCAGTTTGTTGTGTTTTTATATTACCATTTTTTCCTGTCTTTTTGAGGATGTACGATCCTTTTCTACAAACACAATAACATCACTTCTAATTTGATATTTATTTTGTCACATTTTGAGCATAGTGACCCTGCAGGTCTACATGTCAGAGGACGTCTCCTCTCACCACACTGCTCCTTTACTTGCTGACTTGCATTCATAAGTGTAATTTAAAAAAGGTATTACATTCATAATCCCTTTCACGACTCTATTCTGGGGAATACATAATATTACTGTGATGCATCAACACGCCACTAGTTAAACACTGGATTGGTTAAAGAAAGAACTGTACAGGCTCAGGAAATTAAACACTATATACTTGGACAAGTTGGTGGGTTCATTCTTGTCGGCCCCATTACATAAAAATAATGTCACGACAAAGTATAAAGAGCAAAACAACTCAGTTACAACTCAGTAATATTATTGCTTTCCTCAATAATAACTGAAAGAGATTACAAATTCCAGAGAGTAACTCATTTACAGTTATTAAAGCTAATGCTTTGCTACCAGTTAAGCTCCTGATAGTGTGACAGAGGACATTTCTGCATTGCATCAGTCAGCTGATCATTGCTTGGGGTGCAGTGTGACCGTGCCCTCAGTCGGAGGAAGACACAGGCCCAGAGCCCGGTGCAAAAGCATACATTGCACCGTCGGTTTAATATCATGCAACTTTAGTTGGAATGCTCCTCTCGGGTCTTGATGAGCTTAAGCAAAGAGCAATAAAACACATGTATATATTGCAGTGCCCTTGTGGTTTGAGTGGCCCGAGGGGAAGCTTCATTCTCAGCCTGAGTGATTTCCCTGGTGGTAACCCAGCTCCTCTCTCTCTCTCTCCGTGACAGCACTCAATACATCGTAGGTGCCCAGTGACACCGCTTCCTTCTAGTGGCTATTGAATTGCAGAGGAATAAGTGCTTTGCTCGTGCTCACTCGAACATTAGTTGATGAGGGAGCTCTGACTCTACTTTGGAAAAAAACATCAAGCCGACAACTCTGAGCATTCGCTCACCACCGGGCCGTAATCACGGTCTGCCGCTTCCCTTTAAAATATTTCATGGATAAAGATTATCGACAGACAAACGTTCTGAGTTTATTGCAACAAGATTGTAGGTTTGGTTTCAATATCGGTGTGGACAACATGTTGAAGCCAAACAGATATAAAAGCCATAAAGCTCACCATTGTATGGCTTTTTGTCCACAAAGATGTTGACTTCATCGCCTCCGAGGCGAGACCCACTTATCCATAAGCATTTCCACCAGCCGTGGAAAACCACGCCGCCACAGAGGAAACCTGCAAAGGGAAAAGGTCAAAGGTGGCGCCTGAATGGACACAAAGAGAGCAGAGAGAGAGAGAACACAACACTGTTTTTCTCTGCCTTCATTTGACCCATTTTACTTTTCCTTCTCTTCACTTTTTTCTGAAGTTAACTGCTTTCAACCCTCTACGTCAACAGTGTGCAGAAAGCGTGAGTTATTACGGTCCCATACCGCTCTCGTACTTAATTAATGCGTACACTTCTACTTGCTGCCTTTTTATGAAATAAATGGTGTTTTGTGTTAGTTTGCATAGAAGGAGATTCGTCATTGAGTGCTCGAAGGAAAGTAAACTAGATGGCCGACCCTCTTGATGCTGCTTTTGTCGCCATGTGGGTTTGTCTCGTTTCCTGGTTTATTTTGAAGTTCTTGTCTTGTGTGTTTTTTGTGTTTTTGTGTTCCTGCTGCTGTGATCGTTGGTTGGTTGTCTGTCCTGATCCCTGATTGTTTCCTGCTGTGTCCAATCAGCTTCCTCTTGTATTTAAACCCTGTTTGTCTCCTGTTACCTTGTCAGATTTTACTGCGTCCTCCTATAACTTCCCTGGTCAATCCGTTTTGTTGTTTTTTGTTTGTCCCTCGGCCTGTTGGAAGCCTGTCTTGTGTGTTTTTTGGAAGCAAAACATTTCCTTTAACAGTTGTCTGCATTTTTGGTCCTCACTTCAAACCTCAATCCTGACAGCTTTGGTCGTTTCAGTGACTCATTTACTAGTAGAGAACCTTTGATTGGCCCATTACACATACAATGATTATATGATTTAGCTGAGGGTTCTTTAACATTACGTCTGAAACCAATCCTCTATTTCACCCTGTTTGCGATGCGCAATCCACTTGTTTCCAGCATTCATAGCGAGGTGAGAGCAACGCAGGAAAGAGATATCTACCTGTCAGCATGTAACATCAGCAGAGAGAGGAGCGAGCGTTTGAGAAGCAGACATCATTAGAGTTCGGTGCAGTCGCCACATAAACTGTGCAGAAAACAGAACAGTTTGTCCCAGATTTGAAAGGAACAACAGAGCCTTCCCCTCTCGAAAAATCGTGTCAAAACATTTTTTGTTTTCAGATTTGCTTAATCTTTCCTACGTTTGCTCTTGTTTTTGTGTTCATGTAAAAAGATGTTTCAGAAGCATTTTAAAAAGGTTGATTATTATTAATTCATTTTTCCTTTTGCCACAGATTGCTCAAACACTTACTTGTTGCTCTCAACTGCACCCAGCTACATATTTTTTTGTAAAATCATATCTATAAAGTAGATCAATGTGTCTTATTGATAGTTGGAGTGAACTTAGTCACTTGAGTGTAGAGGTCAGAACCTTGTCTTTCCATCTAATCTCAGTAAGTGACCTTTTAATTAATTATTGTGTATACGCTTTCTAATAAGGAAACAATTCCCCAATCGTCTGTCATTAGAGATTATATTTATAGTCCCATTCAAGGCAATGATATGCTGATTAACAACCATGAAGTAAAATGTATAGTATTGAACTGGGACTTATCCGTTATTGTCAGGTCTTGCTGAGGCCGAGTGTTAAAGTGTATCGCGCTCAGACGCCGTTCACGCTGATAGCAAAAGGAAATATGTGAGAAATTCTCACAAGGTTGTCCTCGGTTGGCCTTTTCCCTTTTAGAAGACAAACGGCTGTCAGGGTTGTGTCTGCGCTTTCTCCCACGCACTCTTCTTCCCATGGAGGAGTTGTGTGCTTGTTTTTCCACCCTTTGTTGTTTCTATTCTGCTCTGCTTATTGGCGTCGTATTAATGAACACAATGCTTTGTCTTTTTGTCTGCCTGTTTTCAGACCATTACTTAACCTTTTTATTGAATAAACGCTCTTTTAACTTTAGTTTACCTGCCGGGAGACTTTGCTTTTGGTTCATGCTCAACCTGAACAGATGCAAAATAGGGGTCTGAGAGTAAATAGAGAGGGTCCTCTGTGACAGATTAAAGAGCTTTTTATGGCAGATAATGATCCAGAAGTCCTTCACAAAGCTCTATCACTAACAGCTTTTAGTTAATATTAGAATATATAACTTTTTTTAGACACAAAACAGACATTAACTGAACAGAAATGCACTATTTTCCTATTCCTAGAAATATTCCAATTAACTGAAGAAGTCCAGTACACTCCAGTTCAGGCTGACAATTGCAGATGTTTTATTCTAGGTGCATTTTAACACGTGCAGTAAACCCATTATATCACATTTTACCAGTGGGAATATGAAAGTGTTCAATTAAAAGCAGACTTCCAGCAAACTGGAATTTTAATTACTTCACAGATCAGCAGAAGGAAACGTGTGAATAATGTTGTGGGCTCGTAACCTGGTAACCTAAATGTTATTTGTATCTGTGAGTCATCCCTGGTCGCACCACAACTTGCAAAGTTGGCTAGAAAATCGCTCACGACTTCACCACAAGTCTCTTCATATACAGGATTAAAAAATACAACACATTTTTCAGCCATCTGGTCAGATACTATATTTACATAGCCATGAAGGATCGTAGCACCGGAAGAGGAGTTTACACAATCTACCAGTTTCACTAATCGAGGAAATCGCTTTCCATATTTCTATACATCGTAAAAGACGGGTTACAAGACGCTAATACCTTCGGGGGGTGTCCTTGCTGTGGCAAGCTGGTGCTGCTGCTAGCTGCTGCTACAGAGCTAGTAGCAGTGCTAGCTGGCTACAGTGAAGAGCTAGTAGATAGATAATCAATAAAGTAATTATCTATCTACTAGCACTAGTACTAGTAGTAGTGCTAGCAGGCTACAGCGGAGAGTTAGTAGAAGTGCTAGCTGGCTACAGCAGAGAGCTAGGAGCAGTGCTAGCTGGCTACAGCGGAGAGATAGTAGCAGTGCTAGCTGGCTACAGCGGAGAGATAGTAGCAGTGCTAGCTGGCTACAGAGGAGAGATAGTAGCAGTGCTAGCTGGCTACAGCGGAGAGATAGTAGCAGTGCTAGCTGGCTACAGCGGAGAGATAGTAGCAGTGCTAGCTGGCTACAGCATGGAGAGATAGTAGCAGTGCTAGCTGGCTACAGCGGAGAGATAGTAGCAGTGCTAGCTGGCTACAGCATGGAGAGATAGTAGCAGTACTAGCTGGCTACAGCATGGAGCTAGTAGCAATGCTTGCTTGCTACAGCAGGGAGCTAGTAGCAGTGCTAGCTGGCTACAATGGGGAGCTAGCGGGGACACCCACTGAAGGTAGTAGCGGCTTATAACCCGTGCTGTAGCTGAGCGCGTTTCACATGGCAGGCTTCGGCGTTATATTTCACCAGCTTGCTTGTTGTCACATCTCTCACCTGGACTTGAACCAATATCATGACTTATTTTTAGTGGCTTATTACGAGCAATAAATTGAACTGAAGCACGTCATGTTTGAAGGCCTCCACCATGTCGGTCTAGTTCGGTTCTTTATCTAAACAGCAGATAGCGGGCGGGGAGTCATCCAGACTCATTACCTTCCCCCCACCCCAAAGCTACTTTGCTGCTTTGACAAATGCATCTGTCTTCCCTTCCAAGGGAGCCCTGAGTTATCTCACTCATCGGCCAATAAACACACAAGCCAGTGGTGAAGAGCTGTAGATGAATTGTCACTGCATTGCTGACAAATTGCTAAGTCTTCTCTTTCTTTGAGTTATCATTATGGACTCATGATAAGGATGGAAGATATAGAACATTCCAGCTAAATTTGGATATTTGTAAATACCACGATGCTGTGATATCTGCTTTGTGCCACACTCACGCCCTCGCCAGGAATTTAATTTTCATCAAAACAGCTTAAGTGCCTGACTAAGAAGATCACACTATATGGAAAAATAATGACTTTTTCACAATATGTCTTTTCATTCATCTCAAACTAAGACGGTTTTTTTTCTCTCTTTAACTGATTCCACCTTTCACTCAGCTGCATGTAATAAAGAACTCATATGGTTATTGACATATTTTACTCATGGAAAGTTTCAAACAGGGAACTGTTCATTTATTGCCATGCATTTACCTTCATATTTTTACATACGAGATTAATCAAATTAAAGCAAATTTCATTTAAGTATTGATGTCATTCTTCTACTGGTAGCTTAAATCAGAAAGTGAGTACTTTGACATCCGGCCAGGGGTTGAATGTCCAGAAAACATGTTTGCACACACTTTTTTCACAGATGAGCTCAGGTGTTGGTGTCAGCTGGAGTCTCCTAGTCATAGAAATATATTTTTCATAATAGAACAGGCAGGTTTTTCTTCTTGCTACAAAAATCAAAAGGCAACTGTATCCCAGTGGAAGAGCCTCACTTTAATGCTTCACACAAAAACTTTATTTCCTGCAAGCTCTCAGTTTTACTGCTTTTTCTTCCCCCAAGTATAATCCGATCAAATGAGCTCTAAGGTGAAGGTTGGTAGTCACTATCTATTTTTACCTTGAGCTGCAGTGTCTTTTTAGCTTTAGACTCTTTCGCTAAGATGCATTTTTTTTCTTTTGCTCGTGTACAATGATCCTTTAGCTCCTTCTTCTGCACATTCCCCAGGGGATGAGGCTATAGCAGTTTGAGGAGTTTGGCAAAAAAAAAAAAAAAAAAACTTTTCTTAACTACAACGAAGGCATGTGTTCAGAAAGTTTTAAGCAAAGAATGAGAACTTCGTTCGGGAATCTCATCTCGAGAGGGTGGCTGTCACGTATGCAGGGATTGGTGTTACATACTTGCTGAAACGCTCAATGTGTCTGAGTGCCATGTGCTGTGTGTTATGCTTGGGACGGTTTTGAGAACATGTCCAGATGGTGCTGTCTTCCCTTTCTTTCTGCAAGCAACCGGTGGCTCAGGGTGGTTTTAAGTGATTCTGCACTGATCACATTTTATTTTACAGTGAACCAGACACTGGCTGCAGCGGCCAAGAGGTTAGAGACAATATCGCAAAATATGGAGGAAATAAACTAGATTTAGACCAAAGTGGAGAACAAATAGGTTTTATTTTTAAGGGAACTATGTTCGTCATTATTTAAAGAAATCAGTAGAATGTTATCACACAATTATAACGGATTCGTATATAAAATAGTGGAATACTTTTGCTTTTAATCCTCACCACCTTGGTTCCAGCATCCTGTTACTCATGCAAACTCTGTGCAAATCATTTAGGCTTATGCCTTTTGCTGTGAGTCAACTTTCCTTCACCTATGACTGACACCCAACGCGGCGTGAATTGTCGAGGATGGAAGAACTGACCACTTTCTGCCTTATACTTGCTGTGGAAGTCCGGGAAAAATGTCGGAACGTTAAACGCCCTCGTCTTCATAACTGTCAAGGTCCTTTTTCATCAACTCTTGCCTAACTAGAACTGGCCGGTACATTTGTTGCACGGGACAACTCGTTTCCAACACCGCTCAGTCTTGTTTTATTATTTGTCAATTGTTGGCTGGTTGGTATGGAAGCCCATTTCCAGCACAAAAAAAGTCATAATCATGACACACAAAAGGTCATAATTAAGACGAAAAAAAAGTCATGACAAAAAAAAAGTTGAAATTTTGAGAATTAAGTAATTGCTCTTCATCCCCTCGCTGGTCTACCCATGCAAACTATGCAAGCTGGCTGTTGATGTGTTAGCTCAACAGATAATTGTTGTCATAATTATGAGATTTTTTGTCATGACTTTTTTTTTTGTGGCGGAAATGGGCTTTCATAGTTTGGTCCATCAGGTTGAAAACCTTCGAAAGCAAAAAAGCTATACAAAAACATGTAAATAAACTTCAAACAATTTCCACGAACAAATCAATAAATAGCTGCAGTTGCTCGTCATTCGCGCCGCATCAAACGCTCTTTTCTCCCTGCGTCAAATGCGCTATAAGAGATTTTGTGAAGATGTTTCACATCAGGGCATCACGCAAACGCTTAAAATGCAGAAATGCACATTTAGTGAAGGACAGGACTTTCCAAAATATCTCATCTGAACTTTTGGAAGCTTGGAAAACAAATTAAATACAGCGCCGCAGTCTCAGCTCCATAGCATTTATGATAGTGTCATTGTACCACAACACTGATAATAGTGCTTGTTTTTCTGCTGATTATATCTTATCCTGTGCCGGTGTTGTGGATTGTGACAGTTCCTTTCAACTCAGATAAATGTTATGGGTTCCAGCGCTGGCCATTGAGCCATGAAGCACACCTGATTAATTGAAAAATCTAAAGAGATAAAGACCATATTGCTGCTAAACCGAGGAGCACACAAGGTAATGAAGAGATACAGGCAGCAGTGCAGCAACGCTTGGAGCTGAGAAACAAAGCAGCAATAAAACTGAGGGTACAAGTTGTATGTTTTGTCTAATCTTTCAAGATTGTACAAGCTCAAACAATACACAGATTACAGAGACATCATCTAGTAATATGTTTAACATGCCAACAGTACAGTGGTGACATACAGCCTCCAAAAAAGTTTTAATTAAGAGCCATTACATCTGTCTTGTGCTGCTATCTTCCTGTATGTTAACCCACTTCCAGTTTGGATTTAAAGGGAAATAATGTGGATGGATTTGAACTTGTGGTCCCGCTTTCCTTTCCTCATCTCGTATTTCATCACCTCGTTAATGCTCAGCCCTGGAAGACTCTTCAAGGACTCGTAGGTGTTACGCATCCAGATGTGTATTTCTGACACGGTTACTTCATTTGCTCGCTGCTATTTCAAGACTTACATCTTGCTACAGTAATTCTAGGAACGTTTGGAGCACGGGTTATTGCCTGGGAAGAAAAGCAAAAAGGTTTCAAACCAAAAAAAAGCATCTCGCGTGCCCCACCGTGACTCTTGAATCCCCTCTTAGGAGAACGTGCCCCTTGTATTCATAGTCAAACACAACAAAACACCAGGGAAAAGAGTTAAGACGCTGTGTACAGAGCAGTGGTTTGACAGCAGGAACTGTCAGATGGCATCTTTATTATGCTCCATGAGGAGTCCTGGAGGACCGCACCAGCATCTGTTTCCTCTCTACGCTGCCACTGCTGTCGTATAGGAATCAACCAGCTTCACCCATCTGACAGAGGAAGACGCGCTGTGGAGGAACAATGCAGTCCGGACAAATGGATTGCAGAGGAGGGAACGGAGGGCACTTTTGGTCTTACTTGTGATTCATGTATTCCCCCTAAAAAAACACACAATCCACGCTACAAGTACAATAATAGTCAGTTAAGTGCTGTACAATTATTATCTGTAATAAACATCTGACCCCCAGTTTCTACCGCTTGTGAACGTGTCCCTTACAACTGCACATTATTTTTAATTCTACAGCTAATTCTTTTGAGCAAATTCATTCAATTCAGTTTTCTGGTACGCTCGTATGATTAAGAGTTTATATTGGAAACAATCCTTCGTCTTCAGGTGTGCAGCCTTCCATTCCCCTCAAAGGTTACATCATTAATGTCGTTCCTTTTGAGGCTTTCAGAAACATGCGGGTTCAAAATGCCGGTTCGGTGTAGGAGGAGATGTGAGCTCGCAGTGCTTCAAATTGAACGAAATAATAGCAATACATGAATCATGAAGGACACCTGCTCTCGGGTTCCTGCTGCGACGCGTTTTCCCAGGAGCTGGTTGAAGATCAGGCCTGAAAAAAGGAGCCGGGGCTCAGTGGGGGGTCCACATCTGGAGTTTCAAACATGAATGCAAAGAAAGAAGGTCGCGGGGACCAATTTAGCAGCTCTGGGTCTCGCCCACAGCTTCTTCTCCCCCAAACACCATCAGCTGTGGATCCAGTCACATATGAAGATTTTTAATTCATTCATCCAATAAAAACACTGCATGCATGTTTGTGTTGGTACGTCAGCTGTCATGCGGGTAAAACTTTGACTTTAACTGGAAGCTTTGCAGGAATATCTGCTATTTCACATACAGCAACAATTGTTTTTTTATAGTGTAATTCAGACTAAAAAACTAAAGCCATCTCTTTCCTCATTGCTCAGTCAGGTCCTCCAGGGGTTAGCCCGAGGCTGAGCTCTTATTTCATGCACTTTGTGCACTTATTTCAGCTCGACAATGTTTGCATTATCTTCAGTGCATATTCTACTACTTTCAGCGAGCCCTCTGGGAAAGAAACGTCTCTAAATTCTGCCACACAGTCATGCTCACTATGGCAATGCTTGTGTAGGATGTTTACCCTCCTCTCAGCTCTACTTTTACTGTTATTGCTCCTTCTACTGTTGCAGAACGCCATGGCTGTCCATACAGTAACTGTTCCTCATCATGTTGCTGCAACGCGTTGTCTTTAAACAACTTAAATGTGTACTGTTGTCTTGTGTAAACTGTTACCGATCCAAGTTGGCTCTTCCCTCATGAGAACTGTATTAGTTCCCTTGATTATGAAGCC
The DNA here is from genome assembly GCF_023055335.1 of Clinocottus analis. NCBI lineage: Eukaryota > Metazoa > Chordata > Actinopteri > Perciformes > Cottidae > Clinocottus > Clinocottus analis. The sequence continues at coordinate 8,918,158 of NW_027175965.1, forward strand.
GTAGCAACTAAAATGTTGCTCGCAAAGCACGTTGCTATGCTTCTCCCTCCAGCCTGGATATTGCTTTCTCTATAAATAGGTTCATCTCTGCTGGGGTCAAACTGCTTCACGCAGCCTAATGAATACAAAGTCAGATCTCCATTATGAGCAGTGGAACAGGACAATCAGGAGGTTCACATTGCCGGCGTTCTCATGCATGAAGGGGTCAGTAAACATGGTCAGCTTTTGGAGAGTACGTTGGTTAATAAAGCTGCCAAGTGCCTCCAAGCGTTTAGACATGTCCGGTCTACTAAACCTTATTGTATCTGGAGCAAATTTAAAAAAAGCTCAAGTCTATCACTGATTCTCAAACTAATCCTGAACCTGCAGAGCAAAAATGGAATTTTTAAGAAAGTAAAAAAAAATCTTGTATCAAGAAAATAAGTCTTAATAATCTTGTCAAGCCTGTTTTGGTTTGGAAAAAAAATTCTCATTTTCAGAAAGTATACCTTTTTTTTCTTGATAAGATACACTAGCTAATTTTGAGCTAGATTGAACCAGACTAAGAGGATCGGTGGTTCGATTCCCGGCTCCGCTGGTCCATAATTTGGTTCAATTTAAGATTTTCTGTCTAGTTTAAAGTTTCATTTTAGTGTTTCAGAGCCAAGAATGTTGGGTTTATTTCAAAAAACCTCGTCAAGCAAAGAAAGCCTGACCCCATTGGCAGATTGTTTTGCTTCTTTCTAGAAGGGCTGTTTTTGTCATTAACAACCCTGAACCTACTCTCTCAGCCGTATGTCATACTATTCCTGAACTATTATTATTGAAAGAATACACAAATACAAACACATTTTATAGATTTCTCCATGTATATTCTAAAAGGTAAAGGATAGTTTGAATCTTCTTTTTCCTCAATGAGGAAATGCCACGGTACAGTATTTATTTCCATGAACACAAAGGCTCCACCGTGTTGTTGTGGAAGACTTGTTTATTCCCACCACTCTATTACATTACTGTGCGCTTCCTTCACCTTGACTTGTGAGTCCTTCATCTATAAATAGTCTAATCTCCACCGGGGTCAAGCTGCTATGTTCCTTTTGGGTTGTGTGAGCAGCAGTTTGTTTTATAATTGGAAGACTCTTAGTTTGTTTTTCTTCTCACATAAAACTGGCTTTACGTCACAGAGTGTGTACACTTGTGGAATCACACCAGTGGACCTTACAGCAGTTCTGATTGGCTGTTTTCTTTAATCAAACAACCATCTGGTGGCTTCCTAATGGGCTTAATGATTATTGCCTAGCAGTGCTCCTGCATTTGTGCACTAATAAGTGAATATATATGCAGGTGCACATTAATACAAACATGCACACATACAAGTACACACATAGTTCTTTGTGCCAAACTGTTGCTCAGATTGTGAATTAAAGGATAGTTTTAGTTACTGTAAAAATATAGAGGAAGAGTCCAATGCATTTTTCAATACATCATTCCATACATATTGTATAACTGAAGCTTAATTTGCTTTATTTTGTAAATTTTGAAAACCAGTATCGCTGTCAGTGAGTGAATTGCAGCATTATTCAACCCTAAAGGACTGGACTGTGGCGTCACAACGCCTCCACACAGGCTCCCGTCCTTCACAGGCTGGATGCACTGAAGAGGACATTTCCTTTTCACCATCCAAAGTCCAATAATCTGAGGTTGAGCGCGGATACAATCGTCTCCTGTTGCCTTTTGTGCACTCAATGAAGGCGAGGCAAGATAGTATGGAAGCCCATTTACGCTACAATAAAAAAGAAGTCATAAATATGACAACAACAAAACGTATGACAAAAAAAGAAATAATAATCATAATTATGATTAAAAAAAAGTGACAAAAAAATGTAAAAATAGGTCATGATAAAAAAGTCGTAAATATGACAAAAAAAAATCTAAATGATGAGACAGCTTGCGCTGTCTTCACATGTCTCTTCATCCCCTCGTTGGTCTAACATGCTAACTATGCAAGCTAACTATTGTGTTAGCTCAACAGCTAACAGCGTTGCGTTAATGTAGCTGTTGCGACCGCTACCACAGACTGCACACAGCCCTTAAAAGAAGAAGTGGAGTCATCACAGCCGTCCTGCTAACGCTAACGCTAACGCAGTGTGTAGTAAAGTAACACACATGTTGTAACTGTGCACCGAGTCGTCCTCTGTCGTTTAGACGGCTGCTTTGCGGCATCAACACTTACTATCTCATAATTTCAACCTTTTTTTTTGTTGTTGTCATAATCATGACTTTTCTTTTGTGGCGGGAATGGGCTTCCATGAGATCGGGACTTCATTTGCCATGAAAATGCATGCCTGCCTTTTCCTTTGCTCCTTTGCTTCTTGTGTTTTCCCTTCCTTCCCGCCACACACATGCAGCAGTAGAGGTATTCTCTCTGTGGGCCGCAGCCCCCCATCCCCGACACGACAATTGTTTTATCGCCCACTAAAGCTTAATGCTGCACTCCTTTTTGATATTGCATTATTTATTTATTTCCTGCGCCGCCTGTGAGCCCCGATGAACGATTGGGTGCCTTGGGCCTGCTGCGACATGATCTCGGGGGGTATTAAATATATTGCCAGTATTAGTTTCCTGCCTCTAAGTGGATCGGACGACACCGCAGACAAATACTCATCCTCCAAAGTAGAAGAGCCTTGACAACAAAACAAGTGTGTCCTCTGCTCCATAATCCTTATTGTATTCAGCGCGCTGGTGTGGAATAGAAAACTGTTATTATCTGACTCTCATTGTTGTGTTTGCTCGGTATGGATTTTGTGCATCAAACGTAGCTTCACACAACTGTGTCGATAGCACTGCGTGTGGTTTAATATCATTTACATTACACATCCATCTGAAGCAACGTGCAGCACAATCCTTCAAAGACAATATATCTACACAAATCAGATGAAGACAAAAGAAAGAGACAAGTTTACAGAGAAAAGCAACATGGAGACTGTGCGTTAAAGACTAATGAAATAACTGTAAGAATAGATTACTACAGGTATAGTTTAAAAACAGGCAACACCAAACATATCACTTCCTTCACCACATTTGAACCAAGCTAGCTAAATCATTTAATACATTTTATGATTGGCCTTGGGTCAAAGAAGGTGTATGGAAATAAAGAACGTGACAGTTGTGTCACTTTTCAGATCTCAATACACGTGTTAGCAAACGCTAACAGCAATAATTTCAAAAACATTTACAGCAAGCTTTTTTATAACAGGTACCGGATCAGCTCACGTAGAGATATCTCGGGGCAGAGGAAGTATTTATTCGTTTTATTTTTTAATATTTCACACACACATTCCAGTTGAAACCAGTTTGATTCTGAATGTTACGGAGCGACGTTAGTGATAATGCGAGTATGTGGAAGTTGCCAGGTCATTTAATAGTTGTCTTTTCACCGGGTAAATTCATATTTTATCCACGATTCAAGGCCTCGGTGTCCCGACAAAAATCCTATTGAATTTATTGAAAATCATGACACAATTCCGTCGGCGGTGTTGATGTAGGACAGAAGCGCTGGACGACGGCAGTATCTCTCCCATACTAACGTCATCTACACATCTCGGCCTTTCTTATTACTAACCGTCCAATCTTTCTCCATCATTCACTCTTTGAAGCCACGACAAAAGAGAAAAAATCGAGAGTTATCACAGTTTTTGCATAACCAGCCAATCAGTCTCGTCCAAAAAAAAATCATGTTTATTCATTTTGCCCTCGGGGGAGAGGGAGTAAAAGGGAGATGATTAAATTCTAATTTGACCTCTATCATAATTTAGCTGAGCCTATTACGATGTCAATCATTTGAACTCCATACAGCGGAGAGAGACTGTGTGGGAGAGGGGATTACATGCAGTTTGGGGACCACACAGGCTCTGGATCCAATTGGTTTATTCAGCAACATGTCACTTCCTCCCCGGAGAGAACGGAGCTTGTTCAAACGTTCAAAGTGTGAAGTGAACACGGGGCATCCGAGAACATGATAAAGCTCGGGTAAGGTTGCTTTCCACAGAACGTCCATTCCTGCTGCGTCAGCGACATGTGCATCTTGCTCGGGTGAGTCGGAGAGGTGATGAGCTCTGTGATGGAAGTCTTGGGAATGAGAAAACATGTATTGGTGTTTTCTAGCTCACTGTGGTGAGGTCTGTGCATGTGTGTGTACTGTACAGAGTGCTGTTTGTTCAACGTGTTGATTTTAACGACAGCTAAATGCATTATTATATCAAAGGTAACTGGGATTACAGGCCTCTGTCTTCTTCTCCAGGTCATTAGGAGACAGACTCTAAGAGCAAAACCCTGCAGATTGAACTGATGCTGCACCACGATTGAGTCTCCTCCAAGTTGAGGGACTAAAGGGCAATATGGACTCTTGCAACTACAACTGCAACTGGCCACACAGTTGCATCAATGGACGAGTGTTGGTTTATGGTTGCCGTTTCGAGCGTTTCGAGTCGACCTGCACGCCGACGTTCATCGATATCTCCCTCCATCTGCATGTCCTGATGCTCCATCAGACGGGTTTTATGCATGCTCATATTTGCTGGACCTCTTCAGCCAAACGTTCTTCAACGGGATCCATTGTTCTTGTTTCTGCTTTGGCTTTTAAAAATGGCGGCATTATGCTTTGAAACCGGAAATGCGAGACTCAGAAAGGACGTGGTTAGCGGACCAATCACAGCCTTCATAAATAATGTCTTTCTATACACAACAATAATGAATCAACACTTTCATAAAACAGTGTCAACACAAATACAACACTGGATAGTGGCTGCAAACCCCCTTTTGTATGACTCCATCCATGTTAGCGAGGTGTACCTAATAAACTGGCAACGCGGCGGATACATTGTGGATCTCCATGTGTAACACGAGGAGTATTGATCCCCGTTAGTCTGCGTCTGCCACGCCTCTGCAGATCTGTACAGAGCCTTTGATGCTGCTGCCTGATGGCCGAGGAGACTAAGTGCTGTAAACACGATTGTGTGTCTCTGCCGGGTGAATCTCGCTCTGTGTTTTCTGTCGGCGGGATAATTATAACGGTATTGATCGTACCGATGTTTCTGATTAGAGGGTTTGAGTCTGCATGTGTTTCACTATGGATTGTATGAGGAAATGCAGTTAAACTTCAACGTGTGTGTGTGTGTGTGTGTGTGTGTGTGTGTGTGTGTGTGTGTGTGTGTGTGTGTGTGTGTGTTTTGTCTGCAGTGCACAGCTGCACATGCTTCTTTTTATCAGAGGCTCAAAGGCTCGACCACAGGGATTCTCTCTCTCTCTCTCTCTCTCTCTCTCTCTCTCTCTCTCTCTCTCTCTCTCTCTCTCTCTCTCTCTCTCTGAAAAAAGGGATGAAAGTGACATAAACCCTTAAGAACTTCAATTCATCACCACTCTTTCTTTTCCGCTCTTATTTTCAAGGTGTCCATTTGTTTCTGTTGTGACGATAAATTGTTGTGCAATATGTGAAAGGTATTTTTTTATATTGTATTCTCATGAAGTGTTGGTAATGTGTGTTCTTTATTTAATATACTACTTCATAATATATCATAGTTCATTATTTTTATATTTTTTTTGGATTAAGAATCTTAATCCAAGTAGCTAGAAAATAATATTGTCCAACATTTCCCTCTAAGGTGTAATGAAGTAGAAATATAAATTAAGATAACATAGTAATAGTAAATAGTATACAAGTACCTCAAACTTAAGTACAGAATATATATATATATATATATATATATATATATATATATATATATATATATTTAATTTATTTATTTATATATATATTTACTTATTTATATGTATATATTTTTTAATTAATTATATATATATATATATATATATATATATATATATATATTTATTTTTTTACTTATATATATATATATGTTTATATATATTTATTTATTTATATATATTTATTTTTTATTTATTGCAGGAGATGGATGACAGGATGTCTTTTTACAAGAGGCTGATTTATTCATGTCATCAAGGAGAAAGTATTTAATCAACAATTGTTGGGGGGTCACAGTTGGCAAAACAATATTTTGGGCCACAATTAATAATGGTGACGAGTCCTGTGGCGGCTGAGGGCCAGTCCTCTGATCTCTGGCCCGTCGGGTGAAGACCGGCTGTGGAGCGACGCAGCTCCGTCTTCCTGGGTGGGCGGAGGCCCGACGGCGCCGCCAGCTGCTGTCAAGACAAGACACAAGACCCTGGTGTCACCTTCACGCCACCTTCACGTCACCTTCACGTCACCTTCAGCCCCAACCGAGGTCCAAGAATGAGGCAGAAAAATGAGAAAAAGGACCAAACGTGCGGATACGGAGGCGAAACTCTTCTTACGTGTTGCCGGTTGTTGTTGTTGTTGTTGCATTGCCGCCTGTTGCTTCACTCGGCAGCAGAACGCTGTCACATCGCCTCGTGTGAGCTGCGTTGTCCCTGAAATGATCACAGGCAGCGAGAAACTGCTTGAAGAAACAACTTGGGAAAATTCAAGGCGGACAAGTTCAACTGCCAATTCCCTCCGCACAGCTATTCTTCAGAGTAGTACTTGCTCGTTTGATGTTTTTATTTAATTTTTTTAATTTCTAACATACAATGTTACCCAGCGGCCTCCCTCAAGTCTCCTCCCAGCTCCTGATTTGATTCTCATCAATTCCTCCCTCCTTGTAAATCTGAATCTCCATCGCGCTCGGCTTCCTGCGCTGACGTCCGCCCTCGCCGTCGACTCCGTCTCGGCTGTGAAACGGATGAATGAAGAAAGGGTTGAGGGGGAAAAGGTAAAGAAAACATTTAAAAAAAAACAACTCTGATAGGTGAGGCGGGGGGAACCGGTCCTGTAAGCGGCTTAAGAGCCTCCTGGAAGCTGTCGTTTGGCTCGGGGACGAGTTGCCGTCGTGGAATTGAGTTGCTCCTTTATCTGTTTTCAGCTTTGTGATTTCAGGCAAAAGTCTGACCGCTGCTCTGCTCGGTCGGCTGTGGCACATACACATCCACACAAAGTACACAGCTACACAAAGTACACACCTACACACGGCGACTGGCTTAAGACCCTCTCACACATGGCTGACTCCATCTTTAATTTCTCAGTTTTGAACTTTTTAGTTGCTGTTTTGAGTCGGGGATGATGTTTGTACACGGCAGAGCAGTTTTCTACTCGATCCTCAAACCAACGCTCTTCCTCTCGGATTAGTTTACTTTCACCTCCGCTGACGCGGCCGGTCGGATACGTCAGACCTTCTGATGGAGATGCACAGGTTTGATTTGTACAAAAAACAACGTGTTAACTCGCCTTTCTTTAAGTTAAGTTTTCATTCGTCAGATATAAAAAAAAAACGTAACAGATTTTCTAGAAAAATGAAGTGAAAAAAGTTTCAATACACTGTAAATGTATTATAATAAGATTCACTTCAGGTGGTAAAATATGTCATCTGCTGTCAGTCATGTTATTTTGGGCCCTGCGTAATAAGAAAGCTTTACAGTTTGTGTTAAATCACTAAAATATACAAAGTAATATAGTGGATTTTGACAATAATTACAGATTACAGATGAGTAATCTATTTGGTTGAATCCTGACAAACAATAAGGACAACATGATGTAGTGATAGAAGACTATTGGACAGCCAGAAAAGAGGAATAATCAATAAACACGATTAGTAATAATCTCACAACACAATCAATACTCTTCATTTATAGTTACACAACCTGGATAGATAGCGAGCAGAGAGGAACTGGATATGAAGCGTTTCATTTCACAAAGCAAATGACTTCAATATTTCCACCTTGACACCTGAGGAGTGATCAGCCTCATTGCCTTTTGATTTAAGATTTGAACACCTGTGTGTGAATACATCATAAATCATATGAATTAAAATCTGATTAATCACTCTTTCAAGTGAATCCGTCTTTCAAACATTGAAGCAACAGATGACAGCCGGCTCGAACAGGTGGATGTTGTGGGTTTTTTTTTGCATTGCAGGGCTGATGCAAAACAAGACGAGTAAGTAATAGAAAGAGACTGAGATAAAAGAGACTGTGAAATGATGTTATTTCATGTTTTATTAATCAAATGAATGAATAGTTGTGTTTCTGAGTCAATCCAGGCGGCCCGGGTGTTACACAAGTGCTCAACACACGACCTCCAAGGTCAAGTAGATTTATATTCTGGTCGCGCACGCTTGAATAAAATGCTAATTTGACCCAAACATGGAAAAAAATTTCAATAACATAAAAGCCAAGTTATGCACTTATCCTTGCTTTTTAAAAAAAAAAAAAACAACCCTGAATGGCAAGTCTAAAATGACTTCCTTTCATTTAGCCAAAATCATCAATTACAGTCGCCATTGTGCATGTGCTCCCTCTTGACAAAGTGACACACACACACACACACACACACACACACACACACACACACACACACACACACACACACACACACAGCTTGTCGTCCAGCAAACATCGGTGTTTAATGAAGCAGTAGAACAAAGACGCTGACGCTCAAAGCTCTGCTGCTTCTTTAGATCCTCTCAGATCTCATCAGGTCCAGTTTTCATGGTGTCAGGTTGTGTGTATATGTGTTTTTTTTCGAGGTAAATGTCAACCCATGACCTTTTTTGAAGTAATTTACTGAGCAGAAGGCCGAAGCGGCGCCTGATTCTCTGCGACCGCGTTCGCCGGTGAGGTCACATGGTACGATGGTTCTTTATTAGACGAGTAAACACGTATGTGTGGTTAAAATCTGCTTAAGGTCAGATGTCTTGGAGTGTGTGTAGAAGGAAGCAACTGTTTGTCATCATTACACATTACACATGCGACTGAAGTACACTTTGAGAACAAGCATTGCTGGGCTCAGTTTATATGAAATGGCAGAAAACAAAACAAGCAATTCACATCCCTTTAACTTGAAGTCAGGAAGTGTTAGACAACCACCTTTTGACAACAAGGGATGAACCCAAATGTAGACATACACGGGGGGAAAAAAGGGATTTTAAATTGTGATATGAATAAAGAAACTATTCAGACAACAAGAAACAGGCGAGCAAAGATGAACGCTGGAAACAAGAAACACGGCTGTTGACTTATTCAACAAAGGTGATCTTCAGAAGAAAAAAAACAGGAAACAAAGTAAACCAAAAGCTAGATTATGACACCTTTAGGCGACCTAACGAGCACACCAATTCTCTTTAGATATTAGGCAGAGAAAAAGCTTCTCAACGTCCTCTGTGTATGACGTAGTCTGGATTGCTGGTATTTCCTATTTGGACTATAACGTCAACAAGATGGTTAATGGACTTTTACGCTGCCTTGAGCTTGTGAGAGAGGATTCTCAACATTATTAAAAGTACAGATATTGTTTTTCACATCAATCAGAGGCTCAACCAGGGACGAGGAGGTCTTCATCATCTTCCATGAAGCTGGAGCAGAAGACGGTGAGGGAGATTGCCTTCATGACCCTGCTCTGTGGGGTGAATACCAAACATCAGCTCCTGAGTAACTCACTCACTATAATGTACCTTTCCATAGCTGTGTTGCATCTCTGGAGCTGTCGGGTGTGCTGCTGTTTGTGTCAATGAAGAACGGTGTCACCAAAAAAAAGCCTTAAAAGGATATTCATACACCGATAGCATAACAATCTGGATGATGTGCAGACAAAAGATGCTCTTTTTGAATCACGTGTGAACCTGAGCACGAATCCTCTCGCATTTTCAAAGTGGTTAAGCTTACGTCTCCTAAGTCTCGACAAACACACGGCGTCGTCGTAAAGCATATCCTGCACGTGCTCCTGAAGCATGGCGGCCGTCCCAGCGGGGGGTCACATGGCTGCTTTGGCGCTCGCCGTGGCCACCTGTTGAGGCAGCGAAGGGTGCAGTCAAATGAGGCTCTGAGTGAGCGGCGCGCTGGGAACGAGCAGCGTTTGACCGAAGTACCCTTCACGCTAAAATCACACGGCAGGTGATCGGCACTCAGACACACTCACTCGGGGAGACACTTGTGGACAAATGTGGTCGTACAGTGAAGCCTCTTTAGCGGTGAGTCGTTTCTAATTGATGGAAAGAGGCCTCGAATGTTTATTCATCACTTATTCCTCGATGCATTTTAATTTGCTGATCTCACCCAAAGCAGTGTATGGCAAGAGGGTTGGTGCTCTGTATGGAAGCCCATTCCCGCCACAAAAATATTTGAAATCGGAATTAACAAAAAAGTGTGACAAAAAAAAAGTGTGACAAGTGTGACAAAAATAAACAAAAGAAAAGTGACAAAGAAATTGGAAATCTGAATTATGACAACAAAAAAGTGACAAAAAAAAGTGTGAGCAAAAAAAGTGACAAAAAAAGTTTGACAAAAATAAACAAAAAAAAAGTGACAAAAAAATTTGAAATCTGAATTATGACAACAAAAAAGTGTGACCAAAAAAAAAGTGTGATAAGAAAAAGTGTGACAAAAAAATAAACAAAGTGTGACAAAAATAAACAAAAAAAAATGACAAAAAAATTTGAAATCTGAATTATAACAAAAAAAAGGGTGTCAAAAAAAAGTGACAAAAAAGTGTGACAAAAATAAATAAAAAAAGTGACAAAATTTGAAATCTGAATTATAACAAAAAAGTGTGACCAAAAAAAAAGTGTGATAAAAAAAAGTGTGACAAAAAAATAAACAAAGTGTGACAAAAAAAAGTGTGACAAGTGTGACAAAAATAAACAAAAAAAATTGAAATCTGAATTATACCAAAAAAAGTGTGACCAAAATAAACAAAAAAAGTGACAAAAATAAACAAAAAAAAGTGACAAAAAAAAAGTGTGAAAAAAAAAAAAAATTTTGTCATACTTTTTATATATTTTTGTTGTTGTCATAATTAAATCTATTTCTTTAGTACATGCCACTGATTAATAGCTCCAGCGTTAGTTTGAGCTTCGTGTTGTGAAGATAGCTTCTCTGGTCAGACGTCTGTTGTACACACATGCGTTCAATTCTTGTGTGTTTGAAATGCACAAACAAATGTTAAGTTGATCCACGCAGGAGAGCACGACTCCTCCTCCTTTATTGAAATGAACCTTTTGAGTCGACAGCTTTAAGCGCTGAAAAAACAAAGAGGAACAACTGTCGCTGCTACTGTAACTCCTCTCTCCGGGTCTGGAAGGTTGTTACTTACAGGACGAGTGATTGAATTACTCTGAGATTGAAATACGACGTATCGGTCGCCATCTGAAACTGTACCTCTCTGACCTTCTCATTGACTGAGGCTGATCTCCTCACCTCGCCCAGAGAGAGCAATCAGAATCACAATTTACGGCCCCTTGGCTCCGCCTCTGCCTCTGAGTCACCCCGTCAAATCGAAAAGGTCAAGAGGTCATTGGATGTCCTGCTGGCCGCGAGGGCGGGCTGAAACCAACCGGGACGGACTCCCCAGACGCCTATTTCCCCTCCGGCGGATTAAACATGACACCATGTGTTTCCATCATCTTCCAGAAGAGAGGGATTTGATTACGGCGAGTTAGGCCTGTTTAATATTGTTCAGTTAATATCATGTGAAAGGGGGAATCGGTTAGAGGAGGATAAATGAAAAGCCGTCAATCTCAAATGAGTTAAATACCGTTTGAAAAATGTGCCATAAGCTTTTTAAATGTACTGCCGAGACGAAACGCGGAACTCAAATGAAGCTTATTTGTTTTCTCAAGGCCGATCGCTCTTGATTAAAATGATGCATTTGTGTTTGTACGGTGAAAAGATAAACACAATGGAGCAGTTTTTCATTCATTCAAAATGTAAATATTGTGTTATTATGATATTATCTTATCTGCTACTTGAGAGGCGTTGGCCTGATATGATGTAGGTGTTGACTTTAAAGCTGCAAGAAGAAGTTAAGCAACAATAATGTATAAACATACAATTTGACCACAATCTCTGGTCAATATGAAACAATAGTTTTTGAACCTTTGACCATTTTAACAGCTAAAATATCATACAATAATGTATATATTTGGTACTGTATCTTTGTACATTGTACATGTTTTTATACCTATGCATAATTTAGATAGATAGATACTTTATTACTTCCCAAGGGGAAATTTCTTGTTAGAGTAGCACCCAATAAGGAAGTGCAATTTGTAAAGATATTGTAAACATAGTATGCAATTAAATATGTACAATATATATACACAATAGAATACAAATAACTATCCAGTGTGTATTAAGGAATATACATTAAATGTAAACACATAATTGAACAATTCTGCACATTAATGCATAAATCCACCACTTCTTTTTTTCTTAAAGCCGGATTTTATTCCTTAACAGCTGCATATGTTCCAAGTTGCATTTGTCATAATTATTTTGTGGCATCCAAAACCTTCGAATACAAACGCTGATGAAGGAAGTTGTGGGAGCGGAGAGGATTCTGGGTGATTTTCCTGTCAGACGCCAGTAGAGGGCACTGTGAGCTTTTCAGTCAGCCCCCCCCCCCCCTCCTCTCCTCCCATTCCTCCCACTCTCCCCCCAGTACAATCATGCAAGGGGACCAGCCCGCTGCTGGTGAGCTGTCTGTTGGTGAAGGAGATTTAAGCAAAGATGGTTAATATCAATCAGTGTGTGTGTGTGTGTGTGTGTGTAAACACACACTGAAAACTCACTTGAGTAATGAAGCGGCAGTGAATCAGCCTTTTTCCTGTACAGGGATTTGAGTTTGTGTGTGTGTGTGTGTGTGTGTGTGTGTGTGTGTGTGAAGGGGGAGGAATGTTAGAGGCGAGGGTATAGCCTACGATAAGATGTAGGCATGCTGAGAGTTGTAAAGAAAGAAAGAAAGAAAGAAAGAAAGAGGAGAATGGCAAATGGCCTTGCACAGATTTGTAAGCAGAGTTGCTGGATCTGAGTTCTGTTAAGTACTTACACAATCCCTCTATAAATACATGTACAGTGTGTAAAGCTTTCATAAAAAAAGTGTGATACTGTGCAGAGAAACTGTCTCTTATTCAGACCTTGAAGGAAAAGCTGGCGCTCTAATCAAACAGTCTTCTCATCAGGAGTTTATCTTTAATATCTTAGAGGTAGTGTGAGAAATTATTGAATAGATATTGGGGGAAAAAACATTCACCATCCTATAGAGATTGTTATTATTTTATATATTAATATAAAAAAGATAATACTGATGTTTTCCTCAGCAGGTTGAATTAGATAATCTGATGGACAACACAGGAAGTGGAGGCAAGAACATACTTTGTAGTTAAATGTGTAACAAATTTGTTTTTAAGAGAACTTTAGAGTTTTTTTGAGTTTTTAACCACAGATATAAGCTTCAGTTTTTAAATTAATCCCATAAATACCCTTCCAAACAAATCACGGGCATGCAACAACATTTTGTTTCCCCGCCAGCCGATCTACGGATGAAAATACAACCATTAAAACTGCATAACATGAGACCATTAGCAGAAGCAGACAAGTACACATTGTGTAAGACCGTTTAGTCAATCTGCTTCTGAAACACGACACTACCCACAAGATGGAGATGCTGTTGCTATAGAAACGTTAAATTAGCATCCAGGCCGCCATAAAGTAACACGAGGAAGCGAGAAACCTTCGCTGGGGATCGGAAATAAATCCACCACGTTTTACTGTCAAGCTTCTTTTTTTTCCAAGAAGAAAGTAAAGCAACAACATCATTAAAAATGGGTAATTAATGTATAAAATGAAAAGTTTATTTTGCCCAGTATTTATAATTTAATTATCATACCAGGGATTAAGGACACACACACACACACACACACACACACACGGTACTGGAGACTCATGGGAGTTTGAATTCATTGCCTTAAAGGCGTAATCCATCGGGGGAGTTAATTTCCTACTGGAACAGATTATTTACAATGTGGCCTATATATAAAGACGTATATGTAATCCACCATACAGTTTGTCACCAGCAAGATCATCCCACTGAACATTAGTCTCACTTTATTACATTTAGATAAATGACATAAACATGTTTGTCTTCAATTCAACCATATCACGGAAAAGAGCAGCATGAAGGCTGCATTAAATATGATGAAAACAATCTCAAAGTGCTTTAAAGAAGGATATCAGATTAACAAATGTTCTAATTAACTGTAAAATCACACCACTGATGAAGTGCACGTTAGATGCGTGCCTCCAGCACGCATGCCGCCATTATACGTGACACTCGTGTTGGAGGTGGATCTGCTGAAGCTTCTATTTATGTCTCTGAACATTCAATTACGTTTGAACAGAAATGACATGAAGACCACGAGCCGGCGTGAGTCGCCCGCCGCCTCTGCATGCAAACGCACTCGCTCTTCCTCCTCGTGCCGCCACGGCGCTTTCACTCCCCTCCCCTTCCACTTCTCCGACTCTTCTTCGGTGCTTCCACGCTCAAAATGTTGGACGGAGAAGCTTTCTGATAGCGACTTGCTTTTTGCTCTCTGCGCCGATAATTACAGTCAAAGTGGAAGAAAAAAAAACATAAGTGGAGAAAACACCCTGAATGAAGCATCCGTGTGTCTTAAAACACCCAATGCTGACGCGCGCTGAAGCTCCTTGTTCTCGCCTTTGAACTCTGGGCTGTGCACAAACACACACACACACAGACACACAGACACACACACACTCCAACACATCTGCACTTGGCAGCTCACTTGCACGCTCCGCACATACATTCCTCTAGATGTATGCATGTTCAAACACACTTCACAGCAGAAAATGCACACACCCACTCTCCTCATTCGTAAACACACACAAACACACACATACACACATACACGCACACACAACAAGGGGGTTCTCGACGTGTGTTCTCTCCATCTTTCTTGCTCTTTCCGTCTCTCTCCGGGGTGCTCATAATAGCGCCTGATGTAGCCTGCAATTTCAGGCATATGAAAAATACAGATGGCATCCCGCAAAGGGGGTTTCAAGAGTGGAGGAATAGTGGTTGTGAAGGGGATGAGGAAGAGGAGGGTAGGGGGTGAGGAAGAGGAGGGTAGGGAGGTGAGGAAGAGGGGGGTGGGGGTAGCCTGCTGTACGGCTGTAGTGTCATTCAACTGATGACTCGAGAGACATTTGCAGTGGAGTGCTTTAAACATGAGGTTTTTTCTTTGAAAGATACTCAAGATGGTCAAATACATATTAATAAATGAAAAGAACAAAATACATATGAGTATTCACTTTGGTAATGAGGTATTGAGCTGACTGTTTGGGGTCAAATCATCTATTAATGAGATAGAGATAGTGATACCTGAATATCACCAACAGCTTTTAAGGAGCAGCATTGTATTGTGAGTGAAATGCTCCGAATGCACATTTTCTTTTCCAATTTTTATAATTCAAAGAATGTATATGTGAGGTATACTTCAAAACAATAATCTTGAAGATATGCATTTAAATACATGTATGTTGAGCATTCAGCATAACAAACCACGAGTCTGTGGCGGTATTCCCTGGCGAGGCAACGCCGCTTGGATCTCTGGGAAGCGAGATCCAAAAATACACCTGCAGTTTTAGCTCATCCGTGTGGGTGCTGGGAAACTTAAGGGACTCCTTAAACGACTTCCCCCTGGAGCTCCAGGTGGATCAAGGGAAATAAATGAAACACAGTGAGATGACATGCGACTCAAGTTCTACTCAAACAGGCTCCGAACGCGACTGGACTCCATGGGTATTCCTTCTCAAACACAGCACATGTTTGCCCTCTGAAAAAGTAGCACAAACGGAGCCGGCTAATGCTAACTTATCACATGCAAAAAGGCAGCACGCCTAGCCGCTGCTAACGCTAACGATTAGCCGTCATGCAGGTGCAGGGGTTCCAGATCTATCTGCCCGTCCAGCGATGGTTCTCTGAGCGCAGCAGGACATCCATCCCTGTGAGTGCAGGCCTTGCAGCCGGCAACGACAGCTGCGTTTAGCCTTTACACCGCTCCATTGTATCCCCGGCCTGCTGGAGAGAGCGAGTTGGGAGCGGTTGTCAGTTAACTTGTTAACCTCAGGTCGCTGCTCGGCAGCGTAGTGTACAGAAATGTCTGGACATGATGGCGCCTCCAGCTCCGGGCTGTCCCCGGCAAAAAAAAAGTCAGGATTCAAGCGCTGGGAAAAAAAAGGGGTAGAAAGAGGCTATAAGGTCGCCTGCAGATCCTCCGCAGTTGGATCTATTCTCTCCATTTTGCAGTGTAGCTGAGGAGAAGGGAGGCAAAGCTGCATCTGCTTCTCCCAGTTTGTGGGCGTGTCGAACTCGCGACCTCCCATCAGACAAACCCAACAGCTGCTCGTGTCCTTCAGAGATGGTGTGGCCAGTAAAGCCCTATGCAAAAAAAAAAAAGCTCTGTCGGGATGGCTTGGAGAGACTCCCAACCCTCAAGGTGAGCAGGAAGAGAGCCTCCCACTATATAACTGACAACTCGAAAAACATTGAAAGAGGATGAATAGTCCGTCGATATGAAATAAATAATATTCATTGTTTTACAGAAGCTTTGGAAGGATCTCTGAGAGAGGACACCCAATAAATCTATACGACAAACATCTCCTGACCCAACAAGGTCAACCTCATGGTAACGGGGGTTATGTTGGGTAGTTACATTTCCAGTCTAAGTGGATCAGGGCTTCCCTTTCACTCCGGTTAGTGCAGCGGTAAGCTATCCAATTTCCCCCCGAGGCTTCATCTTTTCCAGGGATGGCATCCAGTGGGGGAGAAAAATGATTTTTGTTCTTTAACCCTCCCCCCACATGGTTTTTCTCCTCTGATTGGCTCTCGGTCTAAAAAAAGAAAAGTCCTCTCCCATTGCTTCATCGATTGGGGTACTCTGAGGAGGGCCGGCGGTAACATCCGACACCGGGGATCTGCTTGTGTATTGTGTCTGCCTGTCAACACTTTAAATTGCCACTGGTGCCAAACTAGCGACATTGGAGGCATTCAATATGTCAGATGCAGTTAAAGAAGGTGGGTGGGATTATCAATGAGAGGGTGAGTAACCAAAGAGGCTCCCCCATTTTTTGGGGGGGAGACACACAAACAGGAAGTGGAGCAATTTGATTACCATATTGATAGTTTCTGAAATGAGAAACCGGGGGTGGAAATTGATTCCATGCACCATGTCGAGCGCTGGCTTTTTAGAGGAGGCAGAATCTGAGAGGTAAAAAAAAGCAACACAGGTTGTTTGTTTTTTTAAAAACAATGGGTTTTATTTGTTTGCCAGCTCACACAAGCCGTCATCTAACGAGTCACAATGCTCCACATCTCCTCTGTGCAGAACAGACGGGAGGGAATGAAGCTGTTCTCCGATCATGTCGTTTGACACTGGAGTAATGACACGTTGTTATAAGCGTCGTGACATTACCATTCCTCTGCTGTTAAGTGACTAAGTCTACGGTCCAAGACAAAGCGAGAGCAAAGGCATGAGGATGTAACAAGGAACCAATATGACAAGAGGATGACAGCAGGGAAAGTCTCAGACTAGATTACATTATTCTAATGTGGCCAGACAAAAGGGTAACGGGACAGGAATAAATGGAAATTCTGCTGAGTCAGAGTAAAGCAGATAAATGCCAATGAGCCACTGGAAAGACTTTTTTTTTTTAATGAGAAATGGCAGGAAGTGATAGGATGAAATGAGAGATCAATGTGAGCGGGGGATGAATGATTACACACAAGTCAGACGTTATAAAATAGTTCATTTCTTTCAACAAAAAAGAAGTTTAACTGTAGTTTTCACTTTTTCAGATGTGGAATGAGTGCTCAGAGTAAAACCATTAACTCCTGCAGAAGTTTAAGATAGTGACAAAAAGGGCAACGGACCAAACAATTTCCAACAATTTAACCAGATTAAAGAAGCTCAGTTTGAACATGATTAAAGTTATTCTGCGTCTAAAAGAAGCAGCGGCTTACGAAAAAGGAACAAAGGAGTGTGAGTTGTTTCATGCAAAGCCCTTTATGAACCTATATAGTTAATAATTTACTAATTCATCTGTAGAGAAATAGAGTTTTAATTACATGCCGCTCCGCTTCAAAAACAGAGCAGCATGTTTCATGTCGACATCACTCATCCTCAGAAAGCTGATTTATTACTGCGGACTTATTTCTTCTCTATAGAAAATCTGTTCCTGGAAAAAAAAGTCTAATTTCCTATTTTTCCATTTAAATCTGTATTTACACTCTTCTGTATTCCCTGTAAAGAAAACACATTAGTGCTTTCTACATGTATATACTTGTTTTCTCATGATAAATATGTACTTATACAGTGTACATGTGATGCTAATGACACAATGTAATATGCAAATGAACATATATACTAATGTTTGAAGCAAAAAAAACAACAACATGTCTGCCGATCGTGAGTATTCTAGTTTGTAAAACCTCATTATCCGCTTGTGTACTTTGGTTTTAGGAGTAACAGTCAGGTGCATTTGGTTGAAAAAACACAAACGCATAAAAAGCATCTCTTCTGCTCAGAGAAGCTGAAAACACTGAATATGAATATATATCTCAGCACCTGTTGCTAATGCTGTACAGCAAAACCTTGAGAAAAAAACTTCCTCTTGTGAAGTAGTAACTTGTATACTTGATATTTATATTATTATTCATGAGAACCACAGTACCAGCACATGAAATTACATTGTTTTAATGGTTTTCCACCACAATTGAATTAGCCCACCGGTGCATATCATTAAATTTTGATGAATTTTGTTGAAATTTGGGTGCAGATATTGAATCAAAACACAAATAGAGGAGGGTTGTAAGTGTCCTTGAGCATTCATCCAGTTAGTCTTCATTCGGTGATTATTGCTGCTAGAAAACACGCGTGTTTGGTGTGGAGGTCTCGATGGGTTGACCACAAGCTGTGTGATAGATGTGAGCCTCAGAAAAGACAACATGGATCCTTGTGCTGCGAGCCGTGGAGGAAACACGGGGGGGATTTATGTCCGTCTCCCCGGACTAAAGCCGAGTCCAAAGCTCCTGGATTCCTGCGTCTCTGACCTCACGAGTCAGCGTACGTCCTCTCATCTGAAATTATTCCTGTTTCCACAAGCGGAGACGAAGCTTTAATCAAATGTCAGCTGCCCCCTTTCTCGCCGTCGACCTCCCTCACACGGAGCCGTCACAGCGGGGCGGAGAGGTCAATCACTTCTGCCACCGCCGTTTCCTCTCAGGAGCGTTTCCACCGCACGGGGGATGGACATTAAGGCGATTTGAATCAGCGCCGGCAAAGTGGATGTTTCCTCGGCCGCTTGCATGGCTAACACACAATGTGATGATTAATGTGCGAGGGCCGGGGTTATCTCAAGTTTGGGTCAAAACTCAAGCGATGTGAGGGCCGGTGGTGCGATTCCACAGGGTGGCTCGGGAAATCTGGACAGGAAACAAATACACAAAACGCTCGCCCCACTTTTTAGAAGAGGCTCTAAAACTACAACACCTATCGGCGACGTGTTGAAAAGAGCATCTCCTGACACTCGGCAGCGCTCAGCATCAGCTGTTTTCTGACTGTTTCTATGAATAAAACAGCAGCACCACCAAACTGAGGATGTGATTTCACATTGGATAATTAGGAGAAGTTGATAAACTGTTACACGTCTATTAAAACGGCTGAATTCATGCTGCACATCATGGCTTTGTTTCACAGCTTTGACAGTTTTCACGCCCTTGTGCCCTGTGCAGAGGGGCCCTGCAGGATAGAGGGCTACACTCAGATGTGGATTTTAATGCGTAAATAATGTTTTATTTCATATAAACGTCGCCCTCCAAGAGCTGCTGTTGGGTGGAGGGCAAAGCCGATAGAGCCAATGCTTCACTGTGACATCAAGGTCCAAAAACAGACAAGCATACACCACACCGCTGTAAATGCCCAGCGTGTCCGGCACCAACTGTGCCATAATTAACACGGTGTCAACCCTGCGTGGAGAAAAACTATATTACACTCTTTACACACACACACATCATTGAGTTCCCATGCAACACACTAATTTGTGATGAACAGATGAGAGGTGCGCCGTTAAACGTGGTTAAAAAAAAAAAGCCAGTTCATTTGTCGGCGAGCACATTTTACACTGAACGAGTCAGGAAGCTTTTAGATGAAGCTCAAAGAGGATGGAGAATAAGGGCACGGGTGTTTGCCTCTGTTATCCTTCTGAAGATATCCATTGAAGAGGATAAAGCTTTTTGGGAGCGAGGCGGGGCGCTCTGCCAACACTTGTTTAACACACTTCGTGGCGTGCTGCGCCTTAAGTTCCACGAGGCTGCTGGCGACTTTGGAGCGGCACTTGGCGAGCGGTGCGCTGCCCATGTTTTTGTTCAGCTCAGTGAGAAAAATGTGTTTCATGGAGCAATGCTTCCATCGCTGTCATGTGCGAGGAGAATTTTGGGCTATCGGCTAAAAAGAGGAGGAGCGTGTTGGTACGTCCCACTGTGGCGCTAAAGGATGCACAACAGGTTTCCGTTGTCTGACTTGCAAAGAACTGTTTGTCTCCGTAACCCTCGTGGCAAAACAAAATGGCCGCGACAAACGCTTGAACTGCAGAGACCAAACGTGGACCAACGTTTGCAGTTTGATTGGGTTGGAGGTAACGGCAGAGACATGTATGTGTCGTGTGAAGATATGAAAGCAAGCCACAGAAATATTATAAAACATGTTGAAGATGAAATCATGCCAAAGACAAATGTCAAACTTTTAATACCACACGTATAAAATGCATGGTTAGTAAGCACTTTGGAAAGTTTGTGAATTGAAAAAGGACTGTAATCATAGGAACATCAAAGAGATCATAAGAAACCAATGCGTTTTTGAGTGAGAGACGCTACGCTAAACGTGCTACCATCTCAACGTTGGATACAACACACATTGTACAATTTCATGACAATTGTTGCCAGCGTGTATATTTTGTTGTCTACTTTTTCACTTTGATGCTTTGACAACTTCCATACCGATAAAGCCACATTGAATGGATTTGAATTGAATTATTCGTGGCTTCAACAATGAAAGTGGAGTTCAAGCTTTTTCGGGAGTCAAACTACCAACTTTTCCTGCCTCAGTCCGTCCCGAAGCTCAATCCCTCTGTGCCGTTCTTAAGTGTGGCATTGCTCAGCTCTTATCTCTCTGTATGGGACTTGCTGTGAAACACCCGCTTCATTTCATGACTGCTGAACAGATGCTGATACTGTCTCTTAAGCTGGTACATTACGGCAGAGTCGATCTGGAGAAGACTTTGCCACATGATGGGGTGTAGTATTATACCACACAGATGCTGGCTAATCCCACCTGTCACAGTTGAGGTTCCATTTATTATCAAACCTTCCAGCTGCTCTTTTCTCCCCCGCTCAAGTGAAGGATCTGACTCTTTTTCATATCTTTTCACACCCAATTAACTCACGGAGGCAGAGTTTGCCCTGTTGACCATGTGACGCTGCACTGAGACGTTTCTCTTCTCGCATGATGATAATAATAGAACGGTTGCCAACTGCAGTTGCCTTAGCAATCACCAACAAGCTGAAAGCAACGACTTTCTGCGCCGCAAAGCAATAGTTTCATTTATTTAAATACCCTCTTAATATCACGTGATTAACAAAATACACCAAGCGTTCACAGCACGCTAAACATGACATAAGGAACAGCATTCATTATAAATAACTACTTCATATAGAAAACTGGTCATTGAATTATTTCCATACCACATTTTTGAAAAAAAAAAGGCAGGAAGCCGTTTGTTGACTTTGCGTATAATCCTTTGTCTTCTTAGCACATCGCTGCAAACACAACGCAGACCCATGAACAGAGCGAACATCTCTGGATAATCAATCCCTGGCAATGCAACGCTCTGTAAACATCATCCATCCAACACACACTCATCCCAGAACACACAACAACAAAGTTGATTACTTATAAGCAAATGTTTGAGTTAATAGTCTTCAATATGGCCAAATTTTTCTTCTTCTTCTCGTAAAATATATGTAATACAAATCCTTTGAAATTAATGTGTATTCATTTTTTAATTATTTTTGACATGTATTGTTTTTTTTAATTTAATTCATTGCCAAACATATTTATTTCAATGGCATGTATATTTATTTATTTAAGTATTTATTTAATCTTGGGCTAAATAGCGTTCCACAGATCACAGCAAAGGCATGTTTCAATAGATTTAACAGGAACAAATACGTAATTGACCCAGAGCAAATATTGCATTTGCCTTTGTGTAGTCTTCCATAAAAACACACAAACACACATCGAACACCTGCCTGCTGTCATTTCCTATTATTAGATTGCTTACAGAGGGATTAAGACAGATGGGGTTGACGCCTCGATCCTGGTTGCTGATCACTTCTTGATTTATCTTAATATAGATGACCATCTGCATTGTACCTACGGTGTTTGGCACGCAGTGCTGTGACGTACCTGGTGCCAGGTAAATATGATTTACTAGAGATGATTCACAGAAGACGAAGCCATCTGTATTCCCAATGGGCCTCACATACAGTACGAGGGAGCAATGCACCTTCAGCCGTTTTCACGAGTGGACAATCGAGGCAGATGAATATAAAGGCTTGTTTTTATTGATGTGTGTTGCTTGTGTGTGTACGTGTGTGTGTGTGTGTGTGAGAGTAGTGCGCGACCATTTCATCAGTGAAGATGATTGGGTTTGGTCCCGTGAATTCATATGTTGCCAAGATGGAGTCGGCCGCTGCACGCCGATGCCGTCCGCCTGCTGTTTGTCCGTCATTTGATTTGCACAAACCCAATTTAAAATGTTACGGAAATTTCTGCAAACGTTGGCAATTACAGCAAATAACGGGACAAGCTGTGCACAAAAAAAATCAGTGTGGCGTAAATAACAGCGTATCAATTAAGTTTGTTTTAATGTTTGTTTACATTTCAATTTGTTCCGGTGTTTTAATAACAATATTGATGCCACATCATTTTGTATTTGAACAGCGTACAGTATGTAGTACATCTACTTCATTATACATTTTTAGAGTACACAGCTGCAGTTCTCTCTCCAATCCTATACTCACCTATTTGTGTGCAGGTGTGTATTCCTTACTCTTTCAATTGAATATCAATATAAAATCTCACCCTAAGTGTGTTTTTGTTGCAAGGAGAAGAGTATAAACTGTGAATTAGGATCCAGTTCCTTATGCAAGCCGCTTTTATTCCAACCAATGGTGGCTTTAAGCCAAGCCAATGAGCTGCTAAAACTGGCGAAGAGCTTATCGAGCGCTCTCTTTTTTCGTCGGAGTGAAAGTTAACTGCTTGCAGTTTGTGGCTCCGGCCGAGATTTAAAGAGCCTTGATCAAGTCGAATCTGTCGAATTTCATCATCTCTTTTCTTTAAATATTTGTATTATAACTTATTGATTCCGGCACTTCTTTTCTCACGACCGCCTGGGATTCTTGGACACATTTTTGAATTGGTGACCCCGACGTGATCTCTGGTGGTTCGTGGGTGAGAATAGAGATTTTTGGAAAACGAACCGAAGTCTTTTCCAATCCTACTTTTTTCCTGTTTCAGCTGCACGTACACACTCTGCTGTTGGTGATGCGAAAACTAAATATCTGTTTGCAGAAACCACTATTCATTAAATCGGCATAGAAGATACAAATCAGTTATGACAGTAACGTTCATCCCCGAGCCATGCAAGTCACTTTTCAATACCGGCGTTACTACATTGATTGTGGGCGACTTGTGAAATAGGATGATTCAGAATTTGAGTGGTGTATGCACTTGCCACGAAGGTAACATATCACCAGACTGCTTGGGCGCAGCTCCTATCTGTTTATATTAGGCATAATTAGAGATGAAGAAGATTTGCTGTTGAATGATCTTCTGAAAGTATGCTCGGATACATAATTGTGTTTACTGGCTGAGGGAAAACAAGTCTTTCATCTCCTGGAGATAAGAGGGTGATTTGTAGTCCACTTGGTGGCCTCTTCTGTGTATTCTCAGGTCTGAGCTCTTTGTTGCTTTCCGCTCCCCCAGCCTGCCCCTCCATCACTGATTAATGCTGGCGCTCGCCTCGGCGTCATAGAAAGGCTGCTGATAATGACTTTTCACCCGGCTTGGTGGGTCTCTCAGTCCGGGGAGGAGATGAATGAGGTGAAGGGAGGTAGGGAAGTCAGAAACGCAGGATCTCTTTTTTAACCCTTGTATGGTGTTCTTTTTTTTGTGTTACTTACCAGGTGTTGTGGGTCTGTTGGACCCGTTGTATTTTGGGGTTTTTAATTCAACACATTCAAACAATTTATGTTAAAATACTCAACAGATGTTTTCTTCATCCCAATTAGAAGCAATATAAACGGCAAATATGGTGCGTTAGCTAGCTATCTGGGCTGAGCCGCTCCTTTTTTTAACTGTGCAGTTCGTTGATCGACGTAAACACATCTGGAAAGTGTATCCCAGTGATCAGTATGTCGCTTAATCAAGGTTAATATAAGGTTATCCAGCTCATATGATCCTGTCAACTCTTTAATATAAAAAACATTGACAGAACAAGAGTGGAAATACTAATCAGCACTTACTATATCTGTGATTCTCTGCAGCGGTATATGACGGACAGAGCACATTCATAGGTGCTTTTTATAGAACTGTAGAAAGTGTTAATTATATCTTAACTTTAGAATGAAACTCATCTAACACGATGAATGAGACTCCTACGCAATTAGATTAAGAGACTAAAGATTAAATAAAATGGGTCAGCAGGCTAATAACATTTGCATCTGGAGCCTAAATTGCATCGCAAATTCAATCTCAAAGGTGTTCAACCACAGATATAAGTGATGTACCATATACCTTTTGAATAATTAAAACCATGACTTTTATGGCCCAAGTAGTCTTCAAAATAGATTAGTGCTCCTTCTTGTAGTTTCCTACAAAATGCATTACCTCATCTTAAAGCTCCTCATGTATTAACATCTGGGTATTTTATCAATACACACTCAACATATTTATTCCACTTATTTGCCTGCATGTTCATGTCACCTGCGTTTCACAGGTGTCGTGCGACACATCACCTGTGAACCAGTTATGTGTTGCACATCACACATCACAGTGTTGTGTGATGTGTGAGCTCTATGACAAATATGTGTCATACAGCACGCTGCCAAACCGTATTGTATAACACACGGCCTGCCTAATTATCAGTTTTTACTTTGAAAAGTTTGACTTTAAACTTAAAAAAATCCTGCAGATCTTTAAATGTTTACTACATTTGGTGAATAGTGAAGATTTAACATATTTCAAAGCTTATCGTGCAGCATTGTATTAGGTTGAATACACAACAAATGCTGCATTCATTTCACTTTGACACTCACATTTATAAACATAAATTCACATCGGTAGTAATATCCTGGCAAAATATGTTAAAAGTACTTCAAAATGACCAGTCTCGTTAGCTCGGCACTGACTTTCTCGATGCTCTGTGCTCGCCAACAGGCAGACCCACCACTTCATTTGCTATTTGTTGGCAGAGGACGTTTGGAGACTCTCATGCTGCTACGCGACACAAGACAGCCGTCCGGTGCGTCGGCTGCCAGCAGCGTGCTCGGTGGTCGGAAACCCATAGCGCATGGAGAACAGCGCTAAGCTAGGAAGGAGATAGGAAAACTGCAAACGTCAAAGGTTCGGTTGAGCAAATATTAGAGGTTAATTATTTAAAGCAATCGCTTTAGAATTGAATGCAATTATATGCTGACGAATGAATTACTGTTTAAAAAGGTGGAGAAATTATTTGGCACAGGCAATGGAGCTCAAGGGGCATTAAAACTGCCCCAAATAATTCTGATAAACTCTGATAAACCTTCATTTTGTATTCAAATGTTTGTGTGAAAGTTAATCTGACATACGACCCAAGTTTGGATCATTTTGTGAGCCAAGACTAACAAAATAAGTGTTTGTGGAATAGCTTGTGTCGAATTTTACAGCTCGATTTGTTGTTAATACAAACAAGGTTTTTAATTGACTGTGATGCTGAAAAACATTAGTAAATGGTGATAATCTCACCGTTGAATTTCACTTAGCAAAGTGTCTGAGCAGCCTCAGTGTGTGAAGTTTGCCTTCCAGCCAACCTGCATGTCTTTGGTACAATAAATAAACACATATAGTATGTTGTTGTCTGAAGTAACAGCACTTTAATTAAAAAAACTAAATACAGATTGGGATTAATGTCATCGCCATGTCAGATGCACATGGTATCACGCCTAGTTCAGGATGTTTTCCAGGATTTACTTTAATCTCGTGATAGGGTGGGTAGACCGCTTTCCAGCTTATTTGTACTATCAATATTTATTATTATTATTTTATGATAGTCTACCTTTGAGGCAGAGGCCTCCTCGGCCCTTTGAACGGCTCGTTATAGACGACCACACGTACTTTCGGGTTTAGTTTAGGACGGACAGAGCATTATCTATAATATTATTATAATGTGAAATTGTCATGAATGCTGATGCAGGGAGTCGGGGAAGGAGCCGTCCGCAGACTTTGTTCATTTCAATGATTTGATGCAAGACTGAGCTCACAAATCAGAGTAAAAAAAAAAGCAGGGAGGTGACAGACAAAACAGGTTGAAAAAAAAACTATCCAGCAATGAAAGACAAACTGACAAGACAGTGAAAAGACAGGACCATAAATACACAAGAAACAACAAGACACAGGTGGAAAGACGTGAGGGCATGCTGAAAGCTGATTGGTGGTTGAACAATGGTACCGGACCAAGGCCGACAAGACTAATTAAACACAAGGGAACACACAAAAAAGAGGGAAAACCACAAAGACAGGAAGTCAAACAAAAGCAAGACCCATGAAGCAGGGATAGCGTAATGAAACAGGAAGTGAGAACTAAAGTCAGGAGAAACAAGAATATTTAAAATCATTTATAATAAAGCTCAACCATAAAATGATAATACACGCGGTTAGAAATGACATCACACTGTCTCTGTGATGATCCATGTTACTTATCCTCACGTCACGCTTGTCTGCTTTCATTAAAACAAGCCTGGAAAACGGATTTTATGCTGGAAATGCCCAACACCTTTAAGTTTGTTCTGCGCATCAAAGTCCATGAATTTAACAGCCTTACATGTGTCCAACATGTTTGTTTTTTATCCAAAAAACATCATGGCTAATTGTATTTTCGTACCAGCATATGCTATAGTACGGAAGCCCATTTCCGCCATAAAAAAAATGACAAAAATAATTTCGACTTCTTTTTTGTTGTCATAATTATGACTTTTTGTCATAATTGTAATTTCTTTTTTTGGTCATCATTATGAATTTTTGTTGTCATAATTATGACTTTTGTGGCTGGAATGGGCTTCCATACGATTCAGATGAGTCATTTTGAGTTTACAGGAAGATATAGAGGTCGACAGAAAAAAAGTCTTACTTATTTGTCATTTTTAATGCTAGATATCAATTTAGGTTTTAGTATAATTACTAGAATGTGATTGCTTCAAATAAATTAACATACATTAACATCTGTACCTTGTGGCCGTCACTAGAAATTCATTAGTCATGCAATGCTGGTTTGACCAAATAGACCTCAGACATCATGTTTAGTCATTTATTTTTCATGACTAAATCTTTAGCATCATCTTCTGCCAGACTTTTAAGCTCCAACGTGTCGACCTCACCCACAATTAAGAGCTGGGGAAAGTGAACTCTGTGATTTATGATATTAAGTGTGTTTTCCTTCAGTTTTTTTAAGGAAGTAAACAACAGTCAACATCTAGGAAGACCATTTGTAATACTAAGTTTATATTCCACGCCTTAAATAGACACAAGTTAGCTTAGCCTGCTAATGAAACTTTTAACATCAACGTCTCATGAGCGAAGCTGGCAAAGTATCGTTGTGTTTAACGTGTGCAGAGAAGAGGGCACGATTCTGAAATTGTGTTTAAATCTACTACATACATTGTGTCATAGATTGTGATAGTGCAGCTATTTGTTTTGTTTATTATCAGTAGGACTACATTTCAAAGGACATCATCTTCTGCAGTACATGCACTATAGATCACACAGGTGTGAATAATGTTAATTATTGCCACAGTAACATCATTATTCATACAGCGAAGCATGATATACGGCGTTATGATGTTCATTCTTGTTTGATCCATGAGCAGAGGAGCAGACAGTTGAAAGTAGAGAAAGAAAGGAAATTGAAAGATGAAAGTCGAAAACAAGTCTCTTTGGAAAAGCTGTGTGCGGAGGAAATACTGCAGAGTGTGGTGGCTTTGATCATTCTGCCATGAAGTCTGAGTTTCGAGTTTGAAGGAGGTAAATTTGCGCACTTGGGCAATTATTAGCCAGTGCAGATTGTTCTCTAAGGTCCGCTGCACATGGTCAACATCTTCTGAGTTGTTTGTTGGACATTTCTATGGGTTAATCTCAGTGAACAGGTACATTTCAATTAAATGGGTCAATCCATAACAAATGCAAAATATTCTGGTATTGTTGAGGTAATGTGTGTGTATCATACGGTCTTGTTTGTTGTTTGAATTAAAAAAAACATTTTTTTACCATGCAACCCCTCGTAAAATAAATTGTATCTCCAGCCAACAGTCAGAATAACCAGTTTAAGTGGTCGTCAGTTTGCATTATTTCAACTTTGTTTAGGAGAAAACTCAAAACATTGATACCCATGATGCCTGGCGGCCATGGAGGAGCCATTAGGATTATAAATTCATCCGACATTGTCAGAAAGTGACTTGATATAAGCTCCAGACTGTTTTAAAGTCAGTTTAAAAACTATATATATATATTGTTCGCTTCCACATGTCATTATTGATGACGTTTCTTTGTATATTATTTCATACTATAGTACTAATAAATACCTTACGAGTCAAACTTATTTTTTCCAGAGATCTGCAAAGTGTCTGCACAAAAGTAAAATATTTTATCTTCAGCTGTCCGGTTTGCCAGAGCCAATTATGTAAGCCCATTTCAGCCTCAAAAAAAAAATAATTCATGATTATGACAACAAACACAAAAAAATCATTGTGACAACAACAAAAAAGTATGAAAAAAATAAATGACAAGTAACTGCACTAAAGTGCTCCAGCGAGCTACAGCTGGTAAAAAGTGACATCATTCTGGGTATCCAGCTAAAGTCACCACAATGAAGAAAATACAAACGACGCTGGACACTATTCCGCGTTTGAGTTTTTTCCTTCAGCGTGCTCCTGCAAAACACCCGAGGCACTCGGCATTGCAAAAAGCAATCACAAGAAGAAGCCACAGGCTGCTACAACAGCCTCGGTCTGATCGGGGCCTCGGGGACGATAGATTATTAGATTATTAAGAATTGTGCTGTCGGTGCACGTTTAATCTAAAGCGCTGATGAACGATACGCTGATAAATGTACACGACTCACAAACAATATCTTGATCAGTTCTCACATAGTCAGATCTCATGGCCGCCCTTGATCTACATTTTGTCAGAACCTTGATGATCATTTGTCAGAACATTGGTGTGAAACCATTTGGTAAGGTGGTGGGAAGGTGACTGAAACAGGGTGTCCATGAATCCATGAGCGGGAGTTGAATGATTGAAAGGTGCCCAGTGTCTCATAATTGCAGTGGATTACACTTCCATAGACATGTGAATACCTCTAAATGATCCACTGCCCATAATCTGTACCTGTACACTTACATTTTATGCACTGGTGCCTTGTAATGTTCCATTTGACAAATGGCTTATTCACAGGCTGTGTTTATTGCCTCTCTCGGGGTTAGCCTTCAGCTGCAGTCCATGAACTTCCAGGAGAACACGGACTGTTTCTAACTTTCACTTCTTCCTGGCCTCATTTAATGTACAGTAACAGGGTTTTTCCATACCCTTAGCCTTCCCCTATTCCCAGCAGTTCCCAGTTTAATGAGGTCTGCTGCTGGAGGCAGCCGGACTAAAGCTTCTTTCCTGTTCACCGTTCAGTGTTTGCTGGAACAGGTCACTGCGTCAAAACACCTGCTGTTCAACGTTGTGATTGAATGTGTTCGATACGTTCATTGATCTCTCTCTTCTCTTTCACACAATCCCTTGCATCCTCACATCTCTACATACATGCAAAAAAAAGTTAAGGGTCTCACTATATTTGTGACAGATGTGATATTTTCCTTCGCTTCACTAGAAGCAAACATAAAAAAAAAGACCTGTTGAATTAAATTCATCATCCCAGTGCTGACAGTTTCCAGTTGTGAGGCGTATTAATAGAGTTTATGGAGCTGACGGTGTACATGGGGCAAAGGTCACAGGGAACATTTGGTCCCTTGTGTGGAATCTGTCCTCTCCATCTCCTCCATCATCACTCATTGTGTCACCCGTTGCCTCGTACTGTGACTTTCAGACGTGTGCTTCAGGTTTTTTTTATAGACTTTTTTCATTAAAGACAAGAAAAATGACGGGACACCCGTCACAGATGTGGTGAGCATTCATAGAAGTAATATAAATATTGTTTATAAGCACTTTAATTCAAAGCACTCATCAGAGAGCTAACCAATGGGAGTGTGAGGCCCAGTCGAAAAGCCCCCCCTGAACCCTCAGACCCTGAACTCTTAAACCCTAAACGCTCAAACCCTGAACCCTCAAACCAGGGGGCGCAGCCAGCCTGAAGGCTGCGTTCACAACCATACATCCCATTTCTGGGGAGCATTCCCAAATACATAAGCAGCAGATGTTGTCCACAGCGGCGCTCTTTTCAGGTGTACATTAAAGTGGAAATGATCCACGTACAAATTGTGGAACAGAAGGCTTCGAATGATGAAACTGTGTCGAACACATTGTGGCACATTTTAAGACACCCTGCGGTTATTTACCGGCCAACATCAATCATAATGCAATGTAAAAAACAACAATTCAGAGTTATTCCTCTCAGCAAGGTGTGTGTATATGCTTGTGTGAGGGGGGTCTTAGCTGATGCAATTGGTGTCAGTGTTTCAAACCCCTTTGCAAAGCAGCTGGAGACAGAGGAGCTCCCTCAGCCCTCTTTCCATTAATCCCCCACTCTCCTGGAGGAGTGGAACAGGTGAATATTTCACGCCGGCTGCACAGAAAGAGGGATGAGGCCTCCGGTTGACGCTGGACTCCATTTATAATGGATGGGTGGAGATGGCTGAGCTTGTCTCATAGAGAGTAAAGAATGTTCCCGAGGGAATCTCTCGTCATACTTACATTCGTCCGGCCTCGTCTCTGCTTGGACGCTCTCTGGACGCTTGTTATTTGTGGAACAGACATGATGCCATCCCTGTTTTTACCAGAGAAAACAGGTTGTTATGTTGGGTCCAGCCCACTTTGCTGTAAATCATTACATAAAACAGCTATTGCTGGATTGGGAAATTAAGACCGACACCCAGCCGGTTGGTATTTTTCTGTTGTCTGACTTCGGTAACCAGCTGATTATAATTAGGAGGACCTGTTTTTTTTGTTTGTTTTGTCCAGAAAACCAATATTCCTACTTTACATAGTTATTTCCTTGCCTTTCATAAGTATACATAGTTGTAAATCAGACTAAGTCTTGAACAGTGACATTGTGAATAAAACATATATCATGGATGACGGGTGCTGTACATTGTTTTCTTTTTATAAATAAGGATTCACCACGAGAGGATTCCCTACAACTATCTCGTCTTTGGTATGCTCATAAATTATTGAAGTCGAGTGGATAGTGCAGGGCTGAAGAGGTTCTGCTTTCACATTACGCCATTTTTGTGTTTTGTGTGTCTTTTAATCTCATGCCTGTGAGTGTGTGCTGTTGTGTATATGTGAGTCGGGGTTACAGCAGAAGGGGGTGTCTTTCATTGGTGGAAGTTTAAATATATTCAGGCTTTGGTCTGAGAGCCAACATGCCAGTTCACAATGTCACAAAGGACTTTTTGATGGAAAGGAAATGGAAAGAAGAAAAAAAGAAGAAAAAGAAACAAGTGGTTTTGGGTCAAGGCATTGGATATCCTTTCAAGCCTGAACACTCCACTGGGTGTTTCAGCAAATGTCAAAGTCACTTCTGGCTGTGGACAGACAGCCTAATGGACCACAGCACAGCGAGAGTGGGAGGGCAACAGAGAAGGAGGCAAACCAAAGGCAAACATACGAGAGAAATGGAACAACCCGGCCACATCCAGAACAGACTGAGGAAGAGACTTCTCAATATCTTTCACTGTCTGCGTTTTTTTAATGCTCTGCTTTGTTTTTGAGACGCAGGAGAAAATCGGAGCACAACCCAGCCGTCTCAGCTCCCACTAATAAACATCGGAGGCACTCTGAAATGTACAAAAGCTTGAAGGATGACGAGTTGAAGGGCTGCTTTTGGCTCGTGTTTCCAGCAACGCAGTGTTTTGACTGGAGGAAAACAAGCCAGGAATTAAAGCGTGATCAGGATGCAAGCCATGAGAGCGCTTGACA
This sequence comes from Clinocottus analis, assembly GCF_023055335.1. NCBI lineage: Eukaryota > Metazoa > Chordata > Actinopteri > Perciformes > Cottidae > Clinocottus > Clinocottus analis. The sequence goes on from NW_027175965.1 coordinate 8,950,530, forward strand.
GGAAATTGTTGATGAATACTTTTCTTTACAGATATCTGACAGTTGCACTGTAGCACTGTTTTCTCACTTGTCAAATTGAATCCCCATAAAATGCTGCTTCATGTGTATGGCAGCTATCTTTGTTGACACATTATATTGCTCACAATTTCCCACGATGTATGCATTCGGACTACAGAACAACAATACAAATATATATTAATCTCTATCAATCTATCTATATATGTACGTATAGATAGATAGATACAAAAAAAATACGTGAAAGGGCCTTCTGGAGACCCGAGACGTGTGATTGGTCACTGGACCCGCGTGACCATTAACATGCGCTGTGATTGGTCAGTGAAGCTAGAATCTCAGGACTTACTGATGACCCCTTTCCCACAGATGTTTATGTGCATCTGGTGAGTTGAATACTGATTATGTTACTGTTTTTTTAAATTTAATCATAAACTAGCCACGGCGCTGGAGTTGCTGCTGCACCTGGGGGTGCTGGTGCTTCTCCCGCGGCCTCTTGGGAAAAGAGAGGTGGGTACCCTCCATACATGTGGTTATACCATCTTCAATAACACCAGTATGTGCTGTGTTCATACTAACCCTGTTGCAAGGAGTTAAACACAGACAATGGCTTCTTCCACCGATCAGCAAGTGGAGAACTTGTCAGAAAAAAAACAGATTGACTGTTTGCAGAGCTTCCAATTACCTCAGACCGTCTAACCTGTAATTATATTTTCACTCAACAAAGAAGTGTAACAGCCATAAACAGCGCCCATCTGTTTCGGAAAAAGCATTCGCTTGAAGAGCACTGTTCCACCTGGCCGCTGTTTACAGTGCTGTCAACAACACTCTGCGCACATCGTCTCAATTTACACTGACGTCACCGCCGCTGCCCTCCAACTCCCCTCAACAGTCACACACTCAGCTCTCGTTAATTGCGATATACTACTGTATGCGCTGGTAGGGGCGGTTAGGAATCGTGCTGACTCTGTATATCTGCAAAAAAATATATTTTCTGTCTGTGAGTCGGTGGCAAGGAGGAAAATTCCACAGAGGAAAAAGTATAGTTTCAAGAGCAAAATAACAAAAAAAAAGAACTCAAGAAGGAAATATAATGATGAACAATAATGTCATATACTTTAAAATTCCAGAAACCCCAAAAAAGAAAGACCAAGGACAGTAATAGCTGACAAAATAAGAGGCTGTTAAATAAGTGACGCACTTTTCAGCCATCGCTATGCCCGTTCCCATTTCAGTCACAAAGCTGTCGATGTGCTCAGTAATTTGGTCTTTTTGACCTGTTTTATATATATAGTCTATATACCTGACATTGACAGAAGACAGCTGTGGGTCATCAATACGTCTACTACTAGAGCTACAGACAATATGTTTAGTTTTATAAATATTTTGTTTGTTCTCTTTCACCCAATTAGAAACTCTACAGGTCCTGATTACTAGTTCATCTTTGATTGAAACTAGACAGTGTCATGTCATCTGCATGCAATACCATGTCAGCATTCTCAATTGCCAGAGGCAGATCATTTATGGAAATAGAAAAGGGGCCGAAGCCACTTCCCTGTGGGACCCCACAGCTGATTTATCTGTCTGATAAGCCACCGTTATAAAAGACTCTGCGATCTCTCAGAAAGATAACTGACCATCGAAGAGAGTGCCGCATTAGTGAATCCATATTTCTTTAGTTCAGTCATCATCATATCATGGTCTATTGCATCAAATGTAACTGAAGTCAGGCTGCAATGTTCTTGTTATCCATCTGCTTCAGCCAGTCATCAGTTAGCGGTGCATTGGCAGTGGCAAACCGTCACTGTTTGCCATCTCGATGGTCAATACCAGCCAGTTTCTCATTTGGCAGAAATAACAACATTCTCTCACGAAGCATGGAGCACCTACAAGAGAGGACAAAAGGAAATCTCATTTTGTGTAAAATAGTAATACAGCAAATTTGTACGAGATGAAAAGAAAATCATCTTTTTATTTTCTTTTTTACACAAACACACGGCTTTCATCCACCGCATTTTTTTGTGTGCTTCATTGCTGGATGACTCAAGGTGTGAGGCATCACACCTTCAGTGAGCTGAACCGCAGCCAGGCCAGTTTGTAGATAAGAAATCTATCCTTCAGATGCACAGCGATGACTTTGTCTGCCCTTCTGATTGTTTTGCAGGGGCCCCTGCTTTGATGGCTCGGACTGGAGGGATAAGAAAAGGCCAAAGCGACGGAAATCTGGGTTCTGTTTTTGCCAACACTGTCTCTCTGTATTGATTTTTGTCTGCAAATCTTCAAAGAGGATGCATTTATGCCTGAAGCACGAGACAGTGGAGGTGCGGAGAAGCTATTGAGACAGTTAGAGTGCAACTAATGTAGATTTGGCTCAGTCAGAGGGTTTGTCATTGAAAGGAGTGGGTTGCCAGTTCAGGAAACACTTTTATGAAACGAGCGAGGTGATGGGTTGATTTATTGATCTGGCACACTTACATAAACCCGAGGCACAGACACTTGGTTTCACAGAGAATTTAATGTGAGTTTGCCTTGAAGACAAATCCCAATTTAGGAGCAGATGTGTAATTATGAAACATTTCACTGAAGATCTTTTATGATTTCAACATCTAAAAATAAACTGTAAACAACTTATTGTAGAATAAATCTTCTGTATTGGTAGCTGAGAGCAAATGTCCTTCTACTGAAATCACCACAATAATCATCTTTTACTGTAACTTTTAATCCAAGGCAAGATTGATAGATGTATTTAGTACCACGGCGTAATGCATCACAGTTAAGTTTGTTATTGTCCACAGCAAAAGTATAATACTGTGATAGTGGCAGATGGGTTGCTTTACAGGCAACACACACACATTGCCACGAAACCAGTGTGGGAAGGTTCACATGGTCACAGGAAGAGTATCTGAGAATACGTTTTTACTGCCAAACTGCCCAACATGATCCGAATTCTTCTGACATTGTAAAACCCTCCCATCTGGTACCCAAAAAGTGGGTAAAAAAAAATACTAAGAATTAATTGCATGCACTGCTCCTTATGCCGGCACAATCGGTGTGGATATTCTTTCAAAAATGATGCCGGCAGCAGTGACACCTCCACGATAACAGGATCATGCTTTAAGATTTCATACAGATTCTGTGAGAAAAAAAGATGACCGTCAGGGCCATTTATCATGTCTTTGAGTGGTTCTGTCTTTGCGGGGAACAGGAAATGTGTCCTGTGACATTTGGCCACATCATCTTGAATTATTAGCGCCTTCTAAGAGGACACAGGATTTATCACCACTTCTGTCCCAACACCCTCTGATGCCGCACCAAGCAGGACTCGTGAGTCTCCTCCTGGCGAGCTGTGACAGGCAGCCTGTGCAATGCAGAAAATATCACAATTAACATTGCACCATAGATTGTATAGTTAAAAAAACACTAATTATTACAGATTCACCCGACATATAATCAACATTTAAGTTCCATTAATTTCCACAGTTAAACCAAATAGCTGCTGCTAGGTATCGAATATTAAATCAACTTTAGGAATTTTTTGGAGAGTTTTTGGATAATCAGATTTCTTTGGTGCATATATGTTTTTTCCAAAAGGGGCAATGATAGAAGCTAAAAATATGTAAGTAATTTACCTTTATGAATATGTGTCTTTAACATGATTAATAAATGCACTTTTGCCAAAAAAAAGAACTGAAGATTGTGTAGGAAAAAGCAAGTGGCACCGGATGTAGAGAGTGTGTGTACATATTACACATTATATATTATCATGTGGCTTTCATGTAATTATCTGACTCTAGCGCCCTTTCGAGGGCATCACTGGCCAAGGTGATGGCTTGGCAGCAGCAGCGCAGGTGGTTTGGTGTTAAGCTTAACCGCCTCGTACCAACTGATCCAAACATACAGAAAAAACAACATTTTAAAAGTTGTTTTTTTTGTGTTGCAGACAGACCTAACGAGGCATGATTATAGGCTTTTTTCACAAATCAGCTTCATTGTGGAGTTATTTTACGATCCTTTTTATCTGCTCATTGTAAAACCGCCATTAAGTTACCACAACTATACCGCAATAACTCATTTTCCTGAGGTTGTTTATGCGTGTATGTACAGATTCTTTTGCCGCGTAGCTTGAATAATCAAAACCTCGGCCTCAGTTAAATCCACGAGGAAAACACAGTCGAGCTTTTGAAATGGGGGACTTCACTTCCCTGGATGTAATCTGCTCAGATAAACCTGCAGAGAGCATTTTACAGTTACAGTCTTGGGAGAGATAATCCTACCTGATGTCACATCAGAGGAGGGGAAGGCTGCCGAGGTTATCTGTGCAATAATGATCGCTCTTGGGACTCCTGGCAACTGAGACGCAGCAGCTGGATTTCCTGGTCAACTGTACCCCGTCACTGTGTAGTCAAACACCGGTGTTTCTTTTCATGTCCTCTTTGTCTCATTTTAGCTTGTTTGTTAGCTACGTCTTTCACAAAGCTACGTACTCACTGCCTGTATTCATTACTTTCTTGCTGCTCGTGCAGTTATGGGACAGTATTTTGCAAAAGGGTTTCAAAGAAATGTTTTGTTTACCCTGCATACATGTCCAAGTGTAAATGTTAATGTGGTGGATAATGATGGACCTGCAGCAAAAGGTCACAGTTGACAGGTGACAAACTACCCTCAGAGGGCGTAATGGTACAAGCCGACTTGAAGTTTAACATCTGGGATAAACAAGTTCTTGTTTTTGTATTTTGAAATGTCTGAAGTGCCATAGAAACAGCATGTGACTAACTTGTTACTCAAACTTCTGCTCCATTGAAGAGAAAACACGTTGACAGACATAAACATCGGACTTGTGTTCACTGATGAGGATTAAATAAATATCATCATTTTGTCCTCTTCCTCTGCAATTCTTAAATTGCTAACTGGAACATCAGCACCAACAGTTGTTTATCCTGACAGCTCCGACTATTTTCACAATGCTATTTGTTGCAAATATATACATTTGCATTTATTTTGCTGATATTCGTGTTAATTAGAGAAAAGGACTAAAATGTCACTGTTTCTGTATGCCTTTCACTCCACTTCTTATGCACCATAGTGTTGTGGCAAGCTGGCCAAGTGTGCGAGGTGAAGCTAGAAGAGCTAATGGAAACAAATGGTTGTCATTATGAGTACTTTGCATTAAACTGCAAATGCTCCAAAACAAAGCTCGACAAGGAGTTTTCACCACGGCCGACATGGCACAGAGAGGCGAGACTCCATCTCTGCTTCTACTTTTTTATACACTTTGTGACTTACGGTTCAACTGTTCCCAAAGGAAAAATGTGTCAGCTCTGGTACTATAAAGCTGAGTGGATACAGCATTACAGTAACACTGCCACATACAACGTTATTTCCCACTGGGCCCACCAATGCTAAAAATGAATGTGGTCTGGTTACTAGAGGGTCTTGGATAAACGTCATCGTCAAATGACAACGGATAGGTGATTGTTTTCATTTTAAGTTGCACCGTATTTGAAAAAGACTAGCGTGTAGGAATTAAGAGGACTTATTGCTAACGTTACAAACCATGATAGCTAACGTTACAAACCATGATAGCTAACGTTACAAACCATGATAGCTAACGTTACAAACCATGATAGCTAACGTTACAAACCATGATAGCTAACGTTACAAACCATGATAGCTAACATTACAAACCATGATAGCTAACGTAACAAACCATGATAGCTAGCGTTACAAACCATGATAGCTAACGTTAAAAACCATGATAGCTAACATAAGCAACCATGATAGCTAACATAAGCAACCATGATAGCTAATGTTACAAACCATGATAGCTAACGTTAGAAACCATGATAGCTAACGTTACAAACCATGATAGCTAACGTTACAAACCATGATAGCTAGCGTTAGAAACCATGATAGCTAACGTTACAAACCATGATAGCTAACGTAACCAGCCGGGTTCAAATGCTTAGCTGTAGGCCTCGGCTAAGTTGGTAGCTAACGACATTGTGTTTTATCAGCTTTACTCCATGGACACCTAACAGTGTAGATATCTACCGCCCGGGTCCTCCACTTAATTTTTTTTTTGTGGTAATAATTATGACTTTTTTTTTGGTGGTGGAAATGGGCTTCCACAAGAATCAGTGTGGTTGGATCGATATTATCTTGCATCAGGGCGTACATTCATCAGTCCCCACCCTCTGCAACCGACGAGTCCAGTCGGGTGGACCCTGCATGAAACGTGTTAAAATTGCACGCCGCCACCAACAGATGCAATTTCACGTTTGTCCCACACCTTTTTATTGGAAATAACTCAACGTTGGCTTTGCTTTGGCATTGTTTCCATGGTGCCGGCATGTCATTTTAACACATTCTGCGCCACCATCATGTAATGCACTATTAATCAAGGTTGTTGTTTTTCACATGTTTCTGTGAGACTGAAAATAAGGGTGTGAAGGTTGTTGACCTGGGAACAGCATTGACATTCAACTCAGACGGTTCATCTGCTTCATTTACTTTCCCATGACTGAAACCATACCACCAGTAAAATGTATTATGACAAGCTGTTTTGGGGTGGCATTTAACCTCGTTAATAACTGTTTGTGTTGATTTTATACATTTTAATGACCTACGTAGCCTCTCCCGCCTATGTACTCGCCTTCATCACATATGCTAGTGATTCACAATTGCGATACAAAGACTCAAGTTCTCTAGAATGCTTTTTAAAAATTTTCTTAGTGTTTGAATTTGCGAGATGTGCAGTTGTTCTCCTTTTGGAGCTTGGCTGTCACTTCCTACACAAAAACAAGTCATACTTGTTCACCTTTTGATGTGGGAGTGCTGACTCATGTTCCACCTCCTCTTCCGCTGGCTCGTATGTGTAACGTCAACTTTTCGTGTGTACTCCGGATGTGTGGTTTATATCCTTACCATCGTCTCACGCCCCTTCCTTGGACCACAAGCTTTCTATGGTGCTCTTCAATTCATTGGAAGCCATCATCTTTTCCTTCACACAAACAGCAAGCTGATGAAGAGGAAGATCAAACTTAATTGGGCCGCTTTAGCTGGCAGTGACGGGAGAGAGCGCCTTGCATATGGAGGAGGAAGACCAGATATCTGTCTTTCAACTGTGCTTCACGACAACACTATTTAAATCCTATCCTTACTTCCAGGTTGCTTTGTTATGGCATCCAGCACGCAGAGGGAAGAGAGGATTATTACAAACAGCAAGGTAAACTACAAACTAATTAGGATAGATTGCACTCTCTCTATCTCTGCCATTTCTTTTCCTCTCTAATTTCCGGTCCGGGAATGATGCAGGGGAGAATCTAATGTCTGTGTTTGCAGAAAAGGAGTATGTTTTCTCCCCTTCTGGTTGAGGAGCTGATAGTTTGACAGCGTCGGGTGGATTTCGGTACCGACCCCACTCGCTTTATTTCAACGAATTTTGTGTCAAGCTAAAATTAACACACGGTCCCTGACAAGCCCCTCACGGCAGTCACATTATCCATGATGTGCTCCGGCGAGGGGAGAACCACCAAAGTGTGGTACTTTCAGTTTTCATTGACTGCTGCCCCCACATGTACTGCCTCATCGTGTTGTTTACATTGACATACTCCTGCTCTCCCACCTCTGCCCTAAAAATAGAAAACTAAACTTGTTAGTGGTCTTCACCTTTAACCTTGTTATTTCTCACCCTCTCCTTCATCTCACACACACACACACACACACATTTTTTTATACGAGCAGGCTGTTAGGGGAAATAGAAATGCTCTTCCGTATTGAGCTGTGGCTTTGTTGGATGTCTATGGATGGGAATGTATGATAAGAGAAGGAAACAGGCTCCGCTGTGGAGCTCTGGGGAGCAGAAGCCGCTCTCACTTTCACAGGAAATGGCACTTTCAGATCTCCTTCGAGCTGCATTGCAGAACTTCTTTTCTTCTTTGAGAAAGTGACCCCGTTGTAACTGTTTGTACTCAATGCGACATCAAGACGGGGTCGTAATGTCACCAAGAAGTCTCAATCAAGCCAATGAAATAAGTACCACGCAGTCAGGCCACAAGGGCAAGCAAATCATAAATCACTACTTAGAAGTTTTGCACGATATCTTAGCAACTACAGCAACGTGATCGTGGTTTCTATAGCAGTGGCAAGTCAGAAGATGGATTCACATCAACGTAGGTGTCTTAACAGCCTCAGCAGCAAATGTTTGCTGCATAAAAACGAAGAGGGAACACAAATGTTCCCCCCAAACGTCATTATAAAAAGAAAATCAATAATTAACATCATAAAACCAAAGGAGAAAAAAAAATAAACGCAATCCTTTTAGGTCCCCATTGAAAAGACTGAACTCAGAATACTGTGCCTAATGGGGTGAACATGTTGTGTATAATATTCAAATGTATTTCTACAGAGAAAGTGTTGCTTTTGATCATGGGCACGGTGACTCATGAAGGCAGAGGCGCCATTAGAGGAGACGGGGATGACTCGAGGGCTCCTCGGCTGCTTTATTACAGCGGAACGACACAGAGGAACTAATTATACGCGATGAATTAAAAATGTCATTCAATATTATGAATTACTTTGATAGCCTCCGTGTGTTATTTCATCCAAATATGTATACATTTAATGATGTAAAATCAATATATTGTGTGGTTCCTTTTAATTAATAAATCATCCATTCATGAAAAACGGCTCAATTTAGTTGTTTTTTTAAAATTTTGTCTCCTGAATTCAGATTTTTTTTTTTTCTCCATCCGTCACCTTTGACCTCTGTTGGTTTGGTTTCATCATCGTTGACGTCCGTTTCCCCCGATGAGACCTCCAATCAGAGCCAAGTATGTGAGGCAGGTGTTGTTAGCTAGCTGCCGAGCTACATGCACACAAAAAGCAGATAAATAGTGACAAGCGTGGATGTGATTGACTCAGATTGTGATAAACCCACATCCAAAAATAACGTTTTCATGATGCTAATTCTTTGATCTGCATAATCAACTGCTCCTAGCAACCATCACTGCAGCTTCTCAGTTACCTGCAAATGACGCTGCAGTGATGGAGGAGCTCATTAAAACACATCACCATCCTCTCCCGACCACAAATACCAACACGAACACAATTCCAGGCTGCGGGGGAATTAAACGGCGTAAATATGGGGCAATATTAAATCTTTTTAAACCAAAATCTTAACGATACTGATGTCACAATGCAGCTTAGTATTGCTGGACACTTTCCATTTCAAACACTAGCTTTTAAATGTTAGTTTGGACGCATTTTTAAATGTCTTTTCATATAAACCAGACCAATATGGTTATGGGACATGGATGCATCTCTCACTTTATGAATTAATAGTGCCTTGAAGCCTGCACATTTTGTTTTATTTTATAAACATCTGGAACTGCCCCAACGAGGGGCTCACAGTACAGACGATGGAATATCATTTCACACATTTTGGTTTCCATTTGAGTTTCTTTTTCTTTCACAAACTACGTCTGTAACATGCACTTCCCACTTGGAAAATTATATTTATATTGTTTACATTGCATCTGTGAGCCAATACCCTCTCGCTGCAATGAAGGACAATAAAGCAGAGAAAGCAATTTCACTTTGGTCAAGTTCCACCTGCAAAGCACCATTACTGTCACCGCCGCATGGTGGAAAGCAGAGTTTGTGCTCGAGGAGCGTTCACCTCGCGAAGACGGCTTGTTTCGCCTTGAGCAACATGCGTCCTGGAACCTGAAAAGCTCTCGTGTCGACATTGAGACAAGTCAACGTTTAGAGACAAAGTGCTCGTTACAAGCAGCTTCACCTAAAAGGGGATTTTCCAGAGAACAACGCTCACGCATATAGACACATGGCTGTTAAAAAACAGGACATAATCATAATAAAGTATATAAGTGTGTCTGGATTTAAGAGCCAAAGGGCAACGGTAGTGTAGTTTGTCGGAGTATAGCACACTTAAAAACAAGACAACGGAGCCCATGTGAGAAGTCATATGTGCACACAAAAAAGGTACAGCTCACCCTTTTGTTGGTTTAAAAGGTGTAATTTCAGATGGAGTCAAACGATAAACTACCATTTACAGCACTGCCTGATATCTACTGATGATGCAACATCTGATTTTAAACACTTTTTTGTGAAGTCATGCATTTCTTTGTTGCTGTCAACGCAGGTGCAGCTTGACGTGTGACAGGAGTGTGTTGTGTTGCCCATGCTGTTTATAGCTTGTGATTGGTGGTTTCCTTAAATCAAAGCTCTTCTCCCCCAGATCACTATTGAGCTTTTAATTCTCTCTCCCTCCTCTCCTCCGTTCATGCCCCACTTTCTCTCCCTGCTTCCATCACTTTGCGTCCGGTCTCACCTCGTCACTTCCTCTGTCTCCCCTGCATCTCTTCCAGTCTATCTGCCTCGTCTTCACACCCTCCTGTGTTCTCTTTTCCCTTCCGCACGGCCTGCAGAAGTTATTTTTTGAGGGAAATCACCCACCACCACTGGAGACACGCTGCTCGGTGTGTGGAGAATCGTAAATCAAGGAACCCAGAAGACTGATTCCTCTCTAAAATGTGCCACTTGTAAACAGCTGATTGAAAGCTGTGCAGTGTACGAACAGGCTGCAAGTAACAGAAAACACAAGTTATGGGATGTCAGATAATCAGTCGTCATGAGGAATCGCGTGAATGTTAGCGGGCTCGGAGGTAACAAGGCGTGACAACTTGCTTCTGGTTAACAGATTTACTATCTGTTGTGATTTTCTACAAAAAAAACTGCACATATTGCACAACTTGATATGCAGTGCATAGCTCCTGTGCATGTGTTTGTGCATGCATGCGTCTATTGGGAAGAAAATAAAGAGGGATGCAGACCCAATATCTCATATGCCTTTTTCCTTCCTTACTTTTTGAAACGTAACGACCATAATTGATTCATATTTATTACATATATTCGTTCTTATTCATTAAATCTCCCTGCAAAAACGCTACATGCATTATGTGTGGATGTAGTCAATATGTTTGTAAATCCTGTACAAGATTATAGATATATCAGCGGTCCCAGCACATATCCACTACCCCGATTGCTAGAGAATTAACTTGTATTACAGCAGCGGTTGACACCCGTCTCTCCTGTCGAAGGGCCCGCCCTGTTTGGTGAGGGCGATGATATCTCCTTTTATTTGGATACCAAATAATCAACAAAACGTTGGACAGCCCAATAGTTCAACATCGTGAATTCAAGTGACATTTATTAGAGGCAATAGTCAGGAAGTGGCTTACAAGTCGGCAACGGGGTAGCAGGTCAGGCAACAAGAAAGCAGGAACAGACGCAGGTTGCTCTACAAAGGGTAGAAGCAACAGAGCAATATTGACAATCTGGCAGGGAGGAGCAGATGGAGATGAGAACAGGTGAGCAGGTGGATGTTGGAGACGAGGTAAAGTCTCGGGCATGTGCTGGTTGGATAGAAAATATCAAGACTTCTTATAAGTAATGAAGGGGTCTAATAATCTGATCCAATATTACAAACATGTTAGTTTGTATTGATTAGCAAAAGAAATCCTCTCTCTTACTCATGGTGTATTCTAATTCGAATAGGTTAACACTATTAAAAGGATCGCCCTTTTTGTAGATAGGGACCAGGTGCTAGCTTGTATTGGTCGTCACCACTATCTCTCAGCATGGTGTTATTTCCCTCATAACCACCGGTAACCACTCTCTTAACGTTTCCTGACAGGCTTCCGTTGGCGGCGCGTCAGATCAGGGGGCTAGCTGTCTGCTCGCTGAGTCAGGAGTAGGTCCTCAGCAGATGTGACGTGGGCCTCGGTCGGAAGCGGCAGCTCCCTCTCTCTCTCCGCGCGAAGATATTTAGAATCGCAAGTCCCGATCGGCTGCCAGCATCTCCCGCCAGTCGATCGCCGAGCTTCTCTCAGTCACAGGCTTGAAATGTGCCTGTCATTTTCTGGGTGGGAGGCGGGTGTTCGGGCTCGAACATGCTGTTCTTTTCTTCACTCGGTATTTGAATAAAGTGTTCTCTGATAATGATGCAGACATTTACTTTCCCATTTTACACATCCATATGCAAGTTGTATGTATCAAGGGACTACAGGTGTGAAGGAAAGTCTACTAATGCTCACTATTAGGCCGTTACACTGTCTTTACAGTCGTCGAAGGCTGCATCATGTACTTCTTACAAACTGCTGCCAAGATACAGATTAGGAGAAAAAAAAGGTGGAATGCATTGGTCAAAATCCAATCGCAGAACTACCCTAGCTATTTCTGATGATTTTTTTTTAAATTAAGATGGCTACTTGAAGTAATTTGGTTGTACCCGCCATCTCTTCACTGCAGTCTGGCATCTCACGTTTCTTATTAGATTGTAAACAATAAGCATCGGACAGAAAGGACGTCTTATCTGCAGGAGCAAATACAGACCCTTGCCCCGAGAGACTCGTCTGTCATCAGACCGATAGCGGTCCGAGTTTGGACATATAAATACGCCGGAGAGACAAACGCACGATTGAGTGCGGCTCGGCAGCGCAACCCGACAGACGTTCAGTGTGTTATGTCCTTCAGCAGCCTCAGTAAATAGCCACTCCCAGCTGGAGCGCACGATTGCACTAAACTGGACCGTTTGTAGATTCAGAGAGCTGTTAGATGGACCATTCAAACCACCCCACTCTTTTTTTTGTTAACTCTACTCAACAGTGAAGGAGCCATGTCTGTGTCGGTGGTAATTTATATGTAATAATTAACATTCAAGAGCGTATTAAGATGGTCTTATCTATACCAGAGCTAAATTGCTCCCCTATTTTTTTTTTCTCCCAGCCCAGCAAATGTACATTTTATGATTTGTTATGGTAGGATTATTGCAAGGACATTGTTCTCTTTTGTCAATTGCTCATTTAACTATTCATTAAAATGAGTTTGGTTCTTTTGGTGTACAGTGTTCTGTGGCACATGCAGAGATGTTGAAACGTGCAGGTGATCTTTGAGGCTGCTGGAGCTCACCGTTCACTGACATTTGAGTCATTTTGTTTGATTTTACAATTTTTCTGATTAAATGTTCCTCGGTTCAGTCTCTATTTCCCTTTTTTTATCCTTTTTTTTTCAGTGCGAATTATTTATTGAGAGGGTGCCTCTTCACCACCTCAAAAGAAATAGAGTGCTAAAGAAATTATAGTTTAGCGCCCCACCGTACTAAAACCCCTAACATTAAGCAACAGACATTATTCTGAACACAGTTGTTGACAAATGGTAATTAAAAGACTTGTTAATGTAGAGCGATTAAAAACACTGCAGGCTCTTCACAGGAAATTTCAGCATATAAATTGCTTTTTCTGTAACTGCTGGTGCTGCGCCGTTTGTTGAATAAAGAGCCTTTTTTCTACCGTTATCATAATATGAAAGAGCTGTCACTTCTCCTGTAATGGAATGCACAATGTGAAGAATTAGCATTTTTTAACAGCTATCTTGTTTGTGCCAGAATGAGCAATTATTGGCTAGATCCTCTATTTTTCTCAGAACGGTAAGACATTTCTCTTTCCGCAAAGAAAGATGTGGTCAGTCACAGCCTGAGAGTAGTTTTGTAAAAGTGTGTGTGTGTGTGTGTGTGCATGCACATGCTATTTATATGTCTCTTTGTTAGATTTGTGTGTGATAATAGTATGCACTGTGATTCTTGTGACAGACTTGAAACATTGATTGTCCCCATCCCTGCGTCACAGAGACAGGTATGAAGACAGGTTTGAATAATAACCATGCATTAACATGAAAACTGTTGAAGGCATTTTCCAACTCAGAATGTTGAAGAAAAGGTGATAATGTCACTGTTTTTAAAGACCTTAATATTGCAAAAGGAAATCAAATGTTACCTTGTGGTCTTGTGTCCATACAGTCACATTTTCATGACCTTTTGGGGTCAATACTTTGATTTACATTAAACGTACCCGAACCCTATGACTTCAACCAGCAACATCCTAACCCGCTCACCCAGAACCTAAACTAACTCTAACCTGACAAGTCTTCACCCTTCATTGTGAGGATTCCCATGATGGGGGTGTGTGCATTTTGTCTCTAAAAAGAGGGCGTGTCCCCACAATGTAAACACTTAGTCCCCACAATGTGACAGTGTAAACATACTTGGTCCCCACAGGTCATGAAAACATGTCCCCACACACACACACACACACAAATTGTGATCAAAATCTCTCTCTGGCGTTTATTTAGTAAATTACTTTGGCAAACCATAAACTGGGATTTCAGACACTTGAGCATCGTTGCCATTTCATATCAGTGGTTATCATCCCAACTATAAATTGTTTGGATTGTTTGCGGAAAATAATGCATAATACACCATTTTCTTCGATGTTGTGGGACATTTTAAGGGGACTAAATAATGTAATATGTGTGTGTGTGTGCGTTGAGCATGAGGCATCATATGAAAAGACACATTTAACAAGATTTTCTGGAGAATATGGGGAGATGGGAAGGAGAAAGGAATGTGCTCCTTGAGAAATGTTATTGGTTTGAATCAACATTTTCAATCACATTCCAACATCAACTTTACTAACAGACTCGTATACTGCGGGTCCTCACATGAAGTCCAGTAGAAGTGTAAGAACATGCATTTGGTGCATCTGAGACTTAAGTTTGGAGATTAATTCATGAATTAAAAAAAAGAAAACCGGTGGGAAGGCTCGGGTGGGTGGTGCATTTGGGATTGCGATAAATCATAATGGCCACGGGGCAAATGGGAGTTAAATACATTATTAGTGTAAAATACAGACCCCATACTATTATTTGAATGTGTGTGTTTTGGTGATCTTGGAGTCCAGAAAATCATCTTGTCCTCTCTTTGATGCACCTATAAAAATTGAAAACTAAGATCTCCCGTTATACTTTATGGGTGCAGCAGTATTAATCCTATGACAATGCATAGTGGCGAAACTATATTATAATGTAAATGAGATGAGATTAACTTAATTGAAGGGGTGGTTGGTTTAGCAGATTGTGAAACTGCTCAGAGATGGAGAGATCATGAAATCAATCCCGCTGACAGCTAATCCATCCACCGTCCGTCCACGTCTTGTTCATGTGCCATTGAGCAAGACGACAATGCTCCTCCTACTCAATAAAATGCTCGAGATCAGAGCGCTAGCTTAATGATCAGCAGCAATGTACAGATTCTGGCATGTCTGGTTAAAAACATGAAGACTTCTAGAATTTAAGTTGAGTGAGTTTATACTTCAGTTTCAGTTCCTGGTCTAACAACAGTCACTGATACTGAAATATATCCGATATTCCCTCTCTGCGGTTGCAAACAGCTGATTGTAGGACCTCCTGACACGTGCAGCCATTTGCCTTCATAGCAGAAATCTTGCTCCATTATTGAATTTTTTATCTATTTCTTCTGCTGCTTTACTTTAAGTGGAAACATGGCGAAAGGAGCAGTGATGTCTCCTCCGTCCCTCCTGTCTGCTTTTTTATTTTTAAATTTAAAAGGTCTGTCTGCTGAACCAAGATGCTCAGAGTGAAAGCTTCAGTCCCATATGGTGCCTAATGTTTAAAGGACACTGATTGCAGGAAATAGAAAGAGCCAGCTTGCCTGCAGAGCTGTTCTGTCCCATATGCAGACTGAGGCGTTTGCAGGCTTCCCGACAGACAGATGCCATCTTGATGCGTTTAAGTGGGTTGTCGTCCACTGAAGGAATGTTCACCGTCCCTCATCTCTGGTGCATGAAGCAGAATTAGGCTGAGAGGATGTTGGCAAACCATGTTTAGCTTTAACTAAAAGGACGTGTAGCTTCTAGTTCAATTAAACAGTATTTTTAAGTAACAAAAATATAGTAAAATGTAGATAATAATGCACATTATGAACCAGTCTACATTTGGCTTTGTATTTTGTTATATCTGGAAATGATCAGCAAGTATAAACACAAGCCAAATATTATTTCGATGCATTCATATCCGTGAGGAAATAAACAGATTGAATGCATTCGTATCACTTTCACACACAATGTAAGTTTCAATGGCAAAAAAAAGATGTTACTTTCAAAATAAGAACAAAACTTATTAGTATTTCAAATGAACAATTCACTCATTCAGAACTATTGAACAATAATCTTGCTTTTAAAGATCTCCCATGTCTGCCATGCACTTTGTCTTCATTATTTTACTGCATTGGTGCAAATAGAGTCTGACTTGTTAAATCCTGAAAACTATAAAAGCCCTGAACATCAACGTGAGCATATTGTCTGTTGAGATTGAAAGACGTGTCAGTCCTCGTTTCAATGAGGCATTGAGGGGAGAAATGAAACGGAGCAAAAGATCCCATATGACAGGACAGCTGTCAGCGAAGATGCTCTCCTCTTGCTCTCTGGTTCCTCTTTACGTTCAGCAAGAGGCCGGCTGGAGTTTAGCGACCGAGATCTGAAGCGAAAGAAGTTTGTATTTTGGAATAAAAAGTCAATTAAATTCATTCACGTGTAAATAAGTACGACACAAACTGTTGGTTAAACAAAACGGCCTCGCTGCCTCACGGGGTTGTCGTCGGCACTTTTCTTGTCAAAACTGACTTCAGAATGACGAAGAAGTAGTTTGTTGAGCCGTCAATCAAAAAAAACAAACACTGTTTCGGTCCCATTATTGCAGAATATGTCTGCAAAAAAGTCATATGCACATCAAAGCCTGTACTTAACGTCTGAGTGGGGATGTTTTTTCTTTTATTCACAATTAAAACTGTCGCCAGTTCAACCGTTCAGGCTTTGAAAGCCACAACCTCTCACCAAAGAGGGTCCACTTGATGATGAGGCTGTGTGCATAAGAATTACACATTACAGATGAACTTTACGCTTCTCTAGCAGTCAAACTTATAGCACAGCGACAACTCGCTACAGATACAACAGTAACCTTACAAATATACGACAATATTACTAAAATACTACTCTGTAGTCTGTGCTTAAACAAATACAGACGGTGCTTTCGAAGGCGTAAACACATGATGGACGGCAGCGGATTATTTACGGGGATCATTTCCTTAAAACTACCACATGTTGCTAACTTCCTGTTCATAGTGCATGTCAAAATAAAAGCACATTCACAACACAAAGGGCCCTGTGGGCAGAACAGAGGCCGTTTAGAGTAAAATACAGCCGCAGATGTCTCGAATATGCAGACGATATAATAGACAAAGCATCAAAAATGTTGAGCTCATGCATACTGGCGAATGTCTGCAACAAAAAGGTCTTAAATATAATCTGCAGATAAGTGAAATGAAGGAGCAAATACATCAGAAAACAGCCCTGTCCCTCCTCAGCCTTTTAATTGTTGCTTTTGGTCATTTTCGAGCCAGCTGAAAACAATTAATGGTGATTGGATTGGTTCAGAAAAGTCTGAAGTGGCACTCTGGGGCCGCGTTCGCCGGGGCAATCTCTGATTAAGAGATAGAACGGTCTCATTACTTCCTGCGCTGCGGCAGCAAGGAAGGCAGGAGAGACGAACCCGTCGACGGTTCAAATGAATGTGACGGCGATGCTGCTGATCCAGTTGAAATCAACAACACACTCTTTTACAACTTGCATCTGCTTTCAGCTCTTTGCTTGGGTTTTGATCGAGCACTGCGTTGATGTAGTGTTAAAATAAAAAGATAAAATGACCTGTTACCTTCCAAATCATCCAATATCATGAACATTTGCACATTTTTCTGTGACATGTGCATCACTGGAACAATGCTCCTGCAGGCTGCAGACTCTAACAACTTTAATTGTCCTTCAGTTTTGATTCACATCTGTGTTCTGCAGCATCCATCCATCTCTTTTCCTCTACTCAACCCAGGAGATCGGGTCGCAGGCCAAGCAAGCCGACCTAGACTTTCCTCTCCCCAGCAACGTTTTCCAGCTCATTCTAGGGGATCCTGAAGGCCAACTGGGAGATATGATCCCTCCAGCGTGTCCTGGGTCTTCCTCAGGGTCTCCTACCAGTTGGAAGTGCCTGGAAAACTACTGGGAGGCGTCCAGGAGGCGTCCGAATTAGACGCCCGAACCACCTCAGCTGACTCCTGTCGACGCTAAGGAGTAGCACCTCGACTCCAAGCTCCCTCCTGATGTCCGAGCCACCGGCGCTCTACGGAGGAAGCTCATACCGGACGCTTAAAGCTGCGACCTCGTTCTTTCGGTCAGGACTCAGAGTTTGTGGCCGCAGGTGAGGGTCGGAGCGGCACATTGAAAAGCGTCGCCTTCCGGCTCAGCTTCCTCTTCAAGACCTTTGGATGCAGCGATGGAAGAGACGGAGGCTGATGTCTCTCCTCCCGTGATTGCATCGGTGGTGCTGACAGGCCGTGTAGTCCTACCTGCGTAAAACACAGTAGGATGACGTGAGGGATGTTAACGTCACTATTCACTCATGCACTGGTCTCATTGAATATCACAAAAAAAAAGACAACAAAGTTCAAAACCACAACACTTAGACAGTTCTATGAAAAGGAGAACAGAACGTTTCTAGAAAAATCTGCACACATCACAACTCCGTTGACTTTAGCGCAGCGTTCTCTTTCTATCTCTCAGAGTCACGCGCACACTGCGATGCATATTTCCATAATAATGATGTCAATTAACTGAATTGTAAGTAGTTTCTGCTGGAGTCCAATTAGATTTGATGTTTGAGGGGAATAGAAAGGGCACTGCGGCTGTGTGATGTATTCCTGAATGGAAATGAATGGCAGCTTGTTTTGTCAGCTGTTACTGGCGATCTCTCCTACCATCTGTTGTCTTTTACAGGAAGAGGAAGGACCTCTATTTTTCCCTTTGTATTTCTCTCAGTCTGTTAACATAGTGAGGCTTTGAACGGGGCTCATGGATTCGCTCTTTTCAAAAGGCTTTATGTGCAGGGACCACGCTGTATTGTGAAATGCCATCAGAAGCAGCACAATGGGGTATTTTAACATGTGACCCAGAACCTGGTACCGAGCTAAAACCCATGAGAAAGCAGCAGCAACAGAGCTTTACAGGTGGACCGGCAGGAATGAACTAATTATTTATTATATCGGCGGGAAAGATATGGCTTACTAAAGCAGCTTCTGTGTTTACACTGAGCTTCAAAACAAGTGACCTTGATATTTCTTTCATGATCTCTTTAAACTCAAATCCTCATCTGCCTGCTTTGACCAAAAAAAAAAGTATTCACAGTAACTCAAACCATAGACCATGGTGGAGGGAATATTCATTTTATTGGTGTCTAACCCCAGCAGCCGTGGCATTGTTTGACAATAAAAAGGGCAAAGACTACAGAGAAAATACCATGGATTTTGAAGACTTCATAATCAAATTAAGTTTCCCAGAGAGCCGTGCAACACCTGCACCGTGCCGATAAGACAAAGAACAAAAGAAGAAGGGGAGAAAGAATGATCACAGGAGAAAGGAAACCCATAAAAGACCAAACAAGGTGGGGAAAAGCAATGAATAACGTAATGAATTTGTAACGACTCAAATTATTTTCTGTTTCAGTCTCGTTTCCCCGAATCTCCCTTTCTTCTCTTTTCCTTTGTCCATTTGTCTTTTTAAAACAAATCCTCCTGAAGTCGTCTTTATCGTGACAGGACACCAGTCTTCAAAAGGATTTAACGCCTAATTAAGGCTATTTCCTAAATAGACAATCACTATCAGGTCACTGAGAAGAAATGATGGAAAATTGAACTTTGCGTTTAAATATTTCCTAAAAAAAAGCTTCTGTTCATAATTACAATTCATAAGAAATCGTCCCCGTCTGCAGTTTAACACCAAATTGTTTCTCTCATGTCTCCACCAATGAGGTGACAGCATCTTAACGATTAGAAAGCAATTTCCTTGATCCTATCCAGCTTCTTTAAAATGAAAATTGTGAGATGAAAGTGACAACTGGTGATGCTCCTCCACGCCTCTGAAGTCTCCTGAACGAGTGACGCCTCAGCTGCCGGTGCACTCGCCATGTGCAGACATTAATTTGGGCAAGAAACCGGCGCTGAGGTGCTCTTGAGCAAGAACCCTTATGGTCAGACGCGTCGCAATCGTCCCTCTAATTTAATTAGAGCGGAAACTCAATCCCAAAACAATCAGGTCAATATTGGATGATTCCGTAAAATGACAAAGTTTGTGTGAATAACAGTTTTCTAACAAGACGTTGTCCAATTTTTTTTTACAGAATTTCCAGAAAATATGCTAAAGCCACTGTTAGGGTGGAGATAAGATTATGTAATCCTTTATTAGTCCCTCAGTGGGGAAATTACAGGATTACAGCAGCGCTGCTCACAGTAAATAAGATGTTTTTTAAATCAAGTACTATAAACTAACAGAACGGTAATGAAACTAAATTAAAATTAGCAGTAATATAAATATACAGATGGAATAAAACATTTGTATAAAAGTACTTGTTACGAGTTGGCCACATCAAAATAAACGATTGGTTGCGTTTAATAACCAATTAAGTATTGTAATGAGTCCAATGTGTCATGTACATCACGATTAATCACCTTGCAATTGCACTTTGTTATATTTCTTACATCAACTTTTCCACCTCAGCCAGGTGTAGAAACATTGAGAAATTTAATTCAGACTTTTTTTGCACATAGTTCAAGTGTTGCCATGCGATTTGATTAATGCCCAAGTTGAAAATGTGTTTAAAGGACAACTTTTATAGTCATTATCAATACATTTTCTGCACAAGGGCACTATGGTATAGTGTGGAAAATATCCTTGTGCATGGCATCTTTTTGTTATCGTGACACTTTAAGTTCATTTCAATCCTGAAAGTGTTCATGGACGGTCATGTCGAACTGCTTACTCAGCAATACTACATGGGAGTATAACCTGCATACTCAAAGTTCTTTACATCCCCTTGTACTCTCCTGTGGTACTGAAGCCTGGTCTCTGCAGCTCTGCAGCTCCAGCCATCTGCTCGTCCTGTCTGCTGTCACTCACTCCCCCTCACGTGTCACTCAGCAGCCTGGTGGGCGCTGTGGCTGCGAAGCAGCAAGAGAACATTAGCGTCATAAAGTCTAATTACTGGAGGTTAATAGTTGACAGTCGCAGTTCAAATACTTCAAGAGTTCCCAATTAAAGCTTTTATTCAGCGAGGCAGTCTCAGCGAGTGTAAAACTGCAGCAGGAAACTGTCACGAAGGAGAGAGACGCTCTTCAGCATCATCGTACGACCGGTCCCGTTGCACTTCACTGGTTTTATATTCATGCTGTTTTACTGTTTCTATCTTGCTTTTATCCTGTTTTATTTTATTCTAGGGCGACCCTGGGTGACTTGAAAAGTGCATCCAAAAAAAGATGTATTATTATTATTATTATTATTATTATTATTATTATTATTATTATTATTGGTAGGTGGTCGTAGTGAACATGTTGTATATTTCGATTAGTTTCATATTTTTCATATGGAAGCCCATTTCCGCCACTAAAAAAGTCATGACAAAAAAAAATGAAATAATCATAATTGACAAAAAAAAGCCCCAGCGCACTCTCATAATTTTGACTATTTTTTTGTCGACTTTTTTAAAATTTTGTCATTGTTTTTTATGTTGACTTTTGTCTTTTTTCCCGTGTGAACGGTCTTCCATACATTTGTAATACAAAGCAAAGTCAAGCATTGCCACGAACACTGCAGACACGTTCCTGGAAACAATATACATGTGTATTATTGCACCTGTAATATATTGAAGAAAATAAAAGCCATGTCATTATCTTTGTGTCTTACATGGTTAAACTGAGTACCATGAAAAGATGTACTCAGTTAAACTTATACAGTAACTATCATACTTGAGATGGAGTTTCACACAGACTTAGTGTACATTAAAGATGTTTGCTAAGCTTACATACAGTTTAATATTCCCTGCATGTCAATGTGTTCTGGTTAAACTGAGTTTGAAGTTTCTCAGCGTACTATTGTAACCCCAACCAGCCAATGAGATTTACATATTCAATGTGGCCATTGTATAACTAGTAACATTTGTTTTAGGTATGGCTATGTGCTTTGGCTATATTAGCCTTGGACAGGACGGGACATCAACAGCTTGGTTATTTAATTGGCCAACGTCTCTGCCAAACCTTTCAGGATGGTAATGTGTGTTGGAACAAACCCTTGGACGGTCGAGGCTTTCCCAATTATCTTTTCCCTCTACCCAGTCACACATGAAACTGCGACGTTTGATTAAGATGATGCAGCAGTTAAGACGGGTAATATTCATGTCCAGAACCGACATACAATGTGTGAGAAATTATGGGGCAAATAATCAAATTGAGACAAACCCAGGAAAGTGGTGCATTTTAAATGTCACTGCTGTAGATGAAGAGGGAAGTCGCTGCATGAGAGTACAACAAAAACATGCCTCTAAAACTCTACATAGTTATTTAAAGCTGTATTGATTTTCATGACGACTCTTGGGAATTTAATAACTTGCTGGTCAATCTACTATAACCTGTGCTCTGATTAATCAATGCACTCATTCTTGCTATGCTGACAGTGTGATTTATCAGAAGAACAAGTCTAATAATCAAATAAAGTCATCAGTTGTGTCTGTTGGAAGAGGCAGCGTGGACTGCAGGTCGCCCCTGCGTTGAGAGCAGTATTAAATATGACGTTTACCTCACTAAAGCTGCTGCTCAGGGCTCCCTGCAGAGTCTGAAATCCAGCCACTAACACAAGTGTGACGTTTACACACTGAACCTGTTAAGTTTCTCTTCTCTTTCACGCCGTCGTGTTCTCTCACACTTAATGGAACAAAGTGGGGAACACATGCAAACACAGGTACCTTTGCAAATGTCCAAACACTGAAGGGCTGGAAACTAATATTGTAGATGCACACCGTCACCAAGACAAGAGACGTCTTCTCAATTATTACACCCGATTTTCAATCTTTTAACCTTCATATTTCCCATGCTTTCACATCCTCGCCCCTGTGTTGTCGTCTCAGTTTCATGAGTAACTCAACACAGAAAGCAAGAGAGTGTGAGGCATATAAAGAGCTCTGCACCCTCTCATGATCGTTGCCTCTTCATCTGAAGGGCGGCTGAACAAGACATAAATGCTCGCGCTCTTATTGTGAAAGCGTTTCCGTGCCCATCTGCGTGCAGTAATCTATGTGTGTGTGTGTGTGTGTGTCCTGTTTCTACTTCTCCCATCTGTCCCTCCTGCCTCAACGTCCAAGCTCTCCTCTAATGTGCCGTCCAGTAGCCAATGATTATCGTATCGGTGCAATATTACCTTCCATCACCGCCTGGCTGAGGATCAGTAATTGCTGTCCACGCAGAGGAAATGGGAAAGGAAATTACATCTGCCTATACGAAGAGATTGTTTCCTTGTTAGTCCTAAGAGACTTTGATGACTGTGTGTGTGTGTGTGTAAGTTAGTGTGTGTAATGTCTGTTTTTGTATTCATAAAAGACTCAATATGCATTAATCTGACACAAATATCAGAATTGTACTGGAGAGAAAATTGAGACAAGAGCAGCGTTTGTGTCTCCTGCTGCCTGTGAGTGAAGTCTTTTACTTCTATTTGGGAAAGAAATAGCTTAGTTGTTGATTCTGATGCACTTGTGTTGCACAGATCAACTTCATCCCACTCAGACACGGTGGATTTTTAACAAAGCTTTGACGTACAGGAGCATCCATGTTGTTTGTCAAACCCGTTATGGTCTGAGAGTTACACTCGTAATGTGGACAAGCTTGAGGTGAACGTAAGAGGATTCCTCTGGTATTTAATGAAGCTTTGCGTCAGTTCGTGCAGGACATGGACGTCGTACGCCCCCAGCTGACAGCCAGCTGATTGAATTATTATTTCTAATTGGTCACACACCAATTCAGCCCACTCTCAACACAAAGCGGTCCATTTAAATATGACTGCACCGAGCGCTGTGACAGACCCTGCTGCTGGCAAAGCTTTAAGAGACAAGGTAGTGAGCGCTATGGGCTTCTGGTTGTCCACGTTACTCACCGTACCAGAGTCTCATGTCTCATCGAGGCCAACGATGGTCCCAAAGTGAAGAGGCAGTGATATCAGCTGTAGCTCTCACCTGGCGAGTCAAATCCCTCCATCAATAAAAAACTGGCCTGTGACAACCCTCACTGCCCTCGTGGGGAAAGAAAATCGCAAAAAACAAACGCAGAATCTTCTTCTTCTTCTTCTTCTTCTTCTTCTTCTTCTTCTTCTTCTTCTTCTTCTTCTTCGTGTTTCCTGATTGTTCATTCCCTTCACCTGTTCTCGTTCCAGACTCCGCCCCCCTGTGTGATTGTGAAGCCCCGCCCTCATCGTTTGCACCTGTGTCTCCTCCTCATCTCCTGTGTGTTGAGTCTGCGTCTTCCCCTCGTCTGCTGCAGGGTTGTCGCCTCTTGTCTTCGTTGTGTGTCCTCATGTTTCAGTGTTGTTTTATGACTTTAAGTAAAGTATAGTTTTGCTTCGCCTGGACTGCCCTGTGATCTGCCTTTCATATGAATCAGATTGGAAATGACAACAGGACGCAGATACAAACCACTCCAACAGTCTCTAGAATTGCACATATTTTAAAGTACATCACGACATTAGAGTAGAATGAGTCCTACGTAGTGTTGAGAGCAGTAAACTTTGCCTGTTGCCAAACACACTGCAGGTCTGATTGAAGCAGACGGGATAGGATGAAATATGTCGGTGCATCAGCCGTTAGGGGTCCTGTAGACAAAGTACTGAACGTTTTGTTAGTATTCCCATTTCCTCAAACCCGCAGAAGAGTCGGGCACTGAGTCCTCTCCATTTATTCCTCTTTGGCTCTATATATATTTCTCTGTCTCCACAACCGGAATAGTTTGTCTTGCGACATCATTATCCAGCACAGCAAAATGAACAATATATTAAAGCATATGGCAGCTAACTCTGGGATGATTCATGCTGGGTTTGTGGAGTCTCATACGTTGTCAGCGATACGGCGAGCTGATGAGCTGCAAACAAAGAAAAAGCAGGACTAAGAGGCAGAAGAGGAAGAGGAAGAGGGAGCGGGAGGAGTGCAAATGGCCTGAAAAGGAATTTGTTGGTCTCGTCGTTCTGGAGGTGCTTCCACATTGGATAAGAAACCATGAACTGCTGCGGTGATGCATCTTTAATGGCACTTTACGGGCGCTGTCTTCAGCTGAAACAATCGAGCCGTTCCAGCGACATTATACCCCAAAAAATACGATGGGAGCTGGTAGAGTGTGTGTGTGGGAACAGTGGAGGATAAGACTGAAGAAAGAGGGGAAAAAAACAGCTTAGCAAAAGGAAAAGATGATTTGGCGCAGACGTTAACTTGATTAAAAAGTTGTTGCGCTTGCAGGTCGTCGCTCAGCCGTGACTGAAGCTCACCAGCAGATTGTTTGGCGTTCAGCTCGTGCGATTGTTCCAAGGCTTGGAAGGAATAAAACATGTCAGTTCCATCCAAGAAATGACAGAAATAGGATTCAGAATATGAAATGTACGACGAAGTAATGAACAAATAGTCTTTCACAGTTTCCTCTGTAGGTTTGTTCCCAACCTCGACGCTGAATAATTACAGAGTGAAACAGTTGTTCCACAACTTGTCATTTTGGCTTAGTTTCATGTTTATATTGCAGAGTAGCCGTTGTATTAACGCGCAATGTGAGCCAACTGTTATCTTTCAGTGGTTATACTTATGGTAAGTAATCCAAAAGTATTATATATTTATTTAATATGATTGTGAGGCAAGCAGTACGGTACTTCAAACTGTCCCATTGCACCAAAACCCCCAAAACAAAAGCTCATTTAAATGCAGAATGATGTCACTGGACGTTCATGATATAATATCATCTTGAGAGGATACATTGATTGGTTAAGGATAACCAATATTAACGAAAAAGGTTCCTGGTCAATGTATTTTATTCATGTGGACACCAAGGCGTCGGGCAGGAAGACGATATCATAAAGAAGTTTATATGTGACAACAGTTTCTTTAGATTATATTTTAGAATCCATTTCACTTTTCACTGTATTTTTAGAAGAAAAGGCTAAAATGATGACTTGGTCACAATTAATAATACATGAATATTGGCATAAATTTAGCGGGAAAAAAAGTGTGATTTTCCATTTTAGACATTGGGATTTAGTGTGCAAGTCACCAATAACTAAAAGTCTTTTCGTTTTTAACGTCTCACTGCAAACCCAGGTTTATAAAGCACACTTTTGTAAACAATCGTTTGTGGCAATGCAGTAAAACTGCAGCTGGAAAGAGCCGGCGTGTGTTGAAAGTAGGACGGCTGCATCAGTAAATCTTCTATAAGAAGGTCAAGAGGTGGAGGGGATCAATGGCATTGAATCAACCCAGAGCATGAGAGGGAGGGAGGGGGGGGGGAGATGGAGAGATAGAACGAGGGAGGACTGGGGGAGCAGGATGGGCTGGTCACAATATACCAACAGGACAAAAGGCCGCTGGGGCCTTCGATTAGCTCCAGCGGCGGTCAATAGGCTCGATGGAGCTCTCTGAGGGACTGACAGTGAGTGGTATTTGTAGGGCAAGAGTAAGAGATGTCAGGGAGTGTTTATGTGTGTGTGTGTGTGTGTGTGTGTGTGTGTGTGTGTGGTGGGTAGAAATAAGAAGAAAGGGCCTCGGGTAAATTAAAGGACATGGAAAGTCACGCAGGTTTACGCCACGTTTCCATTGCCAAAGTGAAATATATCACGTCAACGTTGACTGGCTTTATTTGCATTGTCACGATGCATTTTAGACGCTCACTGGGTTTTTGGAGCTGTTAAGTGTCTCAGAGTATGAATAAGTAAAGAAGAAGCTCCTACAATGTATGAGGATACAACAGTTGAACTGATTATAGCTTTGATTTGAGAAGACTGATCATATCCAGATGAACAAGCCAGTCTGAGCTCGTTAACGTTGAGACAACTAAACTGTGCGGCTGGTTTTCATCGTTTGTCCACTTTGTACAATTGTCCTCAAAGTTCTGGGTTCCTGCTCAGAGACGATTAGAAAAAGGCGGTACAACTGTATCAGCAGCCATTTTTGTTTTGCCATTGATCTCGAGGTGTAGTATCCCAAAAATACATCTGATTGAAATGTTTTTCCCTAAACACAAAAGACATTGAGAATTTAAAATGCGGTGCTTTTATTTTGGAAGGAAAAAGACACAAACTAGGCATGTGCAGGAGGGAGTGTTATCGGTTGATTGTGTCTGATTTGGAGGATTTCAAGATCCCATGTTCTAACTTCAAAACATCACAAATCCTAAAAGGTGAAGGCAGAGAATCACAGCACATAGCTGTACATGTGGCTTGGGGGTAACACACAAGACAATCTGGCAGGGATCATGTGGATGGATGTACACCGTGAGGGACTCGTGAGAGTCTTGGCTGCAGGTGAGATGGGCACACCGGCACACCAGCTTTTATCGCAGGTATAAGACCACGCTCGGATTTGCCGTAGAGCCTCCTGTCACGATCCCTTCTGGAGAGCTGGAAGCCTGCCAGCTGGAGCGCCGAGTCAGGCGTTATTTAAAGGGCTCCGTGTCTGTAAAGCACAAAATGGAAGATGGAGGAGGAAAAAAAAAGTCTTGTTTGTCCCCCTCCAGAAGCTGAAGGTCATCTCGTGAACGCACGTTGGGAACAAACGTTCCCGTGACGTCGTACAAAATGTGCGACGGCGGAAATGTCTCGTTTCTGTCTCCCGCCAGAGTTTCACCTTTTTGCCTCGACTGTCCAATAAATCCATGGATGCATGAGGAGAACAGTGGAAAGTAAATCCGCTGGAGTTCTTGTCCTGATGTTTGAGCTCATCTCTGGTGAAAGAGCGCCGGGTTTCATCGCCGAAAAACGGAAGTAACAATAAAAACAAGACAAAACAACGCGCTGAGACGGCCATCCGTGGCGCCGTCTTGATGAAATCTGGTTGTAGTCTGCCTCATCTTGCATCTTGTTGTCTTTCGGGTTGAGACCTCGCCATCAGTGGAGAGCGTCCCATGTACCTCGTCCTGAAAATGGCTGCCTGAAACTTTCAAGGTGTTCTTCGCAATAGCCGGCGTTATTACGTCACAGCAAATCAAACCAGCAAGAAGTCTGGTTACCAGGGAGGTTGTGTGTGTCGCATAAGTTGCGTAGTCTTACATTTAACAAGCGTGAAGCCACAAACACTGAATGCAAAACCAGTCGTATTGTCTTTCGATAAGAACAGATGATATAACGGATGTCTACCTGCTCTCCCTCATCGTAGAACAAATAGTGGCGGTTCAGTGTGTGTTGAAACGTAATCCTACCTTGAGAATTGTGTATTTGTCCTCGCAGGGTTTCTCTCAAGCCCGCTGTAATGGCTTTATCCTCCACCAAATGTGCGCTGTATTATGAAGGCTTGGCAAACAAAACCCTGACAGGATGCAGAGATCTCGTCCAATCAACACCCCGATCGAGCCGCCGCGAGCTGAGATCTAATGTGTGACAACTCCGTAAGCCCTCGAGGACGTCGTCTTCCAAGGATGGAAGTGTAGTTTATGCACGGAGGAGACACTGAGGCCTCTCAGGACGCTCTGCTCGTGTGTCGTCTGCGTCCTAAAACCTTTCTATCTGATCATGTTAATCCATGCAGGATGTACGGCAGGTTTCACTATCTTATTGTGGCGCTTTTCCACTTCTCCTCTGTCTCACGGCTTCTTATCCGGCTGTCTGACACGGTGCCGTGAATGTATTTATTTATCACCTTTTACACTATATGTTTACAATGTTGTACAGCCTATAAAGAATCACACATTTGTCTCAGAGCTTTACAGTATGTACAAACTATGAACTCCTCCGTCCTCGGACGGGAAGAACTCTGGGAAAATAAATGACGCTAGTATGGAAGCCCATTTCCGCCGAAAAAAAAAACAACGTAATTATGGAAAAAAAAATCCTGACAAAAAAAAGTCATAATGAGATAAAAGTCATTATTATGAGATAAGAAAATTGAAATTATGATAGTAAGTGCGCTTGCAACTATGCAGTAGCCATATTTCTCTGACCATTCACATCCAGAAGGAAGGAAGGAAGGAAGGTAGGAAGGAAAGTAGGAAGCAAGGATCTCTCTTACTACTGCTTGATGGTTCATTCTATGTTTTAAAATATTTCTCTCCATTTCATCCCCTGTTTAAAGTGAGTGAAAATCATAATTAAATCAAATGTATTCTCATTTTGAATAATATACTGGGCTTAAATGTGAAATCGGCTCCCAGACATCTGAGCCGTGTTGTCTAATCTTGACAGAGATGAGACGAGGCGCTGTTTGGACGACCGGGTCAGTGGTCACCTGTACAAACAAGCCAATAGATAAACAAGCCATGGGGACGGGACGGGAAAGGGGGAGACATGAAAGATGGAGGTGGAGGGGGGTGAAGAGAGAGTCAAGAGAGAGAGGTCGAAGGAGATGATGAACCACTACGAAGGTAAAGAGAAATCAAAATGGAAATGAGGCGCCACCAAAGAGCTCTTGACGAGTTTAAAAGAGAGGGAAGCAGGAAAAAGAGGCGACAAAATGATTAAAAAACAATTACTCATTAAGGAGCACTCAACAAATCATACGATGATGTCATAGTGATGTCATCAGGGTGATGTTGTGGAGTCTGTTTGAAAGATGAAGTCATTCACGAGTGGACGGTCTGGTGACACAACATGACCATTTATTATGGGAATTGTAGGAAACACTTTGAGGATTAAATCATAAGTATGGACTGAAAGTAAAGCTTGACCATTCGCTAAGAATAATAACGTTTGGTACCCGCATTTTAAACAGTTCTAGTACTAAATAGTTGTATTATTTTACCTGTAATGGGCTCTCAAACCTGAGGCGCCTTCCTGTGGCTGCACCTTTACATCTGGAGAAGAAGGTGAGCGGTTGTGTTACACTACTTAGTCACAAACAAAAGATCTGTGTATTGACATCATTTAACACATGATTACACTTATTTATCTGAAAAGAATGCCGCAATGTTTTTACGTAGCTTTATGATCAATAAATTGCATGCTATAGTATCATTTCATAACATAGAAATGTATTCATGTAGACATTTTTAAATAATGCATCATTTGTTACAGAGAAAAAGGCAGATTAATGACAAGAAATTCAGGATTCATGTCACACTGAATTTGCTCTGACCTGCTTATAATCATATAGTTTACTCTTTTCCATTGACCCAGTGGACCTTTATTCCTCACTTGTTGATATATAGTAGATAAAGTGTCTGTTGCACTTTAAATATTTGACTTTGAGCATTTTGCTCGATCGGTAATTTTGATATTACAATAATTCCTGAATGATCAGCTCCTAAAACTCATAAAATACTCCAGGGAGCTGCAGCCAGCATTCCTCTATTCACCGAAAGCCCGCTATAGCGTTTGTTTTACCTGTGCACTCCTACAAACAGAATCAATTGGATCCAAATGTATATTTTTATACACGCCCAGGGACCTGTGGATGAATTTGCCTGCTTGCAGTTGCTGATATGGAGAGAAGCTTTACCGTCAGTGGTGACCGCGGATCCCTCGGGCTGCAAATGACAGATTGACTGCCACTAAACTTAAATGGAGGTGTGTGTGTGTGTGTGTGCTCCAGACTGCCAATGTGTGAAAGCATCATTGTATACGCCCATAAACCCTGTCGTCGTTCTGGGTGATGAACACAACGTGAATTATGTCTTTCTTTCTGAAGGATGGAGGAACAAGCGGTGAGGGTCCGACACGTTCGTGCCACTTGTCTCTCATCTCATTAGATCGTAGGGCACGACTATCCCAAAGTCAAGCTGGGTTTATCTGAGGTTGCTCTGACAGAATGAAATCAAAGTACCAAGCACGTATGAATTGTGAGGATTCAGAGTGCATATAAAGCAGGCGGGGGTATTACTTTCAATGAATGTGCTGAGAATTTGTCTCGGTGGTAACGTTGCCATATATTGACAACGAGTTGTTAGTACTTTCTCGCAAACATTGTGGCAAGCAGTCACAAAGTCTCTTTCCCGAGAGTAATATTGCATGTTTTGGTTTCTACAAACAGGCTTCTGTGTGTTCTGCAACTGTTTTTCTGTGGAAAGGGGACACTTTGTTCAGTTTTGGGGAGCATTTCCATCCATAAATATTCTCGATTTGGAACAGTTACGGTCATTAAAAAAGAAAGGAAAGTTGGTCAGAAATGCGAAAAATACCTAGAAGTCCCTCTATAAAGTGTTTGACACGATACTTTCTCTTTTGCTCTCGACGATCAATCTTACTTGGCTTGCTTGAAGAACATTTACGCTGCTGAATTCTTGACCAAAAAAAACATCTCAAGGGAGAGCCGGACACACTAACGTGGCTGGAATTCGTCACCCCCCTGGAGACATTCATCTCCAAGGAGTGTACCGCTCGCTGACAGGTCGGCCACACACACCGAGTGACGATTAAGTATCTTGTCAGATCGTCAGCCCGCTGGACCTCAGAGACAGCCGGCCAGCAATTTACTCCTGAAACTGCGTTGGCAGAGCAAAGCAAAGTAACGGGCCCAATTTGAGTTACTCCTTAGGTCACAGAAGAAAGAAATGTTGAGCATTTTTTTCGAATATGAACAGCCAAGTTCATCGACTTCAGTTCTTGTTGACGAGAAGTACTGTAGTTCACTTAAAGCTTCATTATGACTGGACGATGCCGCTCTTTAAGTCGTACGGCCTTTAGATGTACTGATCTAGCTCTGCCTACTCTTAGACTATGGGGTGATACGCTTACTCATCCAACCTGGACATGGCTATATGAATACATGCAGTGTATATACATAAGACAACACACACACAGTGCTGTCTGCCATCCTTTTCTTCACTTCAGTGTACAGTGATTTGCACACGGACTGCTCATCTCCGTGGATGGAGCCGACACTTCAAGAACCTCATCAGTTCCCCGGGGACAGATGTTCACGATTCAAGTCATGCAGAGCACACTGTTCAGCAACCGGCAGCCTGTCAGCACTGACAAAGACTTGACGCCAGCAGCAGTGGGATCACTCTCTGCTTGGTACTTGCAGACATGATTCAGATGATGGTGGCCCAGCCCTGAACCTTCCAACACAGGGGTCTCTTACATGGCATGTTGACCAGGCTTGGCTCATGAGAAAGACTGTCTAAGGAGGGTTGGACTGGACTGTATGGGTTATGCAGACCATCCAGGCAGTGAAAGTGGGATCCAGCGTTGCCAATCACTCGGCAGGGTTTAGGGTTTAAGCTTTTGTAAGAAAAGAAAGATCCCCTGTCCTGTGAAATTGGGTGTATTACCTCATTTCTTAAGGGTAAACTGGATAGAGGGTCTTTGGCGACTTTCTCGCGGAGTCAAGCCTCAACTCTAAGTTCCCCCTGAAGTCTGAGCCCCTCGGCTGTGCCCGGCCGCCCTACTGAGGAGACTTGTTATTTCGGTCACAACCCAGGGTTCGTGACCATAGATGAGGGCCAAACCGACACCGAACCGGTAAATTGAGAGCTTTGCGTTTTGGCTCGGCTCCTTTTTTAACCAAGACAGTCGACCTCCGGCTCCATTTTACACTCACAGGACCTCACATCGGCGGAGGTTAGCTACGAGCCGGTGCAGTGGACCCTCCATCCCTCTGGAGTGTGTGTCGAGCAAAACTGAGATGAAGCAAAGTGAGTTGATTAAAATCAAAATGAATTCCAATGTTACTCGGTGTCCCCTTGATGTATATAAAGACAGTTTTGTCCCACATTTGCCATTTGTCAGTGTTGTTTACAGCCTGTTGTGCTGCCCCAAAGTGGCCAGAAAACCAATCAATGCATATTTAATGCGTGCACATAAGGCACGTTAGCCAACGCAACAGGAAATAGCTATCAATTTAGTGGTGAGCAAACAACACATAACTTTCTTCTAACAGGTCCTCGCCATTTATGTTTCCATTGCTCACTACAACATAAGTTCGGCGTCACCAAAATTGGTTGTGCATAAAGCAGCCGGACTGTTTATCATGCATGCAACACCATGACGCTACCGTGTGTTAACGCAGGGAAGAAGAAAGATAAAAACCTTGTTCGAAAAGGAGCCTGTCGTTTACATTTGCCCCCTAAAAACCCTGTTTCCAATCCTCGCAGTGTCTGGGGGCAGTGTTGAGAATTATGAGCTTTTTTTCATTTACACAAAAGCCCCTAAGCACATGATGTATTTCTGTTAATATGCATAGTGTGGACATTTCTGTAATCAAAGTGTTGCAATAGATATCCATTTCCCTAAGAACATGGAATATCTGTTTGCATGGATATTGTGTGTGTGTGTGAAATCAAATTGCTTCATTAGCTGACATCCATTACAGCACGTCTGACTTCGATGTGATCACACACACCCATGGCATCGCGCAACGCACTGTATAAGAAATGGGAGACGTTTACTATGCCAGTGTTAATATTAGCATGCTGGCAGAGCGATACAGATGCCCTGAAGGAAGTGTTACTTCTTACTCTCCAATCCACTACTACAAAAAGATGGCAAGGATATCAGCGCGTTGCTCGAGTGTACATTTGCATAGTGGACCTAATAATCTGATTTTCCTCTGGCTGCTATTGTGTTTCTTTTAGAAAAAACATCCAAACTCTTATTCCAGCAGTCCCCTCGGTCAGGTTTAGTCATTTCAGGATTTTAACAAACCCACTTGAACCTAAAGCTTGTGTTTTTCCTTCTAGTGTGATGTCGGGATGGGACAGAGAGACATATTTTCAAGATGCCAGACGCTGACTCACATCGCTATCATTTGTGAATTGATATCTATCTTTGTCACTCTTAGCTGTTCATCCTGTTTGAGTAGATGCGATGTTAAATGTTATTGGGCTGGACTCTGTAAGACAGGATGAATTAATCTGGTTGGTTGGATGGATGGATGGATGGACGTTTGGTTGGTTGGTTGATTGGATGGATGATGGCTGGATGGTTGGATTGATGGTTGGATGGATGGTTGGATGGATGGATGCTTTATTGATCCCTAAAGGAAATTCAGGATCCAAGTAGCTCAGATTTGGCTGCAATGGATGGATGGTTGGTTGAATGGTTGGGTGGATGGTTGGATGGATGGATGGATGAATGGTTGGTTGATTGGATGGATGATGGATGGATGGATGGTTGGATTGATGGTTGGTTGGATGGTTGGATGGATGGATGCTTTATTGATCCCTAAAGGAAATTCAGGATCCAAGTAGCTCAGATTTGGCTGCAATGGATGGATGGTTGGTTTGATGGATGGATGGTTGGTTGAATGGTTGGATGGATGGTTGGATGGATGGATGAATGGTTGGTTGAATGGTTGGATGGTTGGTTGGTTGGTTGGTTGGTTGGATGGTTGGATGGATGGTTGGTTGGTTTGTTAAATAGTTGGATGGATGCTTTATTGATCCTCTAAAGGAAATTCAGGATCCAAGTAGCTCAGATTTGGCTGCAATGGATGGATGGTTGGTTGGTTGGATGGTTGGTTGGATGGTTGGATGGTTGGTTGGTTGGATGGATGGTTGGATGGATGGTTGGTTTGTTGAATGGTTGGATGGATGCTTTATTGATCCTCTAAAGGAAATTCAGGATCCAAGTAGCTCAGATTTGGCTGCAATGGATGGATGGTTGGTTGGTTGGATGGTTGGTTGGTTGGATGGTTGGATGGATGGTTGGTTGGTTTGTTGAATGGTTGGATGGATGCTTTATTGATCCCCTAAAGGAAATTCAGGATCCAAGTAGCTCAGATTTGGCTGCAAATAAGAAAACTGCATTTCGTGCCACTCCAGTAGTTTCAGTTTGAGGAGCACTACAAGAAGAACGAAGCGATGGTTTTATTTAGTGATGTGTTATGGTATCCATAGGCAACCAGGTGTGCTTTGAAGTGGTGACTATAGTAACGAGGCTGATGGAAACATAAGAAAGTGACGCATCAAAGAAAGACGCACACAAACGCATTCAAACTGTGCTTATTGTTATACACAGAGAGAAAAGACAAGCAGTTACACACAAACACTAAACCTGTTCTCATGGAGGAAAAATATAATCCACACAGCACCAAACCCAAAACGACATAATCTCTTTATTTTTTCACTCATTAAATAAGTGTATTGCCCCAAAAAAAGGTATACGTGGCCATTCATAGCTGTGTTATTGGCAGTATTAAAACAGTGAATTTGAAAGGGCCAAACTAGATTATATTTCCTAAAGTGGAAATAAATCTCTGATGCTTTTTTTCTTCTTCTTTCTTTTCTTGCCAATAAAGTGATGATGTGAAAAATTCCAATTATAATGTGTGTCTTGTTAAATAAATACCGTTGGCTTGGCAAAGCGAGAGCTGTGCAATTAAATAGACGGGGAGATTCTTCAAAATGCTGGTTTCTGTCAGCCGGCAGTAGAAAACCATGACCAAGGAGCTGAGATCGCTTACATCCTGCTAAATGCTCAGTTAGCAAGACATTTGTTCAGGTTTCAGAATAAAACTACTTATTATTTTAAAGATATCACTTAAGGGTTTTGGGTGGAATCTCTCCAACACCTGATTGTATCCGTCACACATGTACACACAGTGTTTAGACTCAGGTCACACCAGTTGACTGCATCTCAACACTGTCTTGGATCGGTCTACGTGCACATCCGTCTAGGAGCGTGCACGTGTCCTCTTGTGCTCAATGGGAACTTCCAATAAGGAAGCTGAGTCCAGGTTTCCCCTCTTGTGCCTTCAGGTTTCAGAGAGAGCGATCAATGGAGAACACCAGGACATCAGTTAGGAAGCTAAACGTGTGTGTGTGTGTGTGTGTGTGTGTGTGTGTGTGTGTGTGTGTGTGTGTGTCCGTCCAACCTTGTGTTCGCAGCAGTGGAAGCTATACTCAAACCAGCAAATTGGGGCTAACTACAAAGGAAATCTGTCTTTTTTTTTTGCACAGAGCGTTGATAATTTTGGAGCAATCGGCCTTCAGAACAATAGAAGTATGTTTTTGGAATAATTGGCTGTTGGACTAATGGGCTTTTGGGCAAATGGGACAATGGCATACCACCAAAAGTATCATATAGCAGCCATTGCTATTGTGGGAAATGGTGGCTTGTTTTGGTTTATTACAAAGTTTTTTTTAAACACCGAATCAGCAAAAGAGTGAGGAAGAAGTGCGGCTAACATCATGAGCGGTACGTTATATAACCTCAGTAGAGCATCATGCTATCTGCACCACGCACAAATATGTCGCTGTCCAAAAACAGTTATTTGGAGTTCATCAGAAAGTTAGTTTGTGTGTGTGCGTGTGTGTGTGTGTGTGTGTGTGCAACTACTGTATGAGGGCTTTGCTCTAAAATACTTGGACACGCAAGCACACACACTCCTGAGAATGCATATGCATGGCACCACCACCTGGCTGTGCGTGTGTATGTGTGTGTGTGTGTGTGTGCGCATGTGTGTGTGTGTGTGTGTGTGTGTCGTGCCATTCTTCTGAACAACACATATGCCAGCGTGTGCAGTCCGGTGGCCAGAGTGGCAGCTCCGAGGTTTGAGCCGAGCAGCGGGCGTTGTGCCCTTCATGGTCGTGACAGATGGAGCCGGTAGAGACACGAGGCTATTACAGAGGACAGAGAGAGAGAGAGAGAGAGAGAGAGAGAGAGAGAGAGAGAGAGAGAGAGGAGAATGGAGGAGAAATAAATGAGTGAAGGAGAGGGAGAAACCAGAGTAAGAGGAAAAGTGGAAAAAGATTGAAAAGGCGAGACAAAGGTTGAGACAAGTGAGCACATTAGAGCAGCAATGAGGGAGAGGAAGAGACAAGAAGCTGAAGAAACAAAGGATGAAGAATTAACCAGAGGGGAAACAGTCAAGTAAAAACAAGCAGGAGTCAGCGAGGAGAGGGAGAGCGCCGCTGAACAAAAGCACATTTTCAAATCCCGGACATTTACACGCACTTGCCACCTCTGCTCCCAGCTGATTAGTCTGGAGAAGTGGTTTGGCCTCCCACCGCCAGGCAGAATGGAAAGACTAGGCAGAAAATAACTAATAATTGCTCAGCCTAATAAGCACAAAAAGATGGAGGCAGAGGTAAAGGCAGGTAATGTACGCCTCCAGTCAAGGGCGCAGACGGGCACGTACGCCGACGAATCCGTACCAATCGAATCGCAT
The DNA here is from genome assembly GCF_023055335.1 of Clinocottus analis. Taxonomy (NCBI): domain Eukaryota; kingdom Metazoa; phylum Chordata; class Actinopteri; order Perciformes; family Cottidae; genus Clinocottus; species Clinocottus analis. The sequence continues at coordinate 8,987,619 of NW_027175965.1, forward strand.
GATGAACAATCGCCGGTTGAGCTCATTACAGACGGCGAGCAGCTATGACGGCGGCACATTAGGAACAAATTGGAGAAATTGCAAACTCACTTTCAGCGATGAAACGGGAGCAACGCAACTGGTAAAGAAAACGTACACGTGAGCTTTGAATCGTAAACTCAAAATATCTCTTATTGTAAGAAGTATCATCTCGTCATTATTGTTCATAAGCCAGAATAAGTTTATTTTTTGTGTTTTTTAATAAAAGATAAAATCATTCTCACTGGAACCAGATTGTCAAGAGGGAGTCAATGAGGAATCCCACATTAATAAGGCATTTCTTTCCAAACTTCTATCTGAAACTAAGGTTTACTTTACGCCCACAAACTGCACATGGTAACCTGTTTATACATCCAACAAACTGTGAAATGTTTCCTCAACATGTACAGTTTTAAATGAAATACTGTCACGTCTCATAAAGATCTTGAACTATTTAAGAGGCTTTTTAAAGAGGGATTTATTGCTTTCTCTCTAAAAATTGAGAAACAAGTGCAACATTTGTCGTTTGACTTTTCAAAATGAACGTGAACGTTTAAAACAAGTATAATTTGAAGTCATTGTGTACGATCCATGGGGCCATCTCGTCTGTTTCAGGTGGCAACAGAGTTCTACACATTGCAGCAATCAGTGCAGCATTGAAATGTGAGCGCAAACATGAACACACACTTTCTTTTCCGACCTTTGGACATCTCCACTGTTCTTTTCCTGCTCTTGTTAGCTCACCAAACCCCCCCGAGCGTTCTTGCGTATGTGTCCTTTCTTTACATGCAGAACCGGCTCCTCTCCCATCACCGCTTCCACCTCGATCAGTGTTTCCTGTTTCCTGCTCGCGGTGGGATGCAACTGAACCCTGTTGCCCTCAGCTCTGGTCCTCGCCCGGCGATTAATGTCACAGTCCAAGCAACGGACGTCCCAAACCCGAGAAACAATGCAACGTAACAAGAGGCGGTAATGAGGAAGCTTGAAATGACACTTTAAGAAAACACCCTCGACGTGTTGTCAGGAAGTCCAGTCAGATTGCTCAACTCCTCCAGGATTAAAAAAACCTGTCATGACATTTTGCTTCAGATACAATCAATTACATTTCATGTTTACAGAGTCTCATATTGAACCACGGGGAACCTTTTAACCCGACGCTGCGGAGGCGACTGACTATACGATGAACAACCTGGTGTCACTGCAGCGTGATGGAGGACACACACACTTATACTTAAAGGACCGGCAACGATGAGCGATCCTTTCTGACGACAGTGTGTCATGGGGCATTTTTATTTTTTCCCGACCCTTGGTTTTGTTGCCTTCGTCTATACAAATTAAATCAAATATTCAGTTTTAATTGGTGTTGTTGCGATACAGCTTCTGGCCATCTGAGTCAACACTGCGTCTGAGCTTATAGAACATTTTACATATTTCTCATTGACTTTAATCCAAGTTACAGCCCTTCTCTGTCGTCTTGTTTTGTCACTTGACGGCTGCTTGACATAGATTTGGTTCTGGAATATAAATCCTCATGTACACGACTGCTTTTCCTTCAGCCGGTTTCTATTTCAAACAGTTTTCCTGCACTCATATTTATCATTCCCTCTCAATCATTCAGAAGGGTTTCATTTTCTTCGGGCATGTACTACTAAATAATGTCAAATGTTTTACTTGTTACTGGACTGATTGGATTGTCTCTTAGCCTCCAGTCACAGTAACAATGGCATCACATTATACGTCTTTGCAGTGCTGTATTTTTTATTGATGTGATGACAACGGGGTTGTCGGCATGCTGCATGCAGTCGGCCCCTCGCCGGACGTGATTCCACAGCCCACATTAAATTAATAAATGTTTCATGTCTAATAATTAAATAATCTATTTTCCCTCAAGAATGACCTTCCGAAAGGTCTGTGTGACGTTGCACTGCTGGGACATTTCCATATCCTTTCTTGTTACGCAACATGTCAGCTACAGTGCGAGGCTTCCTGTCAGTGTGGCATAATGACTCTTTTATCTGTTCATCTTTTCATTTATTTATGATGATGACAGTCCCGGCACATGCTCAGCATGCTCGCAAATCATAAGGGGACTAATTAGTTGGGGTTTTGTCGGGGGTTGAGACCATTACACAGCCTCCAGTTTTGGTTTAAATTCAGGTAATGACTTTCTGAGTGTGTGTGTGTGCGGTGCTGGTGAGGGTTTAGTGCTGCCGCCCCGGCTGCCAGGCATCGCTGTGATGGGGCATGTTTAAAACCTGGCAAACAAGCCTCGTCACCTGGCACCCTGGTCCCTCACCGGCCTCAAGGTCGTCAGACTTGGCGTGCTGTGTCGAAAAGCTGGACGGGAGCGAGTGAGAGGATCCCAGAACAGTCGTGACGGGCTGCCATGTTGTTGCAGGGGTCCCTCTTCGCCCGCAGCGATTTTAAATCCCGTCGTTTACACACAGCTTCAACTCCAACAGGCCGACGTCACTGATTTCCCTAAAATATTAAAGAGCCATTCGAATAAGCAACGTGAAGTGATTTGATGGACATTGTCCCCCGTTTATGTCTTTTTTTTTCCAGGCACAGCTGTGTTATCAGACTTGATTTAGTCCGTCTGAAATACAGATTCACTCACGGTTAATGAAGTGGATGCATTCATGCACAAGCTAACTCCCACCATCGTCATCTCCACACCCACCCATCACATCTCTTGTCATCTTTTCATCACATCTCTATGTGAGTTTTCTTTTCTTGTCCGAGGTTTTGTCATAATCCCGTGGATTATGTCACAGATTGTGTGGAAGCCCATTTCCGCCACCCCCCCAAAAAAATAGGACCGAGAAAAAATGAAATAAAATTAGGACAAAAAAATAAATAAAAAATTTGACTTTTTTTTGTGTCCACGAAAAAAAAAATCAGAACCAAGAAAAAAATACAATAAAATTAGGAAAAAAAACAAATTTCGCCTTTTTTTTTTTGTTAACTTTTTTGTGTCCACAAAAAAAAATTAGGACTATGAAAAAAATAAAATAAAATTAGGACAAAAAAAAAAATAGACTTTTTTTTTTTTTTTTTTTTGTATTCACGAAAGAAAAGGGAATGAAAAAAAAAGTTGAATAATTTTTTTGTCGTTTATTTTTTTCGTATTTTTTTGTCCACGAAAAAAAGGCAGTGAAAAAAAAAGAGTTGGATAATAATTTTTTTTGTTGTCCTAATTTATTTATTTATTTATTTTTTCCACGAAAAAAAAGGCAGTGAAATTTATTTATTTTTGTGGCGGAAATGGGCTTCCATACCCGTCTGTGTCACGCATCTGATGTCCATAAGAAAAGAAAAAAGCTGAGAACGAGCCGCCGTGATCGCGGCTGCCGTTCATATCCAGGTTCTCTCATCGTTACGATCATTAAGAGGTCTTTGAAATCTGAACTCGGCGACAAAATCAGTGGAATATTGATCGGTTGTCATTAACTGCTGTTGTTTTAAAGACGCAGTGGACGGTCTGTGAGATTGTGGCTTCATAATGACTTGCTGCATGCAGAGTGAGAGTCTTTGATCATCTCCACATGAAGGTGTGAAGGACTTCGGCTCAAAGTGATGTTTCATTTGAAATAGATCCCTTTCATATATGTTCACCACAGACGGTACCGACTCGCAATTTGAGCTGTTTAGCTCTTACATCAAGATTCATAATTGCAGAGAGGGCCGTGCAAAGTTTAAGAAAAATCCACTGATTAATCGCATGATTTTTCTGCGATTAACGCGGCAAATTAACTCATGAAGTAAAAAGTAGTTTACTGGGACTGTCGTGAAGCAGCAGAGTTTGAACCGCGAGACAACAACCAGCTCTCTGTCAATAACAAGGGCTGTGATCAAGCGCCACTGTTTGGGAAAACAAGATGGTTTGATCTGAAACTGAACCTTAAGCGGCACAATCGATCAAAATAAACACGTTGAAATAAAAAATGAAAAGATTCCTGAGGAAGTAATACACGAATTTCGTGGCCCTTGAAGACTTCAGATTGATTTGATGGGAAGGGGTTAATTTCCTTCAATTATCTCGTGCTTGTAGGATCAACTAGCAATTAGGAGTTAATGCCAGCTGGAAGAATAAAGCAGGAAGACTTTGCGGAGGGAATTTGCTCGAGTTGAACCTTTTGAAACCGCAATTTGTTCCTCATATCCGAGCTGCGAGCTTCTGTCTTGTGTTTAAACGCCGAATGAACATTTCATTGTTCGAAGACTAAAAACATAACGGTTCTGTTGCTGGGATATGTCCAGACTTTGCTCTGTGAAATGACGCTAATATTAACGATTATAGTGATATTCATAATAAACATTATTAAGAAATTGCAATTAACAACAAGTCGGCCTTTCAGTTCATCTGAAAAGCAATCTCTATGTTCATCGAGCCTAAAATGAGCCGAAACTCCACGGAGCGAGCGAGTGAGTGAGTGAGCGAGTGAGCGAGTGAGGGAGGAAAGACAATAACAAAAGATGGTTCAATTATTGATTGCGACATGACAGAAGCGCCGCTCCTCTGGGTGCACTTCATCTGTATCCTCCATACAATTTAACCCGATGCTGCGAGGACGTGCCGATACATAAGCAGCCTGATGAATGATGTTCTCTGCACTCTGTCACTCACACATGCACACACATGACCCCTCCCCCCCTCTCCTCACACACACACACACACACACCCTGCAATGCATTATTAACCACTGTGTTCCTTCTGGTTAAGGACGCTTTAAATAGTCTGTCGCCATCATCGTAAAACGACCTGCGATGATGCAAACGCTGCGGCGCCGGATGAACTTGTGACTCGTGTTGTCTGGACCCGGATGAAACAAAAGACTCTGTTCTCAGTAAAGCGCGAGCTGGACCGACACCTCCATCGCCGCTAGAAGACGAGTGGACAAAGCCGTTTGTCAGGAGGCCGTCGGTGAGTCTTCCAACTCGCCCGCATGCATTTCCTCCATCGGCCGCGCTGCCAGCTGGACCGGAATAAGAAGACAAATCCCAAAAGTAATCAGTCGACAACAAAGGGGATGCTATATTGTTTGGAGTGGTGCGATGCTGAGGGCTCTGGATGTGGATTCTGGGTATGAGGTCGTCCCCCCGGGCGCCTTCTCCAGCCAGGTTTTGCCTTACGCTTGCTTTCTGAAATATTGGACGGGCTCCTGGATTTTTTTATGTCTCCACAGGCGGATATGCAGAGCTTAGCAGCACGTAATGGCTTTCAATCCATCAGAGCAGAAAGGGGTTTGTTTTTTTGAACATGCTCCTTGTTTGTTGTACAACGGCGGCCATTGTACAAATTCCTCCATCATGCATTAGTGGAGCAACACCCACTGTGCTGTTCCCAGAGTTTAGTGGACGATTCATCAGACTGCTTCAACTAAAACGCCTGATTTTAATATGACGTGTGCCAGAACGTGGCTGATGCTGAAGTCTAAGTAAATCTCTTTAAAATGAAGCATTGCAGACAAGAAGATGAACATCATATGTTCTCTAAAGTTTATCCTCCTTGGTGTTTGTTTTGTCCAAGACCTTCCTGCTTTATGTGGGAAGATGAATTACAAAAACTGCAATTTGTCAGTTTTTCTTCTCTTATGACTAAATAATCTGTAAAAAGAAAAAAAAAGTGTATTTTTCCTCTTTAAGGGGTTTCTTGAGGCTGAATTGAGCCTCCTTAAGACTCCAATTTATGCTTTAGATTATGCAAATGCACATCGCTGGCGATGTATAAAGCTAATCTTGGTATGCGTGTAAACTATTTAACACAATGCAATGATGAATGATCAGGTACAGGAGAGACAAAGCATAAAAAGTTGCTGTCTTTCTGATTTTTTTCACTTTTATTATTCATATTTCCAGCTTTATTTTGTTAAATCCGAGGAGGCTGCTGCTAGCGTTCATTACTGTGGTTGTTAAACAATTCATTTTCGTTGGATTAATCCAATTTAATGATAATATTACTCATTTGTGCCGTAATGTTCTGCATCTCTCCATCTGTGTCTCCGTTTGCATAATTTTCCTTTTTACAGATAATGAGTTTGATTCGTCCCTTCCTTCCCGGCTCAGCGACACCAGCGAGTGAGTTTCGGGCTCTTCGGTCCGTCGAGCTCGTGGGCGCCGTGTTTGAGTCCAGAGAGCAGAAGTTAGACTCAGAAGTTAGACTCAGAAGCGACCGATGGCGGCGCCATCCGGGGCAGAACGGGGCCGCGAGAGGCCGAAGAGCGACGGCTGGAGGCCGAGAAACTCACAGCAACACATCCGGACACGAGCGACTGAAATGAAAAGAGAGAACGCAGACAGCCGGCAGAAACCTGCACACGCAGCATCACCTCACTCCTCTCCTCCCGTGGGTCAAACGTGACGATGGAGAGAGATTCTTTACTTTAATTATGATTGAAAATCATGTTATTTTCAATCTGTGTTCATGCATCTTCTGCTAAAATAATACATTTTGAAGTACATCCCACAGTAAGTGTACTCCCTATATAGGCAAATGCAATAAAGAAGTTATGCACACACACACACACACACACACACACACACACCTACAAATGCACATGGTTGCTGTTGCTAGGTAACAGTGGCCGGCACAGCTACACACACTGAACACCGTCGTGTTGTGCAGGTTGTGTTCACTAAAATATGAGTGACGCTGACGGAGCGCTCACGAGGAACCGGATCCACGTTAGAACCTGAAGAAGAGAATCAGCAGCTTGGTGTGTGTGTGTGTGTGTGTGTGTGTGTGTGTGTGTGTGTGTGTGCACACGTGTGTGTGTGTGTCATTTGAGTCTCTTTTAGGTCATTTTATGCTTTTCAAAGAGTCCAATCCAAACATTGTATTTATTGGAACAGCAGCAATGTATTTCTGTCTGTATCCAGTCATGACCAATCAAATCACACTTATCCCATACTCGTACAGGTCCATTGTGTAAGTATATTAGTATATTAGTGTATTTGTGTATTAGTGTGTTAGTATATTAGTGTATTAGCCGCTGCCAGTTCTACTGAGCAGCAGCACTTCAGGTCTCAGTTGCTCTCATGAATGAAAAATACATTGTTGGATAAATCTATTAGCTTGTAAAGTTAATTACTTGGCATGAAAAAAAAAGTAGTTAAATATCTTTTTTTAAAAAGCAGCAGACTCTTTCTTTCTCCACGTTGAGGTTCCTCAGATCCGGCTCGTCCCTTTCATGCTCCTCTAAAAGACGAGCTCAAGGTTTTTCTGTTGTCGCTGCAGACGCGGCGGCTTCCCACTCGCACAGCCTTCACTGTAATCACTGAGGCTTTTCAAAGAGCTGCTTCTGAGCATCACGCACCACCACATATGATCATACCTCACCAAGCTCACTGCCAGGCGTATGAGATTATGACCACGCCAACCTGCAACCTGCAACCTGCAACCTGCAGCCTGTAGTGCGAGTCTTTGGTGTTCATGCATTCGGCGCTGACCTAATAAACGCACGGTATGACGAAGCAGCGACTAACGAAAGCCCCGGCTTTATCCCTCAACTTGGGCTTGTAACGTGTCGCTTTCCCCTCCTTCGCTCTCTTTCTACACGTGGCAGAGTGATGGGAATCTCCCCCGGCGCCTTCATCCCCTTTTACCGGCGTTACAGGATTCACATCGTCCTCTTTTTGTCCGCTATTCTCTCCAGATATTTAGGTATTCATGGCTCCTGTTTGTGACTCCGCTGGGCCTTGTAGCGGAGGCCTGCCTCCAGACAGCACCCTGGAGGAGAGACACCGAAGAGAAGAAAAGGTGGTGGTGGTGGTGGTGGAGGAGGAGGTGGAGGAGGAGGGGGGGGGGTTAGAGAAACAAGCCACAGACGGTACAGGGCTTATCTATTCTGAACACCCGAATGTCGGCTGCTCCCCAAATGCTATGAATATCCGCGCCTCTATGTGTGTTTATTAAGCAGCAGGAAGTGTTTTTTTTTCTGCAAGGCAGGCAAAGGGAATTGTGTGCCTGTGTGTGTGTGTGTGTGTGTTTGTGTGTTTATAGACGCCACGTTGTACACACTTCATTCCAGCACGGACGCAGTTCTTCTCTGCAGCACAGAGACGGTATTAACGTTGCACCGGTGTCACAGAAAGGCGACAGAGCCCGACCGCCTCAGATGAAAAGAGAAGGATATCTGTTATTAAAGAGACGCCACGCCGAGAGGAGAGCACGCCGCTGATGGATTGCGTGTAATGAAGGATTTATATTTGGCCATTATGACAGAAGCACCTCTTGTATTCAAAGTATTGAAATGATCACCAGGCAATATGAAGTAAACGGCTTCTTGGTAATGGCTCTTAAGTTTCCACTCCGTCAACAAAACAAGTCGTATCTGCTCCATAACAGATAGTGTTTTCACATGGCTGCAAAGCATGATGGGAGATTAAACTCACAAATATGAGATAATTGATATTGGGGAGAATCAAAAGCCCAGAACAATTCCCTCCACCGCTAACGTCGTGTTGTAATGTCATCGCTCTGACAGTCGCACAAAATGGAAGACAAAACTGATAATTTGAAGCCGCCTCCTTTCCGTTACCCGGTTTGCGCGCTCGTAAATATAGCATCTACTCAAATATTTATGTTTCTCATTCAAACAAAACAGTGGTTACTTCCCTATTCTGCATGCAGGACGTCTACCACAAAGCCCCGCAGTCAAGAATGGAAATGAGACGGGGAGTCAATGACATGTTTCTGGAGATGAATTATGCATCAGCATCGGTCCGTGCTTTGTACACGCGGCTCTGGAGTTAAAATCCGCCATCTGATATATTGCAAGTAGCTGGTTTTCATGGTTAAAAAGCACCTCCATCCTCGCCATCCATGTGCTGGTTGGCGAGCGAACACGTCTCGCCACGCAGTGGAATCTGGCAGGAAGCAGCCAGAGGAGGAGAAATGGTGGTAAGAGTTGGATGTGATGCTTTTGGAGATAAACAAGAAGGAAACATCAGAGGTTTCTGCTCAGCAGCACTGCTGATTGGCGGAGCTTGAAACCACATCAGTATTTTAAGGGAGTCTGCAATCGCAGCGAGTGGATGCGGCTTCATTAGAACTGAATTCAAAGCAAGGACATCCTGATGATTTAAAAGGCATCCAGTCATTTTGCTCCATTGGCTCATGCCCAAGTCATCCAATCTCTAAATTGTGGGTGATACTGTATATAGTTATGGCCTCATTCAAATCAAGGATAATCAAATCACAGAGTTAAAGAAAAAAAAGGAGTGTTTTTCTTTTGTACTGCACATTTTAACAACAAGGCGAGTGCTGCACAGAATACATAACAAAGGCATTGACTCAATATATATAGAAATACAAGGCAATATGAAAGAGCACGTTAAGAATAGGATTATTAAAACACTTGAGTTGGGTGTGGTTTGAAGTAACAGCCAACAGTGATGTCATGGGGTAGTGACACGCCCTGCAGTACAACATTACATCATCAAAGCGAAGGAGAAACCACCAGAGATCAGCAAAAACAATCCATTTCTTTTGAATTGCTTATTTTGTAACCCGTATTCTACACTGTCGCATCTGCTCTCGTCTCCTATTGATCATATGCACCAAACACCCGCACATCTTTTAAGCCCTTTTTCTTTGTTACAGCTGAAACGACAACAAACAAAATCCCTGTTTGTTAGAATATCTTCATTGCTCTATTGTTAGTTTGAATTAATTGCAGCAAGCGTGAGAAAAGCCAAGCTCAGCTGTTGGGAATACGGCATGTAAATCTCCTTTGTCTCTAAAAAATAAATAAAAATCACGCAGAGGTGAAGCGGCAGCCCGACTCCATTGCCAAGTGATTTACGTTGACATCCACCTGTGTCATTATTCCTGCAACAACACCCCGAACGATCTCGACTCATCCCTCTTTCCTGGCATCCATAAATTGCGGCTGAAAATTTCCTCAATCAATCTGCTGGATTACGTTCCCGCATTGTCTTGTGGTGAGAGAGACGAATCCCACACAATACAACTCCATCACCCGCATGTGTTTTTAAATTAGCTCCTGTGAGATTCATCCCCTTCTCAAAGTCTAATGACACCTCGCCTCCGACTCCACCTGAGCTGCTTCTACTTAGGAATTACACAGAGCCTCTCATGCAGATTGAATTATACAAGTGCACCTTTGGGATTATTAAGCAGGTTTGTTAATATCATCTGCAGAAAGCCTTCGTCGTAGGCCTTGCAGCATGATTGCACTGACACACGTCCAGCATATTTCTCTTTTCATAAAGATACGTTGCTCTGTTTGTCTGTTTGAAGCGTCGTGGGATTATGGACGGAGGGATCTGCAGAGACGGGCGGCAGGCATTGAAAGAGTGTGTTTGGACCTGAGATGGCGATATGCTATTATGTAGGCTGTCACTTTGGGTAACCCTGGGAGCACGACAGCGACGCGCTTCATGCTTTTACAGGAACAATGCGATTTGTTATCATTTCTGAACAGGGGTCAGAAGGTCGATAAGACATGTTCTTACTCCCTCGCCTGCACAGTGTTTTGTTTGCTGCGTGTTGTCGATCGCCTCAACTTCCCGTACGACTCCGACTTCCGGTTATGTCACCCGTACCTTTAAGATAGCATGTTGGTTTTGTTTTGAACGAGCAAAAGAGAACTACTTTAGAATATGACAGAAGAAACACTTACACAGAAGGTACACAGGAGTAAACTGCTCCATTTACTGGAATTGCACAGCTGGAAATGTTTGAATAATAATCATCACTTGCTCCTAAGCATTGCTTAAATATTAAAGCTCTAACATACCTAACGTTTAAGCTCAGTGTGGCTCCTTATTAAACACTTTTTTCTTTAATCTCAGATTTACTAAAGGTTAAATCCTGTAAAATGTATTTTCACGAGCACAAGAAATATACCTTTGTACCGAAATTGAACAAGATGCTGTATGAAAAAGAACATTTCGGCTTCACATGTCTTTGATTCCTCAAAGCCTCGACTAGACAAACCATTACTTGTAATCACAGTGTTTGAAGGAGATGCCATTGCTGCGAGTGTTGTTACCGGACACACACTCTGTGACTCAGCCGCTGTCGGTCTGTCATTGTTGGTGGACAAGGAGTCCTACGTCATCCTTTGAAACTTGGCTATAAGAATACGACTGCTTTTCCTTTTCAGAGGAGTCCTGCTTCAAAACAAAACCCTGGAGCCGAGAGAGACAGTTAAAGCTTCGCTTTCTCAGTGTGAACGGATGAATCCCGTCTGACCTGCTGGGCCACGGCCATGGAGACATTCACTTATCAACAGTGCTGGTGGGATTGTGTGAAAAGGGACCTTGTGTTTTTGGTCTTTTTTTTTTTTTTTGGTCCTACTTTTTTTTTTGGTCAATTTTTTTTTGATCATACTTTTTTATGGTCTTTTTTTTTGGTTATACTTTTTTTTTTGGTTATACTTTTTTTTACGGTCATAAATTTTTTTTTTGGTCATAAATTTTTTTTTTGGTTATACTTTTTTTTTTGGTTATACTTTTTTTTTTACCATACTTTTTTTTTGGTCATAATTTTTTTTTTGGTCATACTTTTTTTTACGGTCATAAATTTTTTTTTTGGTCATACTTTTTTTTCGGTCAAATTTTTTTTTTTCGGTCATATTTTTTTGGGTCATTTTTTCATACTTTTTATTTTGTCATACTTTTTTATGGTCTTTTTTTTTATCATACTTTTTTTTGGGTCATTTTTTCATACTTTTTATTTTGTCCTACTTTTTTTTTGGTAACACTTTTTTATCATACTTTTTTTTCTTGGTCCTACTTTTGTCTAATTATGACTTATTTTTTATACTGAAATGGGCTTCCATGAAATACAGTATAAACTAAACTATTTAAAAAATGGGATTCAGATGGAGGATAAGAAGAAGAAATACAAGTGTTTGGTTGCGACTCTTCCGCATCATGAGCCTAAATCACTGACAAGGTGTTTTGTTGAAGTCAGTGGGCGACCTTCACTCCAGGCGCCACATTGGTTTACGGCTATTTCTGATCTATTTTGCACACACGCACACACGCATGCATAAACACGTTCCCCTCTCTCCATCATCTTTCTCTTCTTGCCCCTTTCTCTTCATTTCCCCCCCTGCACGAGCTCCATCTCTCCTTTTGCAATTTCCATCTGTTCAAATGAAATATATTTGGCATCTGGAGAATAGCCCTCAGCAACGCGGGACAATATATCTTACAAATATCAGCCGTCCAGCCGTGGTTCATGTAATATTTATAAAGGGAATGTGGCAGTGGGCGATGTCAACATTGGTTACCATGAACAGGTTGAGCGTCCCTCCAAAGTGCACCAGCACATGCCAACTGTTTGACAAGCGAGGTGCCCGGCCAATCCAGCGGCTGATTTACATGTTTTACAGCGATCACGGCTGACCCGACCACATCTGGCACGCTTGTCCAATTAATTAATCATGTGCAAGCCAGGCTGACCTCAGACATTGACTGAGGCGGCCATGTTGTTTTCTAGAAAAGTTGTGTGTGTGGTATGGGAGGCGGACAAGTGGCCGGAGTGTGAGATTAAAGGTCAGAGAGACCTCTTGTTTATTTTATTCTGTAGAAAGATTGTCCAATTATTGGGACATTTTCAAGAGATCGTTGCTTAATACGGTTACAGCAATTCCATTCATTTTTTTTTGCCAAAGAAGATACTATGAAGTTCACACTGAGGTATATTCACAAGTAAACAGAAAATCTCTCACCTCATCTTAACATCTGTCGATTTAAGGGTGTTTTCTCCAGGTTTTACAGCACTGTGAGTGCATACATGTCTCAAGCGGGAATTGAACTTCTAACCCCGACAGTGTCGTCTCCACGCTTTAATCACTGAACTATAGCGCTGCTTCCAAGGATATCCTTTGCACTTTAGTACCCATACTTGGCTCTGTTATTTTCTTTTTTGTCATTTGTGACAGGGCCAGTCAAAACATGTTTTCACGAGGCGCAGAGGCACACCAGATGTCCGCTGTGTGTTGTAAGGTCAGCGGTGTTTTCAAGCAAAACATAAAAGCTTGAGGAGAGGCCGGGGTTCTGAGCCGGGGCTTCAGTCCAGAGTCTTCCTCCAGGGCCTCGAACTTGACCCTCCCTGTGTGGATCCGTCGGTCTGGAACTGTTGTCTTCCTGATCGGCGATGCCGTTCTCAGTGATTTTCTGTCTTACGACAATCAGGGAACAATCCCTGCTGCAGTTTGCCGTCGCTTCAGTGGAGCGGAAGCTTCAATAGACGTTCATGTCGCGTGCTGCATGAACGTCATGCTGCATTCACCTCGTGCATTCCCATCGCACCAACAACTAGCCCGCGCTAATTCAAAGACTTTGATATTAAACATGAATAAATTCTTATTAAAAAAAAACATAAATTCTGCAGGAAAAAAAAAGAACCTTTTTTTGTCTTACTTTTTTTTGGGTGATATTTTTTTTTGCTCTTTTTTTTTTGCTCACACTTTTTTTTTTTTTTTTTTAAATAAACCTTTTTTTTTGTCATACTTTTATTTTGGTGATAATTTTTTTTGCTCATATTTTTTTTTTGCTCACACTTTTTTTTTGGGTGATAATTTTTTTTGGTCAAACTTTTTTTTGCTAATTTTTTTTGCTCATAAATTTTTTTGGGTGATAATTTTTTTGGCTCATACTTTATTTTTTGCTCACTTTTTCTTTTTTGCTCATACTTTTTTTTGGGGTGATAATTTTTTTTGGTCATACTTTTTTTTTTGCTCATAAATTTTTTTTTGCTCACACTTTTATTTTTTGCTCATACTTTTATTTTTTGCTCACTTTTTCTTTTTGCTCATACTTTTTTTTGCTCCTACTTTTAGGTCATACATTCTGAACGTCTTTTTTGCAAAACGTGTCGATGCATTTCGTCGATGTTGAGATGTTTATCAGGACAAGAGGAGCTCAGCTCTGCAGCATCAAACTCTTCACGAGCGTCAGGATCCTGGTCGCTTCACACTGGAGAGCGATGAAGAAGAGTGTGTATTGTTTCCTGTCATCTTTCTGACACTGTGCCAGCTAACCAGATCTCCATCACTATTTCTTACCAATTCTCATATTTAAAAAAATCAAATTCGGGATGCCACCTTCACCACAAGTGTTTATTTTACTGTTTTTAATGAACACATTTCATGGGCCGCGATAGGATTTCTTATTAAAGTGTCTACGTGTTGTTGCGCAGCACACAGTCGCACAACAATGTCCTGTGTCTCTGTGGCACATCAGTCACTGGCCCACAGCGCCGCCGCCTCCTGGAGACTGAGCATGAATTTAAAAGCCATTTCTACTCCTCGGGGCGATAAAAAGTCACTATTTGTCTCCGGTGCATTACAAGCTGCATCCCTCCGTCCCCTCCCACTACATTACACTTAAATACATCTCTGCATTTGACACCCAGCATCACAGAGATGATATCGAGCGGCGGCCGCTCCCTCTATATAACATGTCATGGTCTTCTTAACGTGTGGTTTCAGATTACCGGGGGGATTAGTGTGCGTATGAGGATCTAAGCCCAACAGCACAACACGTGTTTCTATGTTCTCGCTCCGTCAGCAATTCTCTTTTCAAATTGCATGTTGTGTGTTTGTGTTTTAATCTATTTGGTCTAAATTCTAAGCGTCCCTTTTCCACCTTTCCCAATGTTTTCGGTCTTCAGGTGTAAGACATCAATGCGTTGTGCGCCTCCAGTCTGTTGTGTGTACATATTGTAATTTCAGCATCTTAAAAATTAGGATTCCAAGCTACTCAGTCCCTTCTTTGTTTTCTATGTTTGTTTTTCTTTTTCTCCCACTCTGTCTCTCTTCCATTCCCTCCATCCCTTTTCTTTTGCCCCCCCCCCCCCCCCTCCTCCTGTATCAAGAGTTAAAGATTAAAAGAAGAAGCTGCAAAGCTCCCAGCTCTAAATTAGATTCATGCTTCCTTGAAAGAACAGAGAAATTGGTGGGAAGAAATTCGAAGGTCTTCTCCCTCGCTGGACAAAAATAAAATAATAATTAAAAAACACACACACACACACACACACACACACACACCCCTCCTCTTTCACAGTCTTCTTTCTTTTCCTCCCTTTCGGCAGGTTTTCATCTTTCTGTCTTCATCTTCTTAAATCTTACTCCTCTTCTTCATCCTGGTACTCCTTTATTCGAGGCGCTCCTTTTATTGGGCAACATCTTCATCAACTAGTTGTGTTTCCTCCCAATGTACAGCACGTTATAATAACGTCATGCTTTTAAACATCAACTGTCATATTTAGTTGTTTTCTCTCCTTCCAGTTAGTCTGGTGTTTTACTTATTTTATGTTTTTGAGAGCCGCAGTCTTTCAAAGTCTTTTGGACGCAGTGCTACTCCAATCAGATGTGTCCCTGTGGGTGATGCATGTTTTTTTAACGGTGTAAATATGCATCTAGTAAACCACCAAAAACTATCTGTGCAGTCAAAGAAACCTCGTCACCTTTACCTTTACGTCTTCTCATGCAAACTTGATGCCGCTGTATCTATTCATGTATGTATCAGGGAGCGCTCGCACGGCCTGGACTTTGATATTTGCTGCAGATAAAATCCACAGATCTGAACCTATAAGTCCGAGGTGCTGCTCTCCGGAAGCAGATCACACATCCCCAAAAAGTACAAAGTTTCCTTTCCTGCAAGGTGTGAATGACCCACAGATGAAATGTGAAGGAACTGCTCACCGGTCCAAAGAGCCAAAGGACGAGTGATGAAATATCTTCAAGACGATACAGCAAGTCAGCTCGCACTTTGATTTAGAGACTTCTGGATGGGACGAACGAAAGAAACAAGAAACGCCAGAGAAGCTAAAAACAGCTGAACTCTAATTATCAAGGTTGTTATTGAAGAAATATAGTGTTTGTACTTTATAATGCTGCTAAAATATGTTTTCTACCAACTGGTTTAGCACATATTGGGTCGCTATGTCTTATTTAAACATGTTTCTGATATCTTATCGTTAAAAAAAGATCCATTTGAAGTCACTTTCTCGTTGTGAAATGTGCCGTCTCAGCTTAACTCTGAACAGGATGTTAGCAAAAGAAACATGTCCCTCTCCCAGACATCTGGGTGATGATTTCAAAAGGTAAGTAAATAATTCGACACACTTACTGAACATACAAATAAGGGTAAAACAATGGAGAGAGGAAGTCCTGAGGGGAGACAGAGATGTGCACAGACATGTCAGCCTTCATCACAGAGCACTTATCGAGCGCTTGATGCTGACTGTCTGACTTTAGCACCGATGCTGCCTTCATGTGCGCGAGAAAAGCAGCTCTTAAGACAATAACCGGAGATCCCATGATTCACCTTCACTTGCACTGTCAACTTCACAGGAAGTGCTCAACCGCTGCCCTTCCAACAGTTCTTGAGACGCGCACTTACTTCACCTTGAAGTGATGCATTTGAAGCAGTAAAGCGAACGATTTAACACCCTCGTCTTCATCCTCTGCCACGGCGAGATAGAAGTGAGCAGACTTGTCAACATCACGGCGGCCTCGTGGCTAACAGCCGCCCAGCGCAGAGACGCCTCGGTCTCAGCGGACTCACCATGAAAGTAGTTTAATTCATCGCATAGTCTGAGGTCAGACGACGCTGCGTGACCAACGCATGAAGAGAGGCGGCCTGCAAGTCACAGACTCTGGTTCACGAGTGGACTTTTCTTATTACGGAAACGTAATTTAGCGGTAAGATCCGTAATTTTCTCAAACATTCAACTAATTATGCAAAAAAAAAAATCATCATGATGAACTTCTAGAAACTATTCCAGCTGCATGAAATGTAACTATCTACATTGGCAAATGTAAAAAATACAAAAGAAATGCAAACAAGCAGTATAAAGTTTTGCTCTCCTCACATGGCCTTTATCCTTTTTGCCTCAGTGTCCCCTACATCCAATTTAATGCCTCCTGAATTGTTAATCAGCCAGTGGAATATTAAGAGCTGCTATACGGCGGCTCTGCCGAGGGCAACAATGTGACACAGTAAATACTAAAAACAGCTAAGCCTTAATGATTCATTAAGGACGATATTGATTTGGTCTGCAGTAAATTACAATTAAAGCCCTTGTTTAAGCATTTATGCAGGACTCCTTCCCCCAGTTAATGACAGTACGGGCCACATTTGACAACACTGAACTTATACATCGGAAGACAATGCACTTTGTTCAACCAGTTTATAGCCGCAAAGTTTTTAAACCCAGTTTATTTGTTTGCTATTCGCTCCGGTTGCTTTTTCCTACAACTACAACATTATGTTGATATCATGCAAGTCTGCTTTCCTCACAGACATTGTGGCTTCACCTAAAATATAAGAGGAATGTGTTACGCTGCAAAGACCAGACGGTAACTCATCAAATAATCTTGTTTTGAAGGAACAGCGTCAGATTTAATCTCCAGCAGAAGTGTTTTAATCTCTGTCGGGTTTTTTCTTCAACAAGCTTCAGTGTTTACAGTTGAGAAGACGTATGCGTCACGGGGTCGTGTGCTGCACTTGTGCAACTCCTACTGGTTGCTGCACGTCGCCGGAGGTCAGAGGTCAGCAGAGCACGTTGAGAGATATTCAAGCTTTGAGCAAATGCAGGACATTAATGTGTCACACGTGACGACAGCCGTGAGCGTTAATGGAAGATGCATTTAAATGCACCATGATGTGTCACACCAGCCCAAAGCTGTCGGGTCGACAACAATGCATGTGAAATCAAACCCCCGTACATGAGACCATGGCATGCTTTTGCATAATTATGCATCCGTGTACATTACTACTTTGACACATTGGGATTAAAACATCTGCTCTGTCATATTCTCAGACTGATTCCCACCACAAAACCCTGCAACCGCTGCACGGTTTGTCCAAATTCACTGAGCGAGGAATTAAACGCAGCTCTGTTGTCACAAACGTTAGCTTTACAGAAGCGACAAGCAGGACAGAGCCTGTGGACTAGCGGGCAGTCTGTCTCAGATGAGGAACACAGTATATATTTGCCATAAGGGCTAAATTATGCTCGTGAGCAACAGGTCAAGTGGAGCCGTGTCCGCTGGCCCGAAGCTTATCTTGCTCTGTCAGCGGGTCTCCGCTGTCTCTGGGATTAATGCTGTCTGTCCACTTGAGACGGCGATGTCACGCTGGTGTGTGATCATCAGACACACCACCGTGTCCAACTGGAAGGAAGGGAGAGAGAAATTGTTGATTTATTTATTTATTTTCGTTGTTTAAGTGCACGATGCCAAGCGCATATTAAGTTGTGTTTTCCAGATTTTGGTTACGGTTCATCATTTATGGTGAGGTGTGTGTGTATATATATATATATATATGCGGTAGGAACACATACCACAGATTCAGAACTTTAAAGAACAAATATAAAACCTGAAGACTATCACAAATGCAATAAAGGGATGCTAGTTTCACATGGAAAGACATCTGCAGTTACACGACACTACGAATGCAATGGAGGAGAAAGCAACATGATACTCTACATATTTGTTATCGGCCAGACGAAAGCCAACAATGAACTCATCTGACTAATAAGTATTAGACATAAGCACATGTGGGTGGTGTCTGTGTGGTGCATTAATGTTATATTTGTTATTTGTTATCAGGTACATCTTGCATGAAGTGATGTCGTCAGGCAAACAAGATCTCAAAAGGTCGAGCGGTCATGTGGCGTTTATGCCTCTACGTCTTTCTTTCTGCGTGTTTTTGCACGTGTGAGAGTCGGCCGTGATGGGAAGACTCCTCGGTGACGCCACCAGCAGGGCGTGCAGACAGCTGGCTGCTAGTTGCAGTTTGCAGTAATTATGCCCCGAAAAATTAGCTGACAGTTGTGCAGCTTGGATGCACAGCAGCACTCGGCTTCCCTTGAAGTCCTGCAGCCCTCCAACCCCTCAGGACTTGGTAGCTACTGCAGGGTCACAGAGCAAAGAGCTGGTCTGATTGTCCCCCACATGCTTCATCAGGAGTCGTGAAGTTTACTTTGCAGACAGAGAAAGCTCCAACTTCTCCAACTGAAGGACTTTGCTTCGTTTAAATAACCTGCGCTCCCCATCACCTGGACTTGACTCCAAACTGTGACAGAGCCTCTTTCACATGTGGTCCGAAAGCACGAAACAAGAGATCGGATGTTATGAACATGCAGTTTATTGTCACCGCATCGCCGGTTTTAAAAGGTTTTTCACGTGAAATCCTGCAACCAACAACCAGAAGTCACTCTTTGGAAAAGCTAATATGAAGATAAAGACAAATAAACACAAGATAAATGAACACAACGAACATTAAACCGGCTATGTGGTGCACCTGTTCAGTGTGCAAGAGCCCCCTCACAACCCATGACCCTGTTCATCACATTGGATTGTAATGACTCGTCCATTAAAATTTAAAGCCGGCCGTCTGGCTGCTTCCACAGAGGGTCACACCGGGGCAATGTGTTCGCAAAACACTGCTCTTGAATGTTGTTTTTTTAACTATTTTTGTCAGGAAGCCATGTCACCGGTCTGTTGGATAGTTGCGTAATGCTCCATACTGGTCCTCATGTATTCTGGGGATGAGAGCTGAGCAACACAGACCACCTGCACATCAGTCTCCAAAGCGTTTGTCTGCAGCTTCGCGGCGCTCCAGTCGTCCAACCTTCCTCACAAAGCGCCTCCATCACAGCCCTGTGGGTTGCCAAGTGCTGGGGAGGCTGCAGCGTCTCGTCTGCTAGCTGCATGCGCTGGCCTTTTGTTTGCCAGCTCTTACTTGTACTCAATTGAAGCAATTATTCGCTCCACTTGGCAAATTTGTCCTCCTTTCACCATCTGAGTCGACAGATGATTTAAAAGCCACCTACAGAACCACTGAAAGCCGAAGCATTCCTGATTGGGCCCTTTAATTTGTTCAATTAGGCAGCTAATGAGCTAATTTAGAGCTCAAGTGAACCTCAATAAAGATGAACAGAGCAGGCAGGAAGTTCTGGATACAACACTTGACTAAAAAGGAAAAGTGCAGGATTTTTGAGACAAGAAAAAAAATTGGATGTATTCCAATAAATCAAATATATTTAAAGTCTTAATTTGAATATTCAAATTATACTTTGTCAAAGTTATGTTACCTCCAGCATCAATTTTGTAAAAATTACCCCTCAAGGTTAAGGAAATACGGTCACAAAAAACAAAAAAACAGTCTCACATATCATTATCAGTTCACTTAATTTAAACACTGCATTTGGTTATTTCCCTCATAGTCATTTTCTGAGACCCTTTTCCATCTTTTTTTTTGCCACAAGTTGAGAAAGTTGAGTTAAGGAGGGACAGAAAAAGTGTCTGTAAAAAGTATGACTTAAATAACTAATAAGAGCATCTTTGTCTGCTTGAGTCTTGTGGTTGTTTCGCTGCCTTTCAGGTGTTGCTGCTGTGCAATCAGTGCATTTGTACGCACCTGGACGCTTCTTCTTCTGCTGCTCTGATCAGCGCTTCATTTGGCTTTTTAAATTCACCCTTTTTCCCTCCAAGCATTGACTGAAGTACAGTTCTTCCTGTAATGGATCAATGTTGCTTTGTTGTTTATGCAATTAAAATCAGAAAGAGTCTTGTTTACTTTACAGAGTGGAAGCTACTGATGCTAAAGGTCTGCTAACGCACATCAGTGTTGTTATCGTTGACCATCACCTCCACAGTCAAGCAGGAAAAGGACTTTGCATTGCTGTTATTTGTGTGTGTGTGCGTGTGTCACATATTTCTGTGAAAGCAGGTTGAACTATCAGCTAAACCCACCAGCGACTGAAGACCATGAGATGCTGTTAAAATACCAAGAAAGACTTGATGTGAACCCCTGAATTAAGAAGTTGGTCTGTAGTTTATTTGTGTATTTGTGTTTAATAGTGTACCTTGAGTGTCTATCTGTGTGAAACACCATTGCAACTCCCTCTTGACGTAGAAGTATAACGTTCACGGCTCAGGCTGCACATCTTGAGCCGCACTGACTGATTTTCCAACCAAGTGCAGCTTTGTGTTGTATTTCACATCCTTTACCTCTGGGCAGGTGTTTGAACACAAGAGGCGGCGGCGTAACGTCAGGCCGATTTCACTGCGGTCCAGCCAAAGAAAACAATAACATCGGAGGTGGCCTGTGCCAGCACTGCAAGGCTTTTGTCTTTGGCATCTCATGCCTCTATGACAAGGTTAAACTAAAGAACGTTCCCTCTCCTGCGTGCCTGCTCTGCAAAATGAGAGTTGACTGGCCCGTTCCGACTATCAAAGAATTAATGTGGAAAGCCTGAGCGGCGCAGCAGCGGTCTGAAACTCCATGACTGCACTCACATTTTGTACAAATGCATGTACTGCAATCTCATTCTGGAGTATCTGCAGTGCAAGGTGCACTATTTTAAGTTCACCCCTTCACACTCGCGTACGACACGGCGTCTCATGCAAATTAGAAGCTGATGTTTATTCCATTTCAATACATGCAAACATGCTAAGCCTTTGAAAAAAAAGTCAAGTCTCCCTGAAAAATAGAAATCCATCAACTTCAAGTCCACTGGCTTCGCCATTCATCCCTCATCCTCTCTTTCTTGCTTTGGGATGGTATGATTTCATTGTTTAAAAAAAAAATAACTCCCCAGGCGACGTCCCAAGAATTTATATACACTGGCTGTCAAGGAAGCGACGAAAGTGGCAAAAACATGGCAGACGGGGGTTTCTGGCTCTTTGATCTATTTTTCTGAAAACCAAATCTTCCCAAAGTTGATAAGTAGAAAGGGAGTAGGAAAGTGGCAGAGCCGTGAGCAGCTCATGGCGGAGGACACCCGGGTCTCCTTTGAGAGGCCGAGGAGACTGACACTCCAGTTTAAAGAACGGCCTTGGAAAAAAAAGAGAGCCTGGAGATAAATGGTGTGTTTCTATAGAGAGAAACTCAAGAGAAAATCACTCTGAGGTCCAAAGCTGTTAGAACTCTAGAGGGGGTGTGCAGCAGAGGAGTTGGCAACATTGTAGCAAAGAAGTTGGCAACATTGTAGCAAAAGAAGTTGGCAACATTTTCTCTGTATCGTCTAGCGAGCAATCACTGAAGATTCCCAAAGTATCTCACAGACAAATAAAACAAAATATATATTTCAGATAGAAATAATTGTTTCTCATTGTTTTATTGAAATAATAAATAATTGAAATGATTCGTTTATTTGATGGACAGGATGCAGAGCACATGTTCGGCTCGTGTCTCTTCTCCACAAGTTCAGTGTCCCACATCAACTTTTTGTTTTTGTCTTTTATTTTGTTCAGTTGCCATCTTCAGCGTTCTCTTCCTCCAGATTTTCTGCTGGCTCACACACTTTGAAGATCCTTAAATGCAACACAACAAACTCACGGCTTCAAAACAAAAGTTGCAGTCCACAAGGCGCTCGGGTGACGTCACGACAAGAACCTCCATCAGTTACATTCGGCCTCTGGCTCGCCAATTATTCGAGTTTAACTTTGTTAGTTCTGACTTTCAAAAGTTAGACATTGTCACGCCAGCGTTTGGGTCCGCCGCCACATCCCAGAACAGAAATGGCGCCATACTTTCAGACTATTTCTGATACATGACAGTCTCAGTCTCACAGCTGTGATCAGTATTACACGGTTAACAAAGACAGTTCAGCAGCGTTTAACTTCAACGTTACGACACTACGTGACATGCTGGAGCTAAAATATAATAAATAGAGAGGATTTATTATTGATTAGTGATGCATGTCAATGTGGAAATATGATGTGAAGCACATTATTGTGTCTGTTATGTAGTGAAAGTGACACTTAAATGATCTGTACCAAGGACAAATCTCGGTGTCCACACTGCTATTGCCATGGTATCATCATCCTTCAGCACCAGAGGGAATACCTCATACCACTTCAGCATCACACCGCAAACATTATCCAGTGGAGCTTTGAAGTAGCCAACGGCAGAAATCTTGTCAATACAAATTGAGTAAGATACCCTCAGTTTCCAACAGTTCAATATGCTCAGTTTGCTGCCGCAGGGAAGAGATATTTGAAATCTTGCATTGCTTGAATTTCAGGCTTTACTGTCACTGCACAATGTTTATTCTGGGCTGGAGATCTATGGAGGCCACACAAGGGAACACGCAATGAAATATTTGTCTGTTTCAAGGAAAACTGTTCCAACTGGTTCAACGCTTTTGACTTTGTGAGTGTAATTGCTTTCATAGCCGGAACAGCGTGCTTGCAGGTTTCTATTGTATTTCATTGCTTGTGCGTTTACAGCTCTTTAGATTAAGATGACAGCATGCAACTTACTTCTTGCCCCGTAATCTACGACTGAATGAACTTTCCATGCTGTCTTGAGCAGATGAGGCAAGCAACAAGCGTGTCGCTTCTGCGCTGCTAGCTGAAGAGCGTGTGTGAGGCTCATATCCAACCGTTAAATTTCAGCTGGAAGACAGCATGTATCATTTACAGCAGCAACTTTTGTGGTCTGCACCTGTGGCCTCCGGTTACTTTAAAGCACTTTGTGAGAACCGCATTCCGCTTTCTGTCGTAAATACAATTGACTCGACTTGGTCCTCGAGTCAACAGAGCTTGTTTTCACAGCTCAGGTCTCTGAGGTGCCGACATGTAGCGCACAAACACCATTTTCACCCGGTCTCCCAACTGAGAATGCAGTCTTCCACCTCATGTGAGACTCGTCACCTCGCTCTCCCTGCTGAGGGCGGCACTGAATAACAATAGATGCTTCTGCAACACATTCACACTCTTTTTGAAATGACTCAAAATACTATCGCGTGCGCTTCTCAAACTTTCCTCACGCGCACACACCAACTCGCACACGTTCTTGCAATCCTGTGCCATCAACACAAAAAATGTTGACACTCTTTCGACCCTTTCAGAGACGCGCTCTGACAAACTGTGGAGGGGAATGGGGGCAAGTTGCCCACAGCCATCACACCTCTGTCTGGCCTGAGCACAAAAAGGAGAGGGCTGGGAGCTCCAAAGCAGGCATTTGGCCGGGTCAGTGCTGGCAGTTGAAACTACGGGTCAGTTTGGAGATGAGTAGCTAAAAGCAAAAGGCAGAAAACTCTATATGAGCTCAAATATGTCAACCTGGCAAGCTATTCCTGATGCTGCCACTATGTGCAGACACTGTTGAGTGCAATTTATGTGTGACGTTCTTGTTAAAGTACTGCAGGTGGCATTTCTTTTGACACAATATACCATCGTTGCTCCAGAAGCAGAGCAGAGGTAAAGTGCGGCCTGCAGCAAGCTGTTACGCAATGTTTATGGAAACCTACGGCGGCCGCTCAACGCCACGGGTGTTTTTTATTCTGTGACAAAATGTGGCTTAAATACGAGTTATGGATATGTTGTTGTGACTCCTATGTATGGAAGCCCATTCCCGCCACAAAAAAATCACATTTATGACAACAACAAAAATAAATAATCGTAATTATGACAAAAAAGAAGTTGTCATTGTCCTACTTTTTCTCTTCGTATTCTTAACTATACTCTTAATTGTAACCATAATGCTAAACCTAATCCCTAACTAACATGAATAATTACATTAATCCCTAACTGAAATAGACCATTACCTTAATCTAAACCCCCAATTCAAATCCTGTCGCTGTTTAAAGCAACATCAGGTCATCAGACTGAAGGATTTGTCCGCCTGGTCTTTCTTAACCACTGTAGATATGTTGTGTATTTCTTATTGTGTGAACTATAAGTAACAGACGCACACACTCTGCGGGGAAATGAAGTCCCCCATAGCCGGGTGATGAGTCGTGCTTCTGCTGTACAGAAAGCAAAGGTTAGACTTTACTTTAATGGGATCAAAATAGGGAAAGAGAGACATTGAAAAGAGAATGAGAGCAAGGACCTTTAGAGCTTGACAGCTAGTAGTAAGAATCACCACCGATGCACAGACCTCTGCAGCTCCTCACACGGCGAGTGGAGCCAGTGTCGGCCTCCTCTTTGCTTACGAGATTGAAAAATGCACGAATGGAAAGTGTAAAGACTTTAGCGGTCGGCACGAGGGTAAGAAGTGGCACTCATGGATCAATCTTGACATTGAGATTCAATAGTACAAACATATTTAGGTGGATCTGTGCAGCAGATTTGACAAGTTTCCTCCAAAAGTAGTTTGTCTTCAGACATAAGAATGCAGAATCTCAGGTTAGCTTCACATTGGGCAACAAGGTGCATTTTTAGGTATTAATAACACATGTTATACTTGATGAGGAAAAGGAAGCATTTGTCAAAAGCTTCTGGGTGGAAGGAATATTAAATAATTATTACAAAAGCCTTTACAGGCAGTTGGCCAGCGAT
Source organism: Clinocottus analis (assembly GCF_023055335.1). Taxonomy (NCBI): domain Eukaryota; kingdom Metazoa; phylum Chordata; class Actinopteri; order Perciformes; family Cottidae; genus Clinocottus; species Clinocottus analis. The sequence continues at coordinate 9,012,926 of NW_027175965.1, forward strand.
TCATGACGTTATGAAGCTGTGACGAGTCAGACCGGCTGTCTGCTGCCAGGGCCGGCTACCCATCAGCCAGTTGAGGAAAAACATCATACACGATACATTTTGAAGACACTAAATGCATTTTCCTTTGCTTAAAATCCACATAGTGTAAGACCAACAACCGTTGGGCTGCTTAGGATTTACTGCCTTGCTCAAACACTTCCGTGGTGGAGACTTGCTGTTGTGGGAGCTGAGAGCTGCCCACACGCCCTGCTGTCACTGTGTGTGTGTGTGTGTGTGTGTGTGTGTGTGTTATCCAAGAATGTGTGATGTTTTAGAAAAGATCCTGAAGTGATTCTGCAGGACGGGGAACAAAACGTCTCAGTGAAGAACCGACAGTGGTTCACAAATTGTTAATTGACTGTGTGTGTGTGTGTGTGTGTGTGTGTGTGTGTGATTGTTAATTATATATTCTGATTATAAAAAATATAAAAATACTTAATTAATCCGACATAACACCATTTTTTGTTGAAGTTATTGGGGATTCTCGACATTACCTTTTAGCATTTTAGCATTTTCGGAGGAGCTAGCTTTTGGTTGTTTCCCTGCCACGAGGCCAACATGTCAACATGTATCTTGATCAATGGATTAGTAAGGACCCTAAACATATCCATAAATGTATAACCAACTCTTTTCCACAAGAGTACAAGTACAGTTCATTGATTATTCACTAAACAGGTGCAAGAAGTACGAGCCCGTGTTCCTACTGGTCACCTCCAGTGAGCGGGTTCAGGTCTTCAGACAACAGCATGTCTTGGGTTCTGGAGCCGCCTGCCAGGCTTTGATCAGCTGTTGTGTGTGTGTGTGTGTGTGTGTGTGTGTGTGTGTGTGTGTGTGTGTGTGTGTGTGTGTGTGTGTGTGTTGGGCGGCAGCTGCAAGGCCCGCCTCTTGAGACATAAATAGAAGTGTTTGATGTGGAGATTTCCTCACCAGGTGGAATATAAATAGGCCAGAGCTCCGAAAGTATTACAAACTGTCACATAAGTACTGAGTAGAAATATGAATTACAACCAAATAGTTCTTGCTATTTAATAAAAGTAAATGTTTATACACTAAATGGACAAAGCCTATTTCTGACACAATGAGAATTATTTTATTTTAATTTCATCAACAAGAATGCAAAGTCCTCCAATATCTAATAACTGAATTATCTAATTGTATACCTTCATTTTTAATATTTAGTATATTAAAACCAATGTTCCTTAACCAATAAAATGTATTTAAATCATGTCAGATGTAGTTTATCTGATGTTTTAACGCACAGGCCGGACGGTTCACTGATCTTGAAATATTTCTGTGCGTTATTGATTTGAATAATCTTTGTAAAAACAGCAAAAGTGAAAATGTTTTATGACCTACAGCAGCAGCCTTTATCCTTTTATTCATGTTCATCATTTGAGTTTTACACTTTCTAAAAACCAAACCTGCTCCCGCCAGATTCCAACACCGGTAACATCATATTTAATATTTAATATTTTGCTAGATGCAACTTTAGTGTTATCTATTATGGCAATAACTTACACAATCTTATTTGCAATGGCAGAGTGGCGCTGCAGAGTCTAGTTAACTGCACATATAATAATAATAATAATTATATTTATGAAGCACATTTCACAGACAAAGAGGTCACAAAGTGATGTACAGATTAAAAATGCTCGTTGACTCCGAGGAGCTGATTAATATCAGTTATCACGTTATCCAAAATCAGCTTTAGCAGGATAAATATAGTATATATATAAGTTTTCTCCAACATTGGGTTGTGCCCTTAATTAAATCAAATGTTAAACTGTGACGTTTCATCACTCTTTTACTTCCAATTCATGCTTTTATGACGCATTCCTCTTTTGAATCTGATCCATCAATTTGTATTCCACAATGTCAAAGCGGCGTTTATTTGTGCAGCTCTCCTCATGGCGAGCGTTTCGACGCTTCCCTCATCTTCCTGCAGCCCGTTGGCTCCGCGGTGAACACGCAGTCTGATATCAGTGTTAGTTATGAGCCATTTACTGCGTTAAATACATCAGTCCAAAAACATAATGGCCGCCGCGTGGCACTGAGTCATGTGAGGGTGTGTGCGCCGCGTACGTACGCATGTCGGCATGTTCATTGAACAGAATGAAAAGCTCTCGGACTAAATTACATTTCAGCTGGAGTTAAATGATGGAAAGTGGTCTCTGTGTGTGCTGGCAGAGCGCTGTGGGAGGGCAATACTGCTAAAAGCTTTTTACAGGATTAATGTAATGTTTTCTATTTCTTTTCCCTTCTCCCTCTCTCCCGGCCACCTTTCTTCTTTGTTCCCCGTCCAGGTGCTCATAAACCACACCGTTCCTGCTGCTTTGACATTTAGTAGCCCCCCCCCCCCAAAAAAAAGAAAATGGCAGCCAGCCAGCCGCTAGCGTGCTGCGTGGGGCTGAGCGGCGTGCACGGTTACTCGTCAGGGGGAGGGGCTTTACTGGTGGAAGGTTTTTTTTTGAGCCCCGCCAGGTTCACAGTGACGGCTTCTCCAGAGACTCATCGGGATCAGAATCGTTTAATTGCAGGTAAGTTAGGTAAATTAATAAGTGCATCATATCAGCGACTACAACAATAACAACAACCACAGCAACAACAAAGATCATTCAACTATACAAAGTGAAAGTATAAGAATGTAGAGAAGAACTAGTAAGTGATAAGTAAATAAGTAAGGATGCTGTAAATATAAGTTTAAAATAAAAATAAAACGATAAAGTAAAGTGCACAGAGTGAGGTTATTGATCGTACCTGTCAATCACCTCAAGACGCCATGAGCTATAAACTCAAGCCCTTTACAGAAGGTTTGCAGGGTGAAGGTGACGAGTGTAACTAGTATGTGGGCGACGGTGGCTAACTGGTTAGCATGCCCGGCTCCGCTAGTCCATGTCGTTGTTTGTCGTTGTGTCCTTGAGCAAGACACTTAACCCTTAATTGCTCGGCTACGGTGTATTGAGCAACAATATCTAAGTTGCTTTGGATAAAAAGCGTCAGCTAAATGAAATGTAATGTAGTTTGCTGCTTGATGAACTCACCCATATTACAGTCAATGATAACGGGGCCCAAAAAGTCATTAGAATGGCTATAAATTTAATGGATATGAGGTACGTTTGCATTCAAAAATGCTCGTAGACTTTTATTTAACATACAACTATACGAGTGGTTTTGATCCGTCTCATCCAACTGACTTTTTCCAGGTAATTTGAGACTTTACGACTTGTTTCAACTCAACGAAATCGTCTTCAAGAAACGTTTGTTCTGGATCTATTCAGCTCCTAACTATAATTGTCACTAATCAGCATTATTTGAGAACATAAGAGAGATGTTTCTTGTCATTTCAAAAGTTTAAAATGTTGTTTTTAACATGTGTCGCATGAGTACGACCTCCTGTGATGCTCCTCATGAACAATTGTTTCTGACCCGTCACTCCATCGCTCCTCCAGTCCACTAATCAATCGATCACGCAACCAATCAGATCTGGTTATCCAGATGCTGATGATGCGCACACAAAAACACCAGCGCCACGCTCCTCTCACTTTAAATTAGCGAAGGAGTCACAGAGAAACGATGGATGGCTCCTGGTTTGTTTTGATGACCTGCGATCAGTTCAATTATCGCAGTAATGACGGCGCGACATTGATGAATCACTCCAGTTACTATTTCATCAGCTGTTTCAACAATTACACTTTGGAAAGGGACGGACTGTGATTATGCTGAACTCTGGCAATATTTGCAAATGTGAAACGACTGTATGAGGAACATTAGTTCATCCAGTATCATTACTGAGGCTTTCTGGGGTTAATGTGCTGGTGAGATTAAGAAGACAAATAGGAAAGAAACTGTTATGATGCAATTTGCCGGCCAGAATGAGATGATTTAAAAAGAATATATCATTTTAGTTTTAATCAAACCATGTTCTTTGCGATCAGTGCGAAATATGTTTCAGTCGTCCATGTAAATTGAGTTTTGAGTTGCTATAAAAGCGTTGACTTCTGATTTCTATAAGCACAAAACCAATACCAGATCTATTCCAGCAAGTCAGTCGGAGTTAATTCATCTATTCTCTTTCCGTTATTATTGGAATTCAACCGGCCTCCACAGCATGGCTCATTGCTCATTTTTTTATTGAATAAAGCCGCCATGTGTGACCAGGATGAGTGAAAATATGAAAAAAAAACACGGAACATTTCGCTATTTAATTTTCCAAAGTGCAAAGGTTGAAATCACATTGAACAACCGACGCTTAACAAATAATAACAACCACATATCTCCTTGTCATCGACTTCATGCACCATATCAAAGCAGCTGTATCGTACAGTTATACGACTTTTACATTTCACACAGTGCATCTTTACTGCGGTTGTGCTTTGGAAGATAAAGCTTTTAAATAAAAAATGGACTGAACACAAACCAGTGAATCTCCTCGTCTTTCTCAGACAATCACTGTAATTGTCGGCACTTGGAGAAGTTTGGATCTGGCTCAGTGATTGGTGATCGTCTGTCTCGTCAGCGAGAGGGGAAAAGGTAATCAAATATAATTGCTGCAAATCATTCCGATGTTTTAATTCCGCACCTGCATTTCTCAGTTGTCGTTTCTTTTTCTGCACGGTTTCTCCGTCAGTAAGTAAGCGAGCGAGCGCTCATTTCTACCACACCAGCCTTGAACATAGACATGTGCAGACCGAACAAACTGGAGCATCACAGGACTAGGTTTAGAGATTCAAGCCTTGGAAACGCAGCTCATAGCCGCTCGGATCAATTACTGGGATCCGGTTTCATAATCGTGTTATTGGAATCGCTATTGTACACCTGCATTAAGGTCACTCAGCTATGACATCAGTCACAACAACCTTACGAGGTCGGGCCTAGAACAAGTCCAGAGGTTAGCTGCAGTCGTAGTGGTGAGTAATTTACATCGTCAATCCGCTCTATGAAACGTTATGTTAACCACGAGCCTCCGCTTCAGCTCGCGGTTAACAATCTTAGTCTGTCGGCACTCGTGTCCAAATTCCTCTGACTCTAATCAACTAGAAAAGGGAAGTATTTTTCCCTTGTTTAAGCCGCCTATTCCCTCCCGTGCAGAAATTAGACTGGGCATATTCCAAATCAGGAGTGTGGGCTCTCATTAGCGCCGTTCTCATATCTCACAAAAGAGCCCGGCTACAAAGAGGGAATCAAGCTCTATTTAAAGTAATGCCGCCAGGAGTCTATTGCCAGCGATAATGCGCTTTACATCATTTTGTCCTCGCCTTTATCTTGAGCTTCTTAAGGAGTAGGCAACACGCAAAGTCATTAGGGACACAATAACTCCCCATATAATTAGATGGGGAAAGATTGGATGCCTGCCGCACCACGGGGCAGACCCACTTACGACATAATCACTCATCCCACCAATGAGGGGCGTCTATATGCAGGCAATTAATTGAGATGATTACAATTAGCTGCGACAGTGTTTGCTTCTGTCTGTTCTGACCAAAGCGTTGAGCGTAATGCGCCTCTGGTTGAGGATACCGGCTCTGACTCGGTCTCATTACACTGGCTGGTCTGGTATTTTTAGACTGGACTTGCCCTTAATGGATTCTTGTGCGTATGACTCAGCAGATTCTTGAAGAGTGGGTTTGATTTGGGAAATCAGCTTCAACCAGGAATGCACACTCTTGTGCGCGTTTTATTCCCACAACCAGTTCAAAAGCAGCGACTCAGATTGTTGTGAAGCGCCACAAATGTTTCGCACAAACACACACATTAAGGCACAGAAAAATAAAAATAAAAACCCCAAATGATCAGAATCCTGAAAAGATTCATTCCCTGTTCGACAACAATGTGAACAGAGAGGAGAATAGAGCTGAAGTGGTTTCAATAATCGCAATACTAATAACAAAAAGTGTGTTTTTTTTGATTGACGTCACTTCACACCTGAATAAACAGAATTTAAAGCTGCCGGGCAACTCATTTTTCACAATATTTATCTGTTTGTTCTTTTCATCCAGCCTTTGTTTGACTTGAAACAAGGGACCATGTATTAATTATGTATTTATAATGAATCCAGTTTAATTGGAAATCTGAAACAATACATATTGTGGAAATCCTAATCAATTTAACTCCATTTGAGTTGTTAATAATACTACTTGTTGATGTTAAAGGGCTACTTCAATGCATGTGGCATGAATTAGACTCTTAACTGGATGTCCATTGCATCCCTGGTGTGTAGCACCAATGCATAAGCCATGTATTATGCAGTTGCACTATATATAAACTGAAGCTGTGAGACGGTGCTGGCGCGTCTCCACAGTGTCTGAGCTCTGTCACCCTCCGGCTATCTTAAACTACACATGCAGGAGCCACACTGGAGGGAACCCAGAGGCTTGTACTGCTCTGGAGAGGTTTTACTCCTCTTTTTATTTTCATCCACTTGCAGTTGCAGTCCGCCCAAGGCCGAGCAGGCGGCGAGCACGAGGACGAGCCGGTACTACGTTCACGTTTTCCTCCAACAGTGAGTGAGCCCAGTCGCCGTAATGGATTCAGGAAGCGAGCGCCTGACTCCAGATGCAGGGTTTTAAGTGCTCTCTCTCTGTCTTCCTACACATACGCTCACCTTTGTTGCTCGCCCAACAGTGCTCTTACCGTTGAGCAATTCAGAAGTGTCATTCACACTGAGAGGCGGGTGGATGAGGGTCGTGGACAAGGAAATTGCGCTAATGGCTCAGGAGCTAACGACGGAGTTCAGCTCCACATATCCTGAAAATGTCTCCTTCTGTGGCCACAACTTTTCAATTTGAGACCTTCTGCGTTATTTATGTTGACAACCTCGCGTCATACAGCCGGACAACATGCACGTGTGGACATATCCAGATTAAAAGAAATTCTGCAGAGTAAAAAAAATGAATGTTATTTTTGCAAATCGGATCCTGAGCACGTTTGGAGGTTTTGAAATTTGATTCCATATAGATTTCTACTAATGTGTCTCAGTCCGGATGCGCTGGCACCTCAAATCAGTTTATTTGGTATCGCTCAACGTCTCCAGCGCTCCAGTGATGAGATGTATTTCTTGCAACGGACATGTGTGTCTCTGTTGTTGTGTCTCGTGACGAGGTGTGAGTCTATATCTGTGTGTGAAACCGCGCTTTCCTCCTCTATGGACGATACAGCGGTGATTTACAGTATTTGGTTTAAACAAATATTCTTTTGGACCATGTGACAGACCCGGAGGTGTAATTCCACAGTTTGGCCACTAGAACAATGTACTTAAATCCCTCTAACAATTACTTTTCCTGGAGCCTTTTGGGGGGTAAATTGGGGGCAATTTGTTTGAAAAATAGACGTATGATGTAAATTACTTTTCAAAGTTAGCATTTAATTATAGCGCTCTCGTTGGGCCGATCGGGGTCATTTTTCTTGGGCAGGACCCGTCACTTCCAATCATTGGTGAAACCTAATTTAGAGTAATGGTTACGTTGCGTTGATGGAATAATTCCTCGCTGCATGAATTGAACAATTCCCACAACTAAACAATCTTTTGCATACTTGGCTCTGATTATTCCCACTTTGCTCGGGTCCAGGTCACATGATCTACTGACTTCTGGTAAAGCAAACACACAAAAAGCCTGTAAACTACCGAGGGTCACAAAGGTTACCGCGGCTGTTTTTCAAAAGACAGCCATATTAAATGTGGGCGGGCCCAACGGATTAGCTTAAAATACTGATTTCAAAGGAGTGACGACCTGCCAGAGGAACGCCACAGCAAGTGTAAATAATTGGGGGAGAGATAATTGCAGATCATTTGTGGTTAATTGCGGCACCATCGGCATTACACCGGTTATTAATGTCTGAGGCGTTAGGTCCTCCCACACTGTAAGTGAGCCTTCAGTGGCTCATCAGCCGAGCTGATGGACGAGTGAAAGCATTGTCGCAACCTTCATCCCGCTCTCCAATTAGTGCCACTCAGACGTCGTCCCGTTGCGTTCGTGTGTGGATCCTGTTCCTGCGTTGCGTGTGAACGGTCCACATCCCGTTGCCGGAGCGCAATCAGATCAGTGGATATAAAACTCTTTGGTGCTCCAGCCAGGCTGCATTTCAGAGGGATTGCAACCCTATTGATCAAAGCGCTCAGACGTGTCCAGGCCCTTTTCCCCCAGTGCATCATGGTACTGCTTGTTGAAGCCAAAAGAGCCTAACAACAACAAACATCTCTGCTGCTGCCGCCTGTCTCTCTCTGATTAGCTGCCGGGGAGATATTTTTAGAGGATCCCAGCCCCTTTGAAGAGATAGAAGAACGGAGAACCCCCCCCCCCCCCCCACACACACACACACACACCGCCCCGCCTATCTCCAACCCCCATTTTAAACTACAGTCCAACACTCTTTGTTCATTTTCGGTTATTTTTCCAGTTCTGTCAGCTGTGTGTGACTTTTAATGGTTTCACTCACTCTCATATCCGCTCCTTTGCAATCGTTTTAAAGTTATTTAATCCTCATTTTTCAGCTGATTTACTCATGAATGGAAGCTTTTCTTTTCTTGACTCGCTCAAATCGATTAATTACTGAGCACTTTGTTGCTAAAATACAAGTTATATCACTCAAAAATAGTTTTCATCCAGGGATGTAACATACGGCTTGTACTCGGAAGTAGTATATTGATTTAGCAGGAAATATTCTTATTATTATTATTATTATTATTATGTTATTACCTAAAATAAATATACGATGATCATGTAGTTACACTTTCATCCTTTTTTTCACAACTGTGACCTGAGCTGCAGGAGTGTGGCCTTTGCAATAGGTTAGATAACTACGTGTGTGTGTGTGTGTGTGTGTGTGTGTGTGTGTGTGAGAGAGAATTTGCATTTAAAAAAGTGTTTTACATAATTTAGTTGTATGATATTAAGACGTAAATACATAGAGAGGCATATAAGTGGACATTTTGCTATAATTTTTTAATACACATGATCTAAAATCAATTCTATTATTTGTAAAAAAAAAATTATTGACTATCATGAGACTTAATTAACCTTATCCAAATTTTGTTTGGATTAGCTTTCCATGAAATGTGCTCTTAGAATAAGGTAAATAGTTCATAATTCGAGTGAAAGCAAACTGCAGAGATCATCATGTAAACTGAACCACGTGGAAGTTTCTCATCGTGCGGTGACACAAACCTCTGAGGGGTTCAAAAATGAAGCTGTGTGCAAAAAAAAAAAAAAAAAAAAAGCCCAAGCTGTCAGTCAAACCTCTGCATTAATTGACAGATCAACTCTGAGCCTGCCCGCCCGATCAGGAGCTCGCCCCGCTGACGCCATTTAAATTACCTGCATATTAAAGAATCCCTCGGCTGAAACTACATAAATTATACATAATGAAAGGCAATTAACATTTTTACTCTGACAATTAAATAGCCAGGCCTGTGGAAAGAGAGAGGACGGGGAATGAAACAGCTAAGCTACCTTTAAAGTTCACCGAGACGCTCTGAGTGTCTGCTCCAATGTTTACAGACCAATTAGCGCCGGTGGACAGCTTCTCAATCACGCCAAATGCCAGCTTCACGTGGAATATTAAGCAGCTTCTGATAGAGCCAGCAGTGGATGAATGTTATGTTTTGGACGTCTTTAAAAATTAAGGCCACGCGGTTTTGCTAAATAGCAAAAAAAAAGTGTCATTGTAATGTCAGTCTGGTGTTTTCATTGGAACCAATTTGGGTTCACATAATTCAGCACGTGTGTTTTAACACAAGTGGTTGTGTGTCGAGTGTCTTTTCTGTTGTTTTCCACCTCACACTGACAGGGACAGTTAAAAAAAAATCCTTCCTCTTCATAGGAGTCGGGGGGGAAACAGAAAGCGGCACTGAGGCCAGAGGGGCAGTGGGACAGGAACTATTTTGTTTTTTTTTATTCCTCTTTGAAATGAAAGCGAGCCCAAAGGGTGGAGGAGGAGTCCAGCCGGCTCGCCGCCTCCAGCTATCTTCCTCCATCAGGTCAGCTTCATCTTTCTGATTACATCTGCTAAAAGCTACCAGTTTATTTAGCGTCCGCATCAGCGAAGCGGCGATGGCCCGCGATACGGATGCTACAGGAGTCGGACTCTTATCTCGGCTTCTCAGCGCGGGATGGAAGGGAGGAGGAAAGATGGGGTGTGACTTTGGGGCTTTCAGTGTACGTTGTGAAGGAATTAGCGTTCACTATTTGGAACAAAAGTTTGTAATTACAGTAAAAAAATATGTGTTGAGATAATTGGATGAGAGTTAATTAATATAAAAACCCGGTGAACCCACACTATCACGCTCCTTTCTGCTCATCTCAGGTAAATCAATTACAACAAGGGACACCTTTAACTCTGCCTACCGGCTGCCACCTAAACAGGTTTCTAATATAATTACTGCTGAGGCGTCACAATCTTCTCATCACTAGGTAACAAAAAGTGATTTATTATTATTTTAGACCCCCTCAGGATGCACAGTAGGGGTTACAGCAGGAAGAAAATGAGAAAAATGCATTAAATAAGACTATTTTAATCAAACATTTAATGACATTTAAGAATCAAGCTTCATATCAGCATCAATTAAAAATCTACCTGTTGCTTCTCCAATTGAACCAATAAAATAGAGCGACACACGAGGGCGACTGAACTGGTTTGAACCCTCCAATGAACTCTGGAACAAAGCAAGTTGGGCCTACGAAGCAGTTTAACCACAACAAACCCCACCAGATGTTGAATATCTCACTCTGTGGGATAGTTTTGGTCCAAACCCAACATTGGCGTCATTGGCCGAGGGGCCGTGGGCACCACGGGGCCCCCTGTGCTACGGCCCTGCCGCCACTGAGCCGATGACACACAAGCTCGACCTAAAATGTTGACGCTTTAGGAAACCTAATAGTTTTACGATCGCTGGTTGAACGATAGTTTTGGATCCGAAGGTGAAGCCAATAACTCGCCTCGTACTCCGCCAACTTTCACACACATCTCAGAGGAAGAGAAGGAGGAAAAAATCCCCTAACTGCCCGAAAACTTCCACAGGATTCCCGCTCCAGTAAGAAACATTCATCACCGAACGAGTGAAGCTCCAGATCTCGTATTTAAAGAACACATCGAACGCAACGAAGCCGCCTTCAAAGTAAGAGTCTTGTTTCTGGGCGTTTGTTTTCTTTAACTGTATTGTTAGTGTGTTATTGCCAAGTTGCGTTAGTGCTGTTGGTAGCTGTAACTTTATTAATTAAACAGCCGGTGTCGAATCTGTGTTTCTGTGTGAAAAAGTAACTGTTGTACTCGACTGTATCACTACAAATACTAATAAAGTTTTCTGGAATTGTACTGTGTGACATCAAGTCTGTGCACGTTAAAGTAGAGTAAGATAAAATACATAACTTTTGTTGTTATGATGTGAAAAGACCACATTGTGTGACTTCAACGATCAGAGGAAAGAATACAGACCCAGAGATATAATAGTTTCTACAAAATAACTTATAAAATAGTTAAATATGTGATCGCAAAAAAGTAATCCCATTTCATGAAAGACTATAAAACATGAAGTCATTCTGGACTCGGTCTTCTTATCTCGTTATCTCACTTAAACTATACTCAGCTACGTCTGCGCTTACTGATGTATTTTTATAGACTGTATTATTTTTCTACCGATGTTATACTTTCTCATTCTGCCGTTTTATCTCGTCACATCGTCAGCTGCGTCTCAAACAGAGGCATGAACATGTTCCCTTTTGTGTGTTACTTTTTAACACACATGGGACCAGACGTTAGCGGCGGAGGCTAATAGGGTGCGCTAGCTATCCTGGAACAGACTCACTCAACGTTCCTGTCACGCATTCTGTCTCTATCTCCCTCTCTGGCAAAGCTCTCTCTGTTATTCCACTTCTTCCTCATATTTCTGAATTCACAAGGACAGTTTGTCCCCGTCTCACTGCTCCTCGTCAAAATTGCCGTGTTTTGTGTGCTTGAGCATCGCTGGGTCCTTGTTGATGCATATCACAAGCACTGTCAATTATGGAGCCTTTTTTACAACGTTGAATGATTCACTGTGTTCCTTCCCCCACTTGAAAGTGTGTAGAGAGCTGTCGTTACACTGTTTATTGATTGTAAGGACAAAAAATAGCCACATACATTTGAAAGGGTGTTTTTTGTGTGTGTATATATATAATTTCCTGAGTGTAGGAGAACATTGTCACATTGCCAGTGTGCAGTACATTTGTTGGGTTGACTATGACTAGATTTAACTGTCTCACATGGATTGTGTGTCAAACAAAAGTCTGAGTATTGTGTGTGGTCGTGGTCAACACAATTGACTGTTCAAAACGACAAAGGCAGCGGAAGAGGATGGCGCGGACGCTGCAATAGCGTCAGTTATATCTGAACTTGAGGGCATTTCTTCATTCAAAGAAGACGCACAAACGGCACTGAAAGCGTTTCTCCGTTGAAGGAAACATGTTTTCTGTCTTCTCGCCTGACGGTTCATGCTTCACACCCTGGATGTGTTCTTCTGGACGTGGTTGTGTTACATTACTAGTATCATTCATGTACTCTCACCTGTTTTGGTCTCTATGCGTCCTTTGGCCCTTCAGTGAGAGCATTATTCAACACCTTCAGATTACTGCGCTCATGTCTGGCCTTGCAACAAAACCATGAAATGCATCTCTGTGGAGGTATTCTTCATGCAACATATTTATTTTATACTGACCTTTTTGTTTTATTCATTAATGTTGAATAATTTTCTTTTCTGTCCCTCATCCACTGATCTTCATTGTGCCCAATCTTAGTAGCACGTATGCAACATTCAAAGCATTCATTTTCTGTAGTCTTTTGGCCGGTTGATCTGAAAGACCATCAGGTCACTTATATGAATGTTGTTTGTTAAATATGAATCTTTCTGCCACCGCAGCAAATAATGTGTTGTGACTAGTTGTATGATAGACAACAGACTTTAGACGGCTTTAGTAAAATGTTGCCTTCAAAGACTTGAGGCTATTTCTATGGAAGCCCATGTCCGCCACAAAAAAGTCCTAATTATGGCAAAAAAAAGTGACAAAAAAATGATAATCATGACCAAAAACAAAGTATGGCAAAAAAAAGTATTACAAAAAAAAGTATGACAAAAAAAAGTATGAGAAAAAAAAGTTTAAAAAAAAAAAAGTATGAAAAAAAAGGTCGAAATGTCATAATTAAAAGTCAAAATTATTATCATTTTTAAAATATTTTTTGTTGTCATACCTTTTGTTTTGGTGCCTTTGTGTTTGTGGCAGGGATGGGCTTCCATACATTACACACAAGGGCGGGTTTTTTCCTTTTTCTGGTGAAACTTTAAAAATGGGATTTTCCCCTGGAACCGGGTTGATAGCATCCTGGTCGCTCGTCCTCTGGACACAGAAATCGTATCAAACCTTTTGTTTAATAAGTACTGCAGCTGTCGTGAAATGAGTGGTGAGCAATTAAATGCCAACAACTGCAGTTTCTGCTTATGTTGACGTAGCAGAAATACACGTTTACAGCTTGGTAAATAAAAGTTTTGGTCTCTCTTGCTACTTCCCCTATTCATTAAAATAGTTTTGGGGTCAATCTTTCTCACAAATTTAAATTGTATTAAGCCCTAAAGTTAGTTCTAATTGAGGGTTTGGTCCTTTGGGACCTGTTGCAGCTCCCACCTGTCAATCAAAGCTGCGAGCTAGCCTAAACTCCACCCACAGCCTCAGCTGTGTTGTCTCTGTAAAGGTGGAGAGCTTCACTACCTCCATGTTTCTACTGCATCGTATAAACCTTGAAGCTGCGCTTATGGGTTTATGTTTTAGAGTCTTAACAAATGATTTGGATAAAAAAACATTTTCTTTGGTAAAATACCCCAAAAACTCACAAATAGCTGTTTAAAAACATGCTATCAGTACCATTAAAAATGCTGATGAGCAACTTGCAAAGGCTGAATAATATAAAATCACAAAGGAGAAATGGATATATGAATTGACAAATGGTTTCATGGGGCCCGTTTGCTGACAACGCTGCAATTGTAGTCGTAGTTTGGTAGTTTGCCAGCCTGGACTCTCTGACTCTCTGCGGCTGAAACCCAACTCGTCCACAATGGACGTCCATCCGCTCAGGAGAAGTGTTTTGTTTTGAAGGTTATTTGCCCGAGATGTCAAAGGAAATCAGACGTTTCCCACATGTCTTTGCCCTCCATGGCCCTCTCTGGTACCACCCAACCTCCAACCCCACAGAGCTGGAAGGAGGTTTGTTGATGGATGCTGAAGGCTGCTCCGGTCCCACAGCAATTAACTCTTCTCCAGCAAGAGGCAACCTGTCAGGTTGATGGAATCTCCCCACTGCTGCTTCCTGTCGCAGCATCCAGGCGCGGCTGCAGACAAAAGCTTCATCTGTGTGTTTGCTTTACTGTTTTGCCTGCAGTTGAGAGCTAGCACAGGAGCTAACAGGTGTAGCACACGCTATCCAGAGCCCCAGCGTCAGTTTCCACAGCCGATGGCCGTGCATTATGACGGAGGTGTGGGATAATAAAGAGTTGATGGAGGTAACATGAGTATGGAAGAGTGCATGCTTTCCTTGGACCAAAGAAGAATAGAAAACTGCTCAACTGTCTGTGCGGTGGACACAAATACTGCTGTTATTGTCTTATTGCAAAAGGAATTTAACAAAAGTAGCACAACATTTTAATTGGGAAAGGTAGAACAATGGTTTAATTGGAGGATTACAAAGAAAAACAAGAAGAAAAAACTTTCAGGATGGTAAAATACTTTGTTGGGTTTAGGAAAATATTTTGAAATGTTGTGTGCTTTATTTCCACCTTTATGTCAATATTGAACAGCAATATTTTGCGGTATATCTGTGAATTACAGCACATCACATATTTTATAAGTGTATGGTACGTTTATGTAAAAATGTTTATTGGACGGAAGTTTTAATGTTTTGTGTTCAAATATTGTAAAATGTAGTTTTTGTGTGAATCTTGAATGAATCCAGTTGATTTAAAAACATGTTTTCACAGCAACATAAATAGATATTAGAGATGCATTATGACCCGTTTACATTAACAGCACGAGCACTATGCAGTTTATTGACAAATGTTCAGATTGATTTATTAATAAAAATACTTATTTTATTTCCTAATCATTTCAATTATGCAAATCACAACTATAGATGACTCAATAAAACGATGATAAATATTTTCAATAATTGGCGAGATTTAGAAACGACTGAAATGAGACAAAATGAATGAAAACTTTATTTTATCAGATAAAACAGATGCTGATGAACTGAATCATTTTATCGCAGTGTTTGATTTATCAATCCTCAGCATGTCACAATTTCGCAATTATATTATATTTGAACGTAAGTATGGTGATGATATCAAAGCTCGGGCCCGATACTGTAGTTCATATGGGAGGATATCTCACTCAGGATCATATGCCGTCAATAACAATGTTTTAATATGCTGAAAACTGCTGATAACCTGAATCTATTCATATTGAAACATATCCGAGATGATACGAGACCTCATCGCCTCTCTGGGCAGAAGAGGCTTCAGCTCAGAGACGATGGTGAGCGATGATGTCATCGCTCTGGTCAATCCAGTTGGCTCTCACAGAGGAAATGGGAACACGTCCATCCAGGTGTCAAACCGAGTGCTGACAACCTGCGTCTCCTTTTCCACTTCTGCTCCACTTTCACATTCTCTCTGAAATTCAAAAACCTCATCAAATGTTAGAATAAAAAAAGGAAGAAGTCTTCTCTTCCTCGACCATTTCAAATGATATGCAGCGCTTCACCTTGAGCTAACTGCATCTCTGCCTTTTTCCAGCTTAGTCGGTCAAGTTCACACCCTGGAATTTCTGACTCATCTTGATGAGATTTGTACTTTGAAGTAGCTCAAGGTCAATGTAGCCGGCAGTCCTGCTTTTACAGCCATTACGAGCAGATGCATTAAAAAAAAGAGGCCAACCTGCATTTGTTCCATGATGATTTATTCTGCAGGTCTTATCTGTCTCACGCGGAGGTTCATCGTATCTTCTGACATTGTGGAGCCAGTTATCTGATGCTAGCTGCTGCGCTGTAGCAGCTAGCATCCCCCTGAGAGCCGCAACTTAGCTCGTAGCCGCTAACACGTCGCACGGCCGAAACATCGGATGTCGTTCATCAGATTTCAGGCATGTGAACACATGGCCGCAGATTAATTCTCACGCCTGTCAATCATCCTCCTGCCTTCAATATCTCTTGTGGGGCGTGACCCTCTAGTGGGGCGCGGAGGTATTACAGGTGGGGCGCTGCAGATTATTTGTTTTAAAGAATCTTTTATAATCTCTGCATGTCACCATCCTTTTTAATGAAGGAGCTTTGTGCTGCGGTGAAGCTCTGGGGCTTCAGTGCCTTGCTCAAGGACACTTCAACATGAAAGTATGGGGAGAAAACAGGGATCCAACCGCCTTGAGGTGAGATGACATAACAATACATTACACTCCACCATTGTTACCATAGTTTGTAGATTTTGGACGTCTTCCCCACTTTTACTTCCCTTTACTTCCCCCCTCCCCCCTGTGACTCCATGTCCTTTACCCCCCACGTGCGAGGCACAGTACCTTCTCAGAGATGTGTAGGTCTTGCTTCCCTGTATTAGCGGCCCCAGGGGGGGTAGGTAAGCCACTTTACCTGTCATCTCAAATTGTGTGCACAACAGCAGATCTGGGTGGCTCGGCTCTTTCCCTTCGTGCAGGACGGAGTGAAGCACTCAGACTGCAGCCGAGCGAGGGCCGGTGGGGATGTTCAGATGCTTACGGGTCAGATGGGGATGCACAAGTGTGTGATGAGATGAGTGGAAGGGAGATGAGCCTGATGGTTGGTACCAAAGGGACTACGTCTGTTGAAGGGGTCGGTTTTGAGGGTGTGCAGATGTGGAAAATGTCAGAAGATATCACGCAAAGGGACAACATCACAATGTTAACTTGGTTTCCCTCTTGAAATGTGCTGCAGAATCTCATCTTCTACGGTTTGGTTTGGTTAAGCTAACATACTATATTTGCCAGCCTGGATTATTTTTTAAATAATTCATGACAATAGCCCGCTTCATGCAGTATACTGAGCAGCTCTCCTGCGACAGAGCGTCCATCAAAGTCAGGTATGAAAATGCTTTCATCACGTGATCATAACATCTTTTTGACTGCAACCACAGCAGACGTGTCGTTCACACTGTGATGGATTGTGTGACTCCATCAAGTGATAATGACGTGTTGATGTTCATCTGTAATAAAATGAACTGAAATCAGCGGCTGCCTGCAGGGACCGAACACACAGCGAGAAGTCTAGAGCACTAAACGGCTGAATGCTTTGAGGGACATTGTAAAACTTAGATTATGTAAAGTCACGTTCAAAATAGAAGAAAATGACAAGTGTGCATGAAGCAGAGTCGATCGTCTGGTCAGTCTGAGATGTTAGCGTACGACTTGACAATGGCCTATTGTTCTTTCTCTTCTTTCTCTCGCCGCAGTTCATTCTATGGCTTTACAACTTATCATATCTTTTTATTGATCAGGTCTGCAGCACGGAGTATTGACCCATCGCCCTCTGCCCGCTCCCCTTCCTCCACATCTGGACTCGACAGACTCACTTCTCCTACCTTCACCCACTCCTTCCCTTCACTCTGCTTATCTGCATGGCGGAGGAAGTGAAAGGGGGTCACTATCCGCCGTCCAATCAGATGAGTAAACACAGACACTCCCTCACTGTGGTGAGAATCGATAGCCGGCAGGCTTTATACCAGACGTGCCTTTCTAAAGCCCGGCTCCAGATTAGCAGCATGGAGGAGATGCTGCTCGATACCACCTGCACGCGTACAAAAGGAAATAATTGGTGCCTCCCTTCATGAAGAGGGAAACTGAAATGTCATGTTGTTTTTCTGCATTTTTTTTAAAACTAAAATCTACTTTGAGGGCACGCTACATTTTTTAACTTCACTCCTTTTCTCTTTCTTACAATCTCTACTTACATCCACCAGCCTGGTTATTCCAGACGGCGTCTGGAATAGCAGCGCATCTGGGCGGAGGCCCGTTTCCCTAATTACAAAATGTAATTATGTTGGAAGTCGGCTTTTCTAGAGTTCATGTGCATACTTATTAAAAAAGGGCCGTGACTTTCATTTTCTGTATTCCTCAAAAACAACCTTCAATGTAATTACTGCCGCGCCGCCGTTCTGCTGGTTCTGAACTCCAGATTGTTATCGAACTTTTATTTTTTTATTACTCTGCATGACAAACGAGCGGGCGCCGTGAAACTCGTTAAATATAGATCCGTATCGGGGTCTTTTTTTTTTTGTAATATCACACATAGTCAGTCTGATTATTAAGTATGATGTTATATATCAAAGATGCGACCTGTTGAAGGTGAGGAGGAGGACCTGGAGGTGGTGCTGGTCGTCCTGCGGGCCGCGGTGCGTCACCATCGGACCGTGTTGTTGTTCCATATTGACGTTGTGTCCAGGTGCTTCAGCTCATCTTCCCCTCTGCAGCCGGACGGCCTCAGACCTCAGGGCCAGATATTACCTCTTTGCTCCACTGCGCTTCATAACGACATATAGAACCGACACACAACATAACCAGGGTGTGTGTGTGTGTGTGTGTACATACGCGGTGCACACACTCTGAGCTTTGTAATCTTCGGGTATTTCCTGGAAGATGCTGTCCGTCAGCTGAGGGAGGAACACGTTGTGTCGCTGCAGTTTGGCCTCGAGCTGTGTGATGATTTCATGCTGGAGTTTGACGCTGTGCCTGACGTATGAAGTGTTTAAAAACCCATCGAGGCCATTGTCTTTAACTCGTCTCAGTTGTGTTATCATGAAAACTGAGACTGAAGCTGCTGAAACACACTGAGAAGTTCACTGTCTGTTCATGTGCTGCAACAATAAGCAGGTCAGCGTGTAAAGAGGTTGCCTCTGTTGCAAAATGACATCTCACAATGTGTAACATCAGACGAAACACCCAGAATTCATTATTTTTTGGAACTTAAACCTTTATTTTTTCCTAAATTAGGTTCATTAAATTGATTTATAGTTCATGAAAGCTCTCCATCGCTGACCGAGAGTCATCTTGCACAACATTTTAAACACCACGTGAACATAAAGAGACACGTGAGCTGCTGCTTGAATTCAGTCAGCAAACCATTTATTGTACTTAAGTTATGGTCATAAAACATATAATAAAGTATAATTATAATGCATTTTAGACATGTGCATCATAAAATGCTCCCTTTTAGATTCTTAATAATTTAGTTAATCTCTTACCTCGTCGGGTTAAATGTTTAAACGATGGAAGAAGACTATTGTTAAATGTCTTATCGTACAGTAAAATCATCTACTTCCCATCTGCATCAAACATGCTTATTAAGGCTGATTTATGAGAATTGTGTCTCTTAATTGATCTGCATGAAATCAATATTTTGTCACAATGTCGCTTTATAGACCAACAGTTGTGTTTGTTTGTGTTCATTTTGTGTATTTCATCATCGTTCGCTCTCTTACACGTACACATTTTACAACATATAACAATATCTCTGAATCCC
Source organism: Clinocottus analis (assembly GCF_023055335.1). Lineage (NCBI taxonomy): Eukaryota > Metazoa > Chordata > Actinopteri > Perciformes > Cottidae > Clinocottus > Clinocottus analis. The sequence goes on from NW_027175965.1 coordinate 9,032,516, forward strand.
AACGCCGGCTGCATCTAACGTATTGATTATGTGATATAAAGCTGCATGATTATAGTTTTAACGGGCACAACGCGTCGTGGTTCACACCACAGGTTTCTCCATGGTCTTGTTTGTTGAATCTTGGTTTAATGTCACTGAGAGAAGCTCGAGACTAAACGAAGAGCCAGATATTCATTTTTCATGTCGAGGTGGAAATGATATGTCCCTTGTCAACATAATTACAGGCGTACAGTAATGTATGAGCCAACAGTGATTACAATTAGACACTCTCCTGATTGCTTTTGGGATGCCAGCACATTAAGCTCAGGTCAGCAACTGGAATCAGACAGGAGACACACAAATACTCATTAACTCTCTTTTTGTCGCGCACCAAACTTAACAAAAGCTCCGTTCTACCTTCCCGATAATTACACTGTGATATTGGTCCAGGCGTAATTCCCATGAGATTGTAATTACTTGCGATGTCGTTCCGGCGTCGCCGTACATCATACATCCTCTCGCTGCAGCGCGCGTCGGTGTAGGATCTGGTGTGTACAGTGTTTAGCGGACTACCCATGATGCATCTCTGTCTTCAAGGGTCAGACTTTCCCGCCTCCTGAGAGTGTTCGGTCTTTGTCTCCGACGCTGGAGATGCCTTCAGAGAGAGTCAGAGAAACAAAAATAGATATTTAAACATTATTATTATCTCGGCCAGGAAGGTCATGGAACGTGTGTGTGTGTGTGTGTGTGTGTGTTTATCACAGTCTCCTGCAACAAACTGCTTGTCTTTTTTTGGTGTTTAGTTATGGCTGCATGCAATAATTAGACGGTATAAATGCATTATGGGAAGATCTATGAAGTGTTTCATACGAGGACTTTAAAGCGGATCGCTAGCATTCGTTGCAGCAAGTTTTTTACTTTGAATGACTGGTTTAAAAACGCCTCACTGCCCGTTGGTTGCATACATTACTTGCATTGGTTGGCTTACTTTGAACAGAACGACCAGCACACACACACACACACACACACACACAACGCTGTGCCTCTTTATAACTCATCTGCTGCAACGCAGGCGGCTCAGTGAGTTTAAAACTGTTCATGGAAAAACTGTATTATCATCAACAGTCTTTCAAAAATGGCATTTGGCAAAAAAAAAAAAAAAAAAAGACCAAATCTCGAGGAAAACACAGAAAACAACAGAAGAAACTCCTTCAATTCAAGCTGCAGCGGCAGTTGTTCTTTGGCCAAGCGGTTGAATTTATTGAATGCCAACTCTGTGAAATGAGCACAATTTGCCAGACACTTGTGCCAAAAACATGAAGAGAGTCTATTTTGGCCTTTGTGTCCCGTGGTAATGAGAACATTGTTTTGAACATGCACTAAATAACAGCAGAATCACAAGGCGCTGCTCATTCGGGCGCTTCGCTAACGGGGAAATTAGCCGACACGCCGGCCTCGTCGGACTGCGCTCTCCCGGTCGGGCGTTTAGTATTCCATGCATTATCGCCGTACCGGAAGAGCCGGACTCTCCTCTGCAGATGTAAAACACGGCGATTCAAATGTCAAATTTGAATATTTTCCGCCTGTATCTGATGAACAAGCTGCTTTATTGTCTCCGTAATCGTCCATTCAGGAGTCGAGCGTTTCCTTCTCCGCGCTCCGCCGCTTCCTGCTCTTACTGAAAGGTCAGGTTGCTGGGATTTTATTTATTGCACGCTGTTCAGATGTGAGTGAAGTATGATCCTCTTGATTAGTCTCATAACTCTGTTATCAGCACTTCTAAAGGTTGCATCCAAGCTGCTGTAAACCTGCACCTGGTTGTCTCAATACAGAAGGTGTTATTTCCACATTGTCTTGGACGCTGGAAAGCTGAAAGACTTCCAACTGGAGCCGCAGTAACTTTTTGGAAAAAGTAAATTGTGCTTTAATAGCGTCACCGGGTGTCCCTCGGGTGCAAGAGGGCTGAAAAACACGCACAATCAGAAGGTTTGAAGGTGAAGGTTTATTTTCAATACCACCGGCAACTCAGGGAAGTCTTTCAGATCAAAAAGTCACAGAACAAACAAAGTGTCCCGGAGGAGGAAGAGGATCTTTAAACGAAAGAAAAAACTCAACGCGGCAAAGTCCAGGCGACGAGGTCGTCCTCCTCACAGTCCTTTGTAGTCCACACAGGAGTCCGTCCTCCTCCTGCTGGTCCAGATCCTCTCTCCGTGCACTTCCCAGCCCGGCCTCAATGAGGCGCTGAAGCAGCTGCAGCTTGGTGAGTGATGAGGCATTCTGGGGGATGTAGTGGCGTTTTGTTTGTGGCGTGTGTGTGTCCATTTGTGACGCCACACGAGGTGGCGGTGACATGCACAAACATTTCCCTCGGCGTTGATAAATTCACTCACTACAAGCAAAAAATACATGCGGATTAATCAAACGCTTATGGAAGCCGATTTCCGCCACAAAAAAAAGTCATTATGATGAAACCAAACAAAAAAATGATAAAAAACGAAAAGAAGTCATAATTTTGACAACAAAAAAAAGCCATCAACGGTCATCACCGTTAAATGTTCTCTTAACGTCCTTCAAACTCCAGTTTTTTGTCATATAAAATATAATTATGTTTTTTCTTTTGTCCTAAATTTGTTTTGTCACATTTAAAAAAAAAAAGAATTATTGTCATAATTATGACTTTTTTTGTTGTCAAAATTATGCCTTTTTTTTTGTGTGTGTGGCGGAGATGGGCTTCCATAAACACCAACCGTGCCAAAACTACAATCCTTTCGATCCACAAAGAGAGACGCAGCAGCAGGAGAGAGGTCTTCCTCACTGAAGCCACAAGAAGATTTGACTGCAGTCATCGAGTAGAAGCTCAGAGAGAACGAGAGCAACAACAACAACACAATATCCTGCAGTCGCAGACATACTTTCAGAGATCATCTCAACTAAAATCGCACAAGCTGAAGCTACTGTGCCGTCTATGAGTGCAAGTGCATGCTGGGAGGACACGGACAGAGGGCCAGCCTCGAGGAACCCGGCTCTTTAATCGGGGAAAAAGCAGAGAACGTTCTGTTCCTGCTTCGTAGCTTTGCAGAGAGATGCGGTCGGACAGCCAGTAACATAATTCCTACTCGTCCATTATCAAAAACCCGCCTCGCTAATGAAGGAGATTGTAGAAGCTGAGGTCAGATTTTTAATGAAACGCTTGTTAGAAGCTGCATGTGCTGTAATCATACACAGAAGAAAGATGCAGACGTTGTCAGGAAAACTTTTATTTGAACACTGAAAGACAGAAACCTGTCTGCTGCTGGACTCGTCAAGTGTGACGCTGCAAAACTGCAGCTGGAACGTCGACATCATCGTCAGTAATTATGTGAGAAGGTTTAACGGAGAAGAACGGTGACGAGGTTTTCATGTATGTATTTTTCAACCAACAGAGCACTCTTTGCCATCACTGTCACCTCAGGACACACACACAAAAAAAAAAATCACTCCGGCTTCTGAGGCGCATTGCCGCAGCCAATTAGAGCCTGAGGGGGCAAATTAACACGAAAGCCAAGAAATTCCAATTAACACTAACACATTGATTTGGTGGCATGCTCATCATTGTCTTAAAATTAGAATTAATCAACACGGCGGAGGGTGCCAAGCCAAGAGGATTATTGCATATGGAAAGCTGATGTGGGCTGAACGATGAAGATCTGTCAGAAAATGAGACGCAATACATGTTTTTTTTTCATTCATTCACATTTTGTTCGACAGCACAATGTACACAAAAGAGATAACACAACAGAAATGATCCAAATTAAAATATAGTTAATGAGCAACACGGGTTAGAAGCAGATTTAAACGCTGTTTTAAAAAGTGGGGAGTGGTGGAGAACGTCTGGTGATGAGGAGAGAGTCCCAGATGGAGGAGCAGCCATGGAGAAGACCTTCATCCCCCCTCCAGGTCTGATGATTGGACAGAGCGGGGGGGTAAGGAGGTTGTCTTCTGCAGATCTGAGGTTGCGGGTGGCAGCGTGTCGGTGCAGGAGGTCAGAGAGGTGTGGAGGGCTGTGATGAGGAGACTCTTGAACTGGATTATTTGTTGCATGAGGATCCGGCGGAGGCTTTGAAGGAGAGGGGCGGTGTAGTTTCTGGGGGAGCTGACGGGCAGATGAGGTCTGGATGTTGGATAGTTGATGATTTTTTGGTGAATGTGCCGTATGGGATGCTAATAAAACATTTTCTTTGATAGTGTAAAAAGTAGATATTGCTCTGACTCAACCAGGGATAAGCAGGCCACCTCTGCATGCTCTCAAATTCCTTATTAGTATTTCTTTAACTCCATCACGTCTCCTTAACATGTCTCTTTCTTCCCGATCCCTTTTTTTTCCTCTTAAGCCTCTCTGGTTTTGCCATTCTCTGCCAACCTCCCCCTCTTCTTCTCTCCGTCGGTCCTTCGCCCTGCGGTGCTCTTCATGTTGGCAGCGGCACGCATTAACGCGTCAAACTGTGACTCTAATAAAGTGTGTGGCCTTGGCACGCTCCACGTATCTCATGCTACCTGCCAGGTCGTGCACCAGCAAGTGGAGGATGCAGTGCATGCTGGGAGTTTACCCGATGAGTTCAAACAATATCTAAAGCAACTGTAGCCTTAAGTCGAGTTCAAATTAGGCAAAGTTGCTTTTTGGGCGGGTAGCTAGGAATTAACGACGGGAAAACAGGACTTTAAGTATATTCACCTCAAAAGCTACATCACATTTTTTATTTTAAAAGATTACTAGATTACGGCGAGTGAGTGCTCTGTACCGCAGCGATCAAAACATCAAACAAAGGAAGATTGTTCAGGAAGAATTAAGTTTCAGACATGCAAAATGTATGTTGAAACACATTGAAGCTATTTAGGCGGCGCTTGGGGGCCGTAACCAAACCCAGGGTGTGGTGGTTATCCTTTAAAGTGTCGCCAATCTGCAGGTGGCAAGTCAACTGTTTGAATACTTTCCAACTGGAGCATTTTTTGGTTAACTTGACGGACTTGTCGGCCCCAACTGAAACAATAAGACGGCGAGCCTCCGGCTTCAAACAGCAGAATAATTACAACAGTGTTTCACTGATCAAAGTAGAATTATTGTAGTGGACCGCATCAAAAGAGAATAAGTGATATTGATGATGCGTGCCTTTCGAATGAGTCGCGCTGGCGAGCCGTAATCCTGAAGCGCGTATAGGGGTTCAGGAGCCAATCGCCGGGGTCCACGATCACGAGGTGGAGGATCTCTGGAGCACGATTGTTGATTAAGTTTCATTCAAACTGCAGCAGCTGACAGTTGTACAATAATGTGTGTTACATGGAGCTGTAATTTAAATACTGTTTTGGCTGCATAGCCGCGTACTCCATGACTGATGGCTCCATTGTTCAGTTCTTACCTTACACATTTCATGTGTCCATTTTGCAGGCGATCACAACCCAGATGACCATGAATGCTGCCTACAGTATCGACTGCACGGTGACCATTGTAACCTTAACAAAGGTCTCATTTCTACCCAAACTGTGATGGTTTTTCTAGTCTAATGACGTGTTTGGAGGACTTGTTTTCTCTTTCAGCCTCTCACCCAGAGTCCTGGATCCAGGATGTTTCACTAAACAGCTGTTTCATTGGATATCATAGACAACCCCGTCTTCTTTCCAGTGTTATGGTCCCGTTTGTACTATGTCTGAGTATATGTGTGTGTCTGCCTGTTGCCAATCAACACACACACATGAAGCCCATTCCCTTATCAATCCCCACAGTGTATTGACCTCAGCTTTGTACACCATATCCTCAATTCACATTCCTGGAATGACCACTGTGCCATGTTGGATTATATTATCAGTATATATTCTTGTCTTTAAACTTGTGCTTCTTCAGCCACAGACGCTCTGCCACCCTGGATTTCTCCTGGAGAACGGCCTCGCCACCCCGACCGGCCACCAGGACGCCATCACGGATCCCACACATCCACATCTCTGGCCTCGTAGTAAATATAATTGTGCATTGCTCCGTGTCCTTGCACCTCCATGACGCTCTCGGGCTCTCTCCTCAGGGTGCCAAGCCGATATCTTCAGGGTGTTGACTGGTTTGTGGAAGGTTTTGATTACTTGTGCGAGATGTTTCCTCAGCCAGGTCACGTCAGGGATTCCCAATGGGATGCATTGCACTTTTATTCCATTGAAATGCAAAATATTTCTGATCACGTGAAAAGCTGGAGGCAATGAGATGGTTTCTCAAACACACACATGATTTATGTCATGAGGACACAGGCACCTGTCAGGGAGAAAACTACACCTTTACTACCTGAAGGTTCCTCAGAGAGTCATTCAATGACGAATACAGACAGTGTTGAGTTCAGCTGACAATATTTAAGAAACAATTAAGGCTGTGGGATTAAATAAATCCAAGTAGGAGTAGAGCATCTCTGGACAGCATTAGTCTTACTCGAGGATTTCAGAGTCTGCTTTTTATTTATCCCATCTGAAATAAACAAGTAGATTATTTTTTTCCCCAGCAAAAAACTAAATAAATTGGTTTGTTTTTCTTTATTGTGAAATAACACAGCACAGGATAGCATATGGTGTTTCACACAGTTAGCCTAGCAACTAGCACACCCAGAGCAACTAGCATACCCAGAGCAACTAGCACACCCAGAGCAACTAGCATAACCAGAGCAACTAGCACACCCAGCGCTACTAGCACACCCAGAGCAACTAGCGCACCTAGAGCAACTAGCATAACCAGAGCAACAAGCACAACCAGAGCAACTAGTATACCCAGAGCAACTAGCGCACACAGAGCAACTAGCACACACAGAGCAACTAGCGCATACCCAAAGCAACTAGCATACCCAGAGAAACTTGCACACCCAGAACAACTAGAGCAACTCGCACACCAGGCGCTACGAGCACACCCAGAGCAACTAGCACAACTAGACCAACTAGTACACCCGGAGCAACTAGCATAACCAGAGTAACAAGCACACCTAGAGCAACTAGCACAACTAGCACACCCAGAGCAACTAGAGCAACTAGCACACCTGGCAGCTGGATGAGGGCTCCATAAGCAGTGAAGATGAGCATCACAGTTTAGATTTGATTAAATGATGATCCCTGAGGGTTAATGAGATATTTGGTGTCGTAAACTGGAGAGGATTCAAATGGAGAATAAATACTAATATCAATAACATGAAACCCAAACAGAATATCAATTAATAAATGCCTCGTTTAAGCACAATATTGTGGCAGGAAAACGAAGCAACGAGCTGTTTGGAGTGTGATTTCCTATTCGTACATCTTACTTCTGCACTTATTTACAACAACCTCCTAGCTGCTCCTTCACTGATCCTTCCTCCTTGTCTTTACTACTTTAAACAACGTACACAACGCTCTTCAGATCAACAAAAGTCAAATCCTTTCTCTCCTTTGAGTTCACCAGTGCCGTCTCCAATGTTAATTTTTAGTTTGTTAATACCGTCTTGATTAACTTGTCGCCCTCACACTTTAAATAAGAGTATTAGTACGTATTAAAACAAATCGGTGTGTAAATACCCGTAACAAATTGCTAATCCTTTCCCAAACATCAAAGTGCCAGATGATTCCAGGCTATTCCCTCATGAAGCGCTCACCTGCCGCTCGAGTAGAGCGAGGTGGTTTTGTCATTAAGGCTGAACTCGGACTGACCCGACTCCTTCAGGTGAGCTGTTTGACTTTGCCAGCTGCCGGATCGTTCCCCCTGCGGGCCCCAATAAATATTCGGAGGTGTTTCATGTTGCCTGGTGGGAGAGCAGCCTTTCTTCTTCTAACTCTGGGCTTTGTAGTGAACGCTTGCAGCCTACAGAGGTACCAGACAAGGTAACTCGTGCATTGTGTTGCCGGCTTTATCGTCTGCACTCGGTGCCGACTGTGGCCCGACATTCAGCGCCGTTTTGGCTTTCCGTCGAGTTTGAAACCCGTGTGGTCCGCTGGCGCAGCAGAGCGGCGTGCAGAGAGCAGCGTGTGACCCGGCCGACTCATTCTGAGAAGGAATCGGTACCAAATTGTGTTTGGATTCAGGAGTGACATGTTTCTATTACAGCAAAGCAAAATGCAGCAACACATAATCGAAAACCGGCAACGGCAGGGAATAAGCATGAGGAAAACACATCTCTAAGGGATACCTTGACATTTTTATAGTTGTTTTTTTCTTCTGATCAAGAGCACGAACCTCAAATGTGTTATGCTACTTGAAGGGCAAGAAGTGTATTATTATTTTACATATTAGTGACATCAATCATTTGAGGATGTAGTTGGCACTTTGTCCTGAAGACAATCACATTCTGTAATGAAATTGAATTAAAAAACTGTATTCTAGACTGTCTGCCAGCTGAAATATTACAAATGTTCCTTTAACCCTTTACCCACTTGGTAAATATTACACTTCTACTTTTTAGAGTGAAACCACTTCACATGTTGGAAAATTTTAATTCTAACAGAATTATTTCGGTGACACTCACAATAAAGTCCACTGTTCAAAACGTGACTGTTACACATGCCAACATGTAGGAGAGCACCAGCAACCGGCTGGAGAGGGGCTCACTGTCTTGCTCAAGGGCACTCTGACATCACGCATGGGTCATCTTACTGGTGCAGATGCTTCACACCTGTCGACTGATTGTCTTTCTGATCAGCTGAAGGCCGCCACGTTGGTTTCATATCTTCAGAGGGTCGTGCACTTCAATTATTTGTGTGACATTCATACTCGTGGTCTTCTTTTCCTCCTGCTTGTCCACCATTTCTCCTGCATGGGTTTTGCTTGATTCCATGTGTCTGCCTGCATGTTACTGAGTGTTTCAGGCTGAGCGCTGGAGGATAAACTACTCTTTAATGCTATCCGTCATGTGCAGGGTCTGCTGCTGGTTGCAAGCTCCGTCATGGACCAAACCAGTCTATTTGTATCGCTTCCTGTTTAAGGAAAGATGCATAGCCATTGTGTCGGCTGCAGAGAGCCATACATCCATGAGGGAGATGCTCTATACCCTGCAGCAATATTAAAGCCGTTCATGAATTAATAACTTCCGGTTAGGTCCGTTGTAAAGATTGTTCAGCATCCATCCATTCTTAATGGTTATGTGTCTTCCCACGAATCAATAGTATTTAATATTTAAATCACTGGCATGGAACGCTGTCGATACGATATTAGTGATTATTTATTATTCATTATAAATTGAACGATGCGCCAGAGCCAAAGATGCTGCAAATTCTACCTGACGGACGAGCCGGGTCGTTTGAATGTGTCCGGTATGCAGGATCAGGATCAGCTGAGGGAACTACTATAAAAAAGGCTTCATTTCAAGGCCTTGGTCGCTCTTTCTGTGTCCACTCTGCTGCTCTCTCTTACTTTCTTCTCTTTGATGCCTCCTGATTTTACAATTTCCTTTATTTGTGTTACAGATGTCTTTTGGATCTCTTTCAGTTTACATTCATATCTTCATGTTCTGCATTACAGTCAAATCCACATAGTTCAGCCTATAGACACATCTCTTTATTTCTAGATAGATCTCTCTCTCTCTCTCAGTCTTACACACACACACACACACACACACACACAATCTCTCTCTCTCTCACACACACACACACACACACCTGGACGCTGCGTCGGCTGCCTCGTTACAGCCTCCTTAATAATTCACTGCTCCCAAGACTTTAAAAGCATTTTTTATTCATGCACTGAAAGAATGTTCAACTCCTGATGTCAGTTTACACACACACACACACACACACACACACACACACACACACACACACACACAGACACACACACACACAATCATTTACTAGAGTCCCGTATGTGTACATATTAGCGTCTGTGTGTGATTAGTAGTTTACACTCGAGTGACTCCTGATACAGGCGTGTACGTGTGCACATGCGTGTGCACGTTCTACACGTTAACTGGCTCACTCGAAACTTCAACCGTTGCCATGGTATCCAACGTCCAAATCAGTCAACAAACGCAGCGTTTAGTTTTTTTTTCATGCCTGAAAAATGAAAATCACGGAATTATGCATCAACCTCTGAAATGAAGTCTGGGATTATAATCCAATAGGATCACACTTTGAAACTAAACTAATATCCCATCTTCAGTTTGAATGATTCATGGATTTAAATGAGAAAAAAAGGTTTTGAAAGGTTGAATGTCAACAAATTCAGTTCAAAGCAGAATATTTAAGCAGAATACACGAGAATCAATGAGCGAATCCTGATTAGTCGAGCGGACGAGACGCCGGCTGACATCCACACACGCGTGTGCATATTTACGCAGACTGAGGTTCACACGTTTGCACACATGGGTGCACGCTGACGCCGCGTGTGTGTTGACGCACATGCAGAGAGATGGGCGCTCCCTCGTGCCCTCATGATCAGGGACAGGTGAGGATGCAGACACACATTCTGGTGGCATTTCTGCAATTAAAGTGGGCCCTGTGGCTATCTTTCCGCTGACTGCTCAAGCCAAATATCAGGGCATGGTGCGCTGCTGCTTTGCTCCCCTAGTGGAACTAATTAGATGTTCCCAAAGGACAGCCCTGTCATCACATTGTTCTGCCCACAATGCAGCCTCAGTGGCCCTGCGAGGGGAAGCGGTGGGCCAAAATAACCCAGCGAATAACTTAATTATACCAGGGGGCCTCGTTCCAAAACTCTTTCCACTCGCAGTGAAGCTGAGACTTAACAGTCAATGTTTCTAAACCAGTCTGTCGCAGAATGCTTTCAGTTCATTTGAGATTTTTTTTATTTTTAAAGTTGATGAAATAATTGTTTATTACAGGCAATAAAAGTGTCTGCAGCGATGAATAACATAAGCTCAAGTGTAGGTTCAGTAAAGAAGACAAGCTGCGACCGACAATAAGTGCATTAAACTCTGTTGATATCACAAACATGGCTTCTCAACATGCAGCTTTGTGTTCAAGCATCGTATCTAAAGTATCTCTTAGAACATTTTGTGTGAGCACCATAATCAAATGTATTTTAACCTTCATTCTACACAAAGTGCCACTTCACATACGTGCAGTATTTTGTCATTGAGTTTCTTGCTCACAATATAATAATTACAGTTCTGTTGCTTTACCTCTAATGGGACATTGAAGCGCCGCCACAGCGTTTATGGAGCTGTAGTTGTTGAACGTGAACAGAAAAAAATACTTTTCCGCATATATTTGCTTCTCTTCCAATTTATTTATTTCACTATTGCAAATTAATGGTGTTTGTTTGTCAAATTATGCAGTGAAACGACGCGGGGCGAGTCGAAACATATTGATTTTCACACTATTCACCTTCAACCTTTACTTCTCCTCCTGATTGCACTTCTGTCAAAGAGTTTCATGTTTTTCACGTGGTCTCAAATGCAGATTTTAATTATTTATTCCTTTACATGATCATATGGAAGCCCATTTCCACACACACAAAAAAAATCTTAATTATGACTTTTTTTGTGGCGGAAATGGCCTTCCATAGCCTCTGTTTAGTGCAGCCATTTTATTTTAGGTGCAATTCTAAATGAGGCACGCAGTGTTACGTGTTTTCGATGAAACTTCATAATTAATAACTGTTAAAGCACGATATGATAGATAATGAACTATTAATTAATTCCACGTGAACTCATTAATGCATCATGAACTCTATGTTTACAAAGGCCTTATAAGAAGTTCATTATTTTAAGTGATTCCCATTAGCAGAGTATAATTGGATGCTCCTCAACAGCATCCATGCAGTGACTCCTGTGTTGGCTGAAACAAAGAAGCATGAGAGCGCAAACAATGAACCTATTATTCGCAGAGAAAATGTTATTTGTAGAGCGAGAGAGAAATTTGTGCCCCTAAACTGATGTATAGGCTCCAAACCATTGTTAGTAATTTCCTCATTATATTTCCACAAAACAACCTTGTGCCTCTTCACCTCGTTAACAATAGTGTGCAATTTTTTTTTCGTGCTCTGGCTTGAAAGGACAAAGAGCCACGGAGATGGACGGCACGCTGAGAGACACCGGCCACATGTTCCAGCTGCGAGCGCGGCTGATGTTTTAATGGAAGTGAGCGTTCCCGGCCGGCACAAAGCTGGGCCGAAATAGCCGGCGACCGCGGGGGACCTGAGCGTCCACAAATGAATCGGCGCGCTGAAAAGGAGAGGACGTGCAGGCGATCGCCTCAGAGCTGCCACTGTGATCGCATGCACTTCACCAGGGGAGCAGCTGGAGTCAAACCGGCTTATCGAGGGTCATTGAAGTGACAAACAGAAACATTAAAGGGCAAATAATGCCACCACATGGCATACTGAGCACGACCCGGTGTCCACAGCGTTGACGCCGGCAGTAGAACCTCATATGCGCATGTCGTGCATCTCGTATGGAGCTTCAACATTTCAAGAGTTGAGGGTTCAATTTCAATCCAGTGCTGGAGAGAGACGTACCCAAAGTACTGTAGCACTAGCAAAAAGCAGATTAAAATGTATTTTTACAGCGAGGTTTGATGTTATTTCATTAATAGTGACAACATGACAAAAGGTGAGACATCAGGAGAGTTTGAGTCTTAGTGGATATCCTGAGTAAAGACACAATTATCACCTAAATAATGAGGTGTAAACCTCTCAAATATGCACTACACACATGCATATGTACATATATATAAGATTATTATTATTCCCTCAGTGGGGAAATTACAGGATTACAGCACTGCTAAAAAATAAATACAAATTTTAAAAAATCTAGTAATATAAATAAACACGAGAACTGTAATAAACACAATTCAAAATTAGCAATAAAAAAAATATTAAATATGCAGATGGAATACAAAATTTGTATAAAAGTTCTGAAACATACTGGATATATATATATATATATATATATATATATATATATATATATATATATATATATATATATATATATATATATATATATATATATATATATATATATAGACACACATCTCAGTTAGAAGTTAATTCACTAATATGAATCCACACTAAATTCCAACATGGTTAATTACTCAACACAGATAAAGCACATTTTAAAGCTCATTATTTCTGTGCCGACACCTCGGGAGGATCTTCACTTAACACCCTTTAGCCCCTTAAAGCCGGAAACTCCTTCTGTTAGAGGCGTGTGCTTGATAACATGAACGTTGCTGTTATTTAGCGGCACATCATCCAGTCGAGCGGCTTCACAGGAGACATCCTGACTCCTCGTCGCAGGAAAAGCAGTTAATTAATAATAATGTAATTAATAGCATTGATGTTGGCTCCATTCCACTGAAGCGCTTTAAGTTCCCTATAAGCGACGCAATGAAGCTCAATCAAAGGCAGCGGTTATTATTGTTGATTGTTACGCCTATGTTTGTCCTGCTTCCTGCTTAAACGCATGCTTAGTGAAAATAGAGTATAATTGAAGTAATTCATTATAAGAGTATTTTAGATACACTAGAGTTATTTAAGCTTTTTGAACTGAAAAGCCTCTAAACTTTAAGTTAAACGGAATTGTGGCTGTAATTCAACTTTAAGCGTCCTCAACAGGTTCATCATTAAAATATAGCAGCCATAAATGTAGTACAGGTAAATATGTAAAGGATTAGACGAGCGATGGTCTCCCGACCCTTCGATTTACCTACGGGACACAATGTTGATCTAAAGATCTCTTAATATACTCATTTGTCATGTTTGCATTCTGTAACATAAAAAAAAAAAGACTTCATTCCTCTGATACGACCAGGTCATATATATATATATATATATATATATATATATATATATATAAATGCCTGAAAGTGCCGTCTGTCTGAACAGTCCTGGTTCTCCTGAAATAGCCGGTCTGTTCCCGTTGGTTTTCCTCTTCCTGTAATTCAACAGCTCCCTCTCTGCTAAGCTTTCCTCGCCTCTGCGTCTCAACAGGGAGGATTAGCAGCACTTTCACCGTGAATAATAACCTCATTAAAAGTGATGATCATAGACTAAACACAGCACACAGAACCTGATCAGGATTTCAGAGAAATGGACAACTTCTGTAACCAAGGTTGCAGCATCTCTTGACTCTTTTTTCCTCCAGTAAATACGACTTTTTATATCTCTGTCGCTGTAGCTCGATATTTACTTCAAGCATAAACTCAGTGAACTGTAAACACTCTTTACTCACAGGTACATTTGTGAGAAATGATCGACGGACCCCGAAGAAGAAGAAGAAATCAATTGATTTTTCTGGTAAAATGACACATGAGGCCTCATGTCAACAGAACTAAAGCTGCAATTACTGATCTCTTGTGAACGCGAGTCGATTAAATGATGACGGTGATTGTTTGCATTTAAAGATCCGCTATTGAGATAATATACATAACAGGATATTTAGAGTAAATATATAGTGGAGTAATGATGTCACTCTCTCTTTAAATGCGTCGTAAAACAAGCTTCTCTGAGTGTTCCTTACATGACGCAATGGATTGGGTCTGAATTTCAAATTTAACACCACTCATTATTGTCCACTGTTGTTGTTAAACATCTAAAACATTTTATCCACAGTGCGGAGGAGGTAATTGGACGCTACATAGCATGAAAAGTGGAGTAATCTGTCTTGAATAGTGTTGAATAGTGTGTCTCCCCCTGCCTCACAATGTGTATGATGATACACAAATAGACAGGTGCCTTGTATCCAACATGGAAATGAAAGGATTACAAGAGTATTCTGCCACACACGACTACAATGAGCTACAACACCCTGCAGGGAAAAGCGTGCGTTAGTGCTCAAGCGACAAGCTTGTATGTGTAGGTGTGTGTGTGTGTGTGTGAGCAGGGTTTGGAACTAATTATAGTTGTGTAAAAAGGGGAAAGGGCAACATAAACGATTGAAAAATATAGACACTGGCCCTCAATATGCAGGTTATAGCTCTGCACACGCTGCATATTACTGCATAGGAGGTATAAATATGATTTTCTGTCAGTGATCTCAATCCTTTTAATCAAATGCATAACAAATATCTATGAGTGATGGCAAGGGAAAGTATAGATGAGGGAAGAATAATGGACACAGAAAAGTTCCAAAGTAAACACCTGCATTAGTGAAGTCTATAATGGTCCACTAATCCCACCACATGTACAGGGAAATGAACACATTGTGTTATGCCCTTTTCATTTTGTTTACTTATATATATAGAATTTACCAAGGCAACAGGAAGTCGTACGTCTGCATCTGGAACATCCGTATATGGACGCATCCTTCAAGGAGCTGAACTTCAGTGGCAAGATGTGTTTCAGAGCAACAAGCTTGGAAAAGAAACCCATTGACTCCCTTACTACTGAACATGGACAAAAGAAGGAGTGGTTTGTCCCTCACAGGGACCCTTACTACTGAACATGGACAAAAGAAGGAGTGGTTTGTCCCTCACAGGGACCCTTACTACTGAACACACTGTTTATGTTGTTTTCTGATAAAATACTAATGTTTCTTCTGGTACCTCAAAAAAAAAAGAAAACTGATTTATAAACTGTGTATGTATGTATGTTAACTTGCTGTTGCACCAGAGTGCTGTTATACTGTCCTGATAACATTACTTTAAAATAAAAGCTGCAATACACTAGTTTTTTACTTCATTATTGAATTTAGTGCATAATCGCAGAAAAATAATGTGATTAATCAGTTTAATTTTTTCAACTTTGCCCAGCCTTAATATACACAAACCATTCATACAACACAAAAAACATCATCTATCCTACTTTTTTATGGTCCATCAACCTGGATCATATCCCTGAGTGCACGAGTCGTGCCGGCCTTTATCTCGCCAAAGTACCAGCAGTTATGAAAACACTTTGAAGTATAGTGAAAGGATATGAAAGTCAAGAGTTCTTATTGAGAGCTTGATTGCTTCGCTGGAAGCATAAAAACACAAAACGTCCTCGACAGGAGAAGGCAAACACCTTATAACACATGCTTTTCAGCTTCTGTGAGATAGTTATATTCCACATAGCTTTGATCCGTCAGCTGGTGCTGCAAAATAGACGAGATCTACTGTAATGCCACTTTTGATTGTCAATTCTATTATTAATGGAAATCAAGTGAAAGTTACAGCAGCTTTGAGAGGATGGAGAACGTATAGAGTGAGTTGAGTAGAGTGAGCCAGGAGACGGAGAGGTTTGGTCCACTGAAAGAATGGAGATTATGATCCGTGCCTGTAAGTTAACCGGTCTAATTAAAATAAGTAGATCTGCAGAGCATTGCCACCTCATGTCCCATGTTCTGATGTGCAGTTATGAAACAGCCGGCGAGTCGGTAACAGTCTACCGGATCGTGGAGGGTATGGGAATCTGGAGCTCTTAATGAGTTGGAGATATAATTGGAGAATGAATAAGAACAAAGTCTCTTAGGAATGATTACTAACCTGAAGGAGATTGGTTATCAGTCTTTATACAAAGAGAACTCGCAATTTAGAAAATCTCCTGTCTGCCTAATATGACATTTAATTAAAAGATAACATGTTCATTCACTCATACGCCCTTGTGGCCTGTTGAAACCCTTCTGTATAATACAGACACTGTATCTGTGCTGTTTCTGCGTGTTGCACAGAGTATTGTCCCTAAAGTATTGCATGGGCCTACAATGTTAGCCTAAACATGTAGCGCTGTTAGCAGTCACAGTGAAATGATTCGTTTTGCCTTTATTTTCAGCAGACCTGATGTCTTTTTACATCACTGTTGCTCGTTACAATCGGGTGCAGACATTCCCCTCTGGGAACTGACCGCTGCACTCCTGTCTTCTGCTTTTGGCCACTGAGTTTCAACGCCAACAAGAGGATGATGTGTTTTTGCATGAGGGCACCTTGACGGCAGTATTGCTGCTGAAGCGCATGTCATACCAGGTGTCCATCATCGAGTTGGGCTCATAAAGATTCCCAGTTATATTCTCTATACTTTAAACAACGCAGAATGCATGTTTGCAATTCAAAAGTACAGCCTTCAACCTGCTGAAAATATAGAAACACTTATGTTCAGAGTATAGAAGTGAAAACAGAGACAATGGGTTCAAATAGGTCAGAAAGCATCAGTCCAGCGTTACAAACTGTGCGAGAAATCTGAATCCTGACGTGTCCAGACGTCTTTTTCACTGCTTTGGCATCCAGGTGGAAAACGTCCCAATGGATCCATATTGTGTTACATCTCTCCCAATTATCTGTCACACAATTCAAGTCCTACAATCAGCCACAGAGTGGCTAAATGACCTGAAACCTGCGCTGTGCCGGTGCAAACACCCCCATAGAATGAAGTGAGAGTGTTTCTGTGTAGAGTGAACAACACTGTAAGGTCTTTACAGACGCACCTGGTGGAGATCTGCACTCCACTGAGTGCACCTTTCTAGTTATTCACTGATCACTAACAAGCTCTCTAGAGGTTTTCTCACCACGGCTCCAACTCTGTTGAGGATTGTGGATGTGACATGAGCCATGTAGCATGACTGTGTCTCAACCTTCTGCTGCTGAGTGCAGCCAGATGGCTTCAGTGTTACTCGCATCCTGCCCTGGACTCCGTTCTTCAATGGTTGAGGGGTGCTTTAACGTTCTGACAGTAGTTTTAGCATCCAGTCACACTCCATGCTCGTGCAATGCATTGTTATCTATGTGTGTGTGTGTGTGCAAGAATATGCCTGGATCTGAAAATTACAAGAAAAAATGTCTGTGGTATAAAACCACTTTCACACGAGCGTTTCAGGCCGCGCCGCTCAGTTTTTGTTGATCCAGCCAGTTCATTTGGAAAGCTCGTAAACCCCCAAATGAGACGCACTAATTGGGTTGCAGGCCCTCTTCGTTTGTGTGAAAGACACATCTAGTGACAGTTTGGGTTTTTTGAGACCTTGATTTGGTCCTGCATTTTGTTGCGCTTGCGTTATGATCTTAATACGCTTACATTTTATTCTGGAGCTGCCCACACATGCGTCTGCTGAAGGAAATTCCAGTTCCCTTGAGTCGTTGGGGGCGTAATAACTTGCTCAAAGTCGCTTTCATTCATGATACTCGCGCAATCTCGCAAAGAAAATCTATGCAAGTCAGAAAAATTGGTTTCCTTACGGCGGAAACCGAGCTTCTGTGGTTTGGTCTGAAATTGATTTATAGTCGAGCGTAATGTTTAGATGCAGTCAAACAGAGCATTTTGAAAGCTGCTAAAACACTGGAGAGATGTTTCAATGTGCTTGATGCAAATGCATCTTAGAGTAAATCAAGGCTGGATAAGTTAGTAAGCTGTTCGGTGTTGCCATGGAAAAGTGTAGAGAATATACGACATAAATAGCAGCACTGCTTTCCAAAAATAAGTGTCTATTTTCTTACATGCGTTCAATTTACATTTACTTCAATCACATCAACAGAAGCATAAAGATCCACATGTTCAGTATCCGTTATGAAGTTAAATGGTTTTAAATGTCAATGTGAAATAAAGGATAAACACACTTCATGTGGCATGTCTGTTCGTTCTTGAGCGAGGACTGGGAGTCTTGTCAGCAGTATTTTAAAGGACAGCCCAGTCAAGATAAAATATAATGCAAATATGGTGGAAAAAAAAACCTTTTGTGAATCTGCTCTTCAGCGCTGGTGGCAGAAAAGATAATTTGTAGTTCTGACACATTTTCTCCCATCATCATTGCTGAAGTTTGGCTTGAAAATGTCAAGAGTGGCCTTGTCCAATTAAGGAGAAGTCGTCTACGTTCTCGGTTAATTCTCATTTCGGGCATCGGCTGTCTGAATGGGCTTACAAATTACATTTTGTCCTCTCTGATTTATTTCTCGCCCTCTTTTCTTTAGCTGCTCTCACTCTCTTACTGTCTCCAACCCTCTTTCCTTGTCTCTCATTATTTCAAATGAAATGAGGGCTGTGCATTGAATACTTGAATCAACGAAAAAGGGCCTTATTAAAAAACATTTCCTCACCTGATTAGCGAGATCATTAGGGAATCCAGAGAGATTTTTTTTGGCAAGCCCTGACCTGATCCTGATCCGAGCGAGTCTGCGACCACGCTTTGAAGGTCAGTACGCAGAAAAGGAAGCGCCATCTAATAAGCTCAATAATTCACTTTTTTTTCAGTCAATTTCTTGCCATCTTTCCTATTTATCCACAATTGTATCTACTGTATTTATGTCTAAGTCCTGCCACCTTAGTTACTGTTGGTAGCTTGTCGAAGCTTAACAAAATAAAACACAGTGACGCTGGTTCCACCTCGTCAGGCGCCGTAGTGGCTATTATCTTCAGACTACAGTACGCAATGGAAGAATATTCAGTTCCCCCTTTCTAAAAATTTTAAAATCTGCCAGTAAAAATCAACTTCAACTCTCTTCCCTCACTTTGTTTTTTCCTTTTCCTTCCTATCAAAAGAATGCATTTTCTTACAATAATAACTGTATTTATATAGCACTTTTAAAAACAGGGTTTACGAAGTGCTTTCACAGATATGCAAACCATAAACACGACCCAAATGGCGGGAAACAAAACAGACCATACCCTAAAAGCATTGAACACAACCAAACAAATAGCCAAAAAGATCAGTAGAAAACAAACAAATTTAAAAAATATACAAAACAAAACCATGGGAACAAAAGAACTGCATAATAGATCATAAAAATAAAAACATAAAAGGACGACGTCACTCGACAACCAACCGATCTCTCACAATCTCTTCAATGTGAATACGCACAATGTGAAGTGTCGCTGAACAGTGCAACGCCAATTTATAGCGACTGACAGAGTACTGAATGCTTTGAACAGATGTGGCATATCGATGTACACACAGGAAATGGGAAAGTTGTTTGTGATCTGCTGAGTTCAAAGCTTGTGTCACTGTTAATGGAGCTCAGGGCAAAAAGGGGCGGGACTTAGGAAAAGTGAATTATCTTTTGAAAGTGCGTGCTGATATGCATGAATGGATGTTTCCTTCACTGGGTGTTTCAACGTCTTTCTGGTCTTGTCTTCTTTTTTTTTAAATTTTAAAGTAATTACTATGCAACAGGAACATCAAAATGTCTTTTTCAAGTTGGGCTAAAGGTACACTTTAACACCTTGTAGACACTTCCCTTATGAATATGTATGCTGTGTAGCTGGCCTGTGCATGTACTCTGCAACATAGAAGGTTGTTTTGCATCGGAGAAAATGAATAATGCCAAAAGTAAGAGCTGACCTCTTGTAAAAAAAGATCATAAATCACGTCCACCACCCAACAGTCAAGGTGACGTAACGTTTGCTGTGAATCTGTTTCTCACACAGAGCTGCGATGTCGAGGCTGCAGTCTCACATGGATGTGATGGGAAACAAACACTTTTCTTTAGATGAGACTGTCACACCCATGTGAGCTTGTCTTGGTCATACTGGTGCTGTGTGTTATTCAAAGATGCATTTAAGATTATAAGAAATATTTGTTATGCAAGTCTGGAATTCCTCACGATTTTTTTCATGATACAGCATAATATCACGATATTTTGCGTGGCGATATTGTATCGATACACGGACGGCAAGTATCGATCTTTTATTTAATCAATTCTAAACATTTTGGTCCGAGAATAATGAAATAAATGTATTTTTTGTTGACAAAGTTGTCCTTTGGGGACAATTTGCGGTTGAAATTTCTATTTAATAATCGCATTATATTGCAATACTCAATGTATCGTGATAATATCGCATCGGGACTTAAGTATCGTGATGATATTGTATCGTGGGACCTCTGGTGATCCCCACCCCTAATGTCCACCATGTTGAGTTAATCAACATATATATTTACAGTCACTAAGACTCGCCCGAGTGTGTTTAAAAGTGACTCGAGTGTTAGAAATGGTCAGCATGAAGTCATATCATTGACAACATCATTTACTGACACATTTTCAAGTTAGAAAAGCACATTATGACATCCACAGAAGGCTCTCAAAGATTGCTTGCAGCCTCCTCCACTTCTCCCGTGTTAATCCATATTCAGTATTCCAAACACAGAGTTAAGTAGTTGTACTTAAATCTGAATGAACACACTACTTCTGTTCGAATCCTTAGGCACTGGCTTGTGTTGCTAGATATTACAACCGATAAAATTCATAATTGGCTTTGGCCTCCAAAGTGTGAATATGCTCATGGACTCATCTGTAATTCTTCACAGAGCAGTCACCAGTGTGTGATCGTCCACAGTTGGTCTAAAATATCACATAATTGGTTGCATCGCCTTATGGGAAAGCATCTCCATTTCCTTTTTCCAGCTGATTGCTTCTATTTACATCTCTGGAGCTGCAGCGAGTATAGCACATTTGTATGCAGTGATGTGTTATGCTGTTATACTCCACCACCATTTTTACTCATTCACTCACACATTGCGATCTTCTTTAAACAGAGTCCTTCTAGCAAAGGAAGATAACAACATACTCCCATAAGATTAGGGGATATATATAAACACATATATAGAGCTATCACTCTGCAAAAATGTAAATTCTCTGAATATCATAAAAACACGCTGTACATGCATGAGTGCATTTCACTTTAGGGGTCACAGTGCAACAGCATGAAATATAACAGTATGCCCCCTTTGCTTCTCACTCGCTCTCTCGTCATTCCAAGGAATAGATAATTATGAACGTCTCACTGCTTGGAGGATGGATTCATTACATGAACCTGTAGTTTTCTGCAAGTTTGAAAGAGTAGAACTCCCATTAGAGCATCACTGGAGTTCTACTTTTCACTTTTCAAAGCACAGACACAAATTAAACGTGCAATCTGCAGGATCATTGGATTGTTGTGACACCTTTAGTGCTCAAGTGTCTTCCCAGAGAGCAACCAGTGCTTCCTGTCAGACCTCCTCAGATTCCCCCCCAAGTAATATATGTATTGTTAATGATGCAGTCAACAAAACTATCCAATGAACAACGGCGCTCTAAAGAGTCAGCGTGAACCAGAATTTTAACAACGGTTGTGTTTTATCTAGTATTCCAAACTGAGAGAACTAAACACACCGACAAAAGTAAAAGCAAGGAATAGAGAAGAGAGAAATGAATGAGAAGTGTGAGAAAAAAAGCCATCACAACATTTTATTCAAATTAGTGACGAATCCATTCACTGGCAGGGTGACAGATGACTCACAGTTAAAGTTAGCATATGAAAAAAAGATATATGTAAATGCAGGTGCAAATTATGCAGTCGGGATGTGGAGGCAGTTGACTGTTTTCACATCGCCCTGCTGGGTTTCCTTCCTGTGGAGATGCTAATACATGCTGTGTCTCAGGTAAACGACATTAACGCACGCTATTTTCTGCAAACTGCCCCTTTACAGTATTTACAATAGAAGTATTAAAGCTTGTATTCCATATACCAGGCAATGTCACTGGCCTGATTTATTTAATCTTTTGGTTTTTAATACAGCCTTTCATATTATTTTAATCTAGTATAGCACAACTGTCATTGTCAATGTCAAAGAGTTGCAGTGATGTATATTAGTATTAGTCACATTCAAACCTTTTAGCAACTCAAGTAAACGCAGGAAAAGTACAAGTATAAGAAGATGTGCTTTGCCGTCTGATATTTGTGCTTATAAAGAACGTGCAAAGTGCAGACTGGACTGATTCAAGAGCAGGAAAGATGCTCATTAGGTAGCATGGTCTGCACATTTTCTTTTGTTTAACAGTCCAGTGTAACCAATTATGTTCATCTTAACTTACGTTCTTTTACTTTTCTTACTCTGCGACCTTTTGTTCTGAGCTGGACTGTAACACAGGCTCAGATCACGGGGCATGTTGCCTCTGCACAGTCTAGATTATGAAGGAGAATAGACGCTCTGCTCACTGGTTGCTCGAGGATCCTCACTGTGAACAAAGGATGGATACACATAGAATTCCTAATTACTGCATGTTTTTCTTCATAGAATCCAACGCATCTGGCTACCGGCGTGAAGGTAATTGGAGCGTGTGAAACCAAAAAGGATCCAAACTCAAAATTACAGACAAAAACTTGTCTCTGATGATTCCTGCCAAACAACACAAAGTGTTGCCGTGAAACGCACTCTTATTATGCCAAACATCAACTCACAGAGTATCACACTCAGAGCTATGATTGAGAACAGTTGAATGTCAAAAACAGACTTTGCAAACACTTCAGAAGGACATTCAGGCAGTTCCCAGCTGAAGCGTTTCGACAAGCCTGTGGACAGCTGCAGTTTCATTTATTCACGTACATATGATGGCTCCTTGGAAAAAATCTTACAAAACCTTTGAACATTGCACATTGTGAAGCAAACATATTCTTCTCTGAATCACCTGAGTGGCAGAGTTGGAATAATTAAGCGTGATACCTGAACAGCTGACTTATATATTCTACTGTTACTGCAGGTCTACCAGGTAATGTGCAATTACATATTGCATGAAATGTATTTGGGCAATTGCTGGATGTTTAGCTGGAATAAATTTAAAAAAAAAACGTCTTTTTAACAAAGATTTATATACTTTTCAGAATTTTTTTTTTTTTTTTCAAAAAGATACTCAGCATCGTCAAAGCTGCATTGTCAATTATGTTTTTTTCAAATGTATTTTTGTCCCGGATTAAATACATAATACACAATAAACTATGTATAGTACACAATGCAAATGTAGTGTGGAGGGAAACAGGAGCTATTGACAGAAATCTAATTGATTCAGAAGAACTTTACTTTATTTATAATTGTGAGGGTGAGAGCTGATGAGAAAAAAAGTTTCTTAAAGCCAATGTTAAAGGCTGACATCATCAGCAACTCAAGTCAAATTCAGCTAATAAATGAAAAGAGAGTTTATACATTTAAAACTATCGCGCATTTCTTCACTCGAGGTTGTTTTTCACCCTGCCACACGGCCGCTCCTCAGGTGTCCTTCAACAAAACACTGAACTGTTACCCAAAAAGCGACAGCTGGCCTCAACAATGCGAGTGTACTATTCTCAGAGGACCCATCAAAAATAAATATATCGTCCCCAAGGCACTTTATGTCGCACTCTATGTGAATAATCAGCCGCTCGTAATTTGTATTATTACTCTTATTATGAGAGTCGTGATTCTAAATGTTCTCATGCCCACATGTATGTACTTAAGTCGGGGCATGTGTGGCCTTTGGCGGCGCTCCACTCCACAATCTGTTGTCTGCCTTCCTGATGGAGCGGCGTGCCGGAGGTGGGGGGGGGGCGTCTGCAGCACAGACCGGTTCGGTCCGGATCCACGACGGACCAGACAGGCAGCCCCTGATCGCCGCAGTGACAAAAGACTGTTGGGTTCATGTTTAATGAGGCGGTACTGTGTATTCACTCAATAATAACAGCCATATGGTCGTCGTCGCTGAACCCGCCTCCACACTTTGCTAGGAAGTTCGGCGGCGTCTCCGAGGCGGGACAATTAATTTGCTGACGTGCGGCGTATTCGGGTGGAAGGAGGTTGCTTTCTTAAGTTCGGCCATTAGTTTTGGAAATAAATGTGTTTGAAAATTCAGAGTTGGCATTGATATTATTTGTCATGGAGTGTCTAACATTAGCATATACATACAATACTATTTCAGCTCTTGTCTTTGCTCTTATTGACCAGGAAGTTTTAGGTTTTTATTTTACCGAGTGTATTTGTACAATTCCTGTGCAAGTATTGTCATATAACATCAAACATCAATCAAATATTAATTGAATGTAATAAGATCAAATAGCTTAAAGGCTGGTTGGTAATGCGTTCAATTAAACTTCTGATCTGCTTTAATTGAAGTTTTTATGAATAGTTTGATTCAAAGCCAATGTGTTGAGTTGTAGCTGCGGGAAAATTATATATTATAGTATACAGGAACATGTTATTATCAAACTACTTTGTTCCTATCCTAAAGTGTGTTTCCTTTTAGTCTTTTCTTTGGATGGAGTCTTGCTAACTTTATTTTCCTGGAAGTTGACGTTCAGATTAATATTCAGAGCCATGTACCCAAAGCAAAAATATTGACCTTAAATAACCAGCTGAGCAAGGTTTGAGTCCCAAAACAAGAGGCATGTATACAGAGAATGAGCCAGGTGTCTGCTCCAGAGAGAGGGTGTAGTATATTCTGCCATTACACCTCCCTTGCTCCCCTCTGTGTGTCTCAGGCCATAAAACATCTACCATTAGCATCCCAGACACTTAACCGAGGAGCAGCTTCTATCTTTATATGCAGGCTCAGGCGCGTGATCATTTCCATTACAATCATGGGTGAAAATATGCAGCAGACACAAACACGACATTAATTTGAATATGGTGCCACGGCTCTGTTCAATTACATCCCATAAAATATTCACAGGGGATCTCACTGGGATTTAGGCTGTACGGCACAGGTGGAACTTCATGGGCGTGCTAATGCTGAAGCACACCAGTGTGTTGGTATTTTTCACGATCTGCTGCGAGTAAAGTCTGGGTTCCTACACGCCGTCCTGCTTTTCATTGTGCAGCACATCAAAAGTAAGTTCAACAACTATTTGCATGCTTTTGGAAGACAGCCAGAGAATATATAGAAGCTACAACCTCATCAAGAGCTGACTCTCTCCACTGAACCGGCGTTGTCATGTTAATTATTTAGCCCACACTGTTGGCACAGACCAAGTCTTATTGTAGCAGAATAACTATTATTGTAAATATCTTAAGTCAGTGGCTAACAGTCAGATGAGCTGGTTTCAGTCACAATGTCCCAACAAAGAAAAGACAGAGCTCAAGGCAAGGGAATAAACCAGGAGCTACGGGTGGAAGAAAAAACTAAAAAAGGGGAAAAGGAAGACAGGTCTTCTGGCTGCATCTTGCAAAGAGAGACGTTGAGGCCGCCATACTTCTATTATGGTGCACTACACCTGGACGACCCGAGCTGGCAGCACGGAGGCGTGTGAGAGACTTGACGTCGTTGTCGAGAAAGTCTGTATGTTAGTATGTAACAGGGCCACAAAACCTATTCCTGGAACAGCTGCTGTGAACATCTCACATCTCTTAAGAGCTTGGAATGAGGTAAAAGTATTTAAATGGTATGCTAATACTGTAACAAATATGTATTCATAGCTTTACAGTGATGAAGCTCTGTTCTGGCTTTAACTTACAATTTATTACAAACGGGGATCTGTGACATGAGGAAAAGTATTTATCTTAAAGCATCATCGATTTACTCGTTTGATTAGTGTTTAACAAACCTGTCAACCATCAGAAGAAGAAAAAGGCTTAAAAGTAACCGAAAAGACTTTTTTCACTGATGACATAACTTTGAGTATTTCTGAATGGGCTGACTCATATTTTGGGAAAAGTCTCTGTGAACAAAACAAGCGCACAATGTGATAAGTATTCTCAAACACTCTGCTTGACTTTCTCTTGCCACTGGCAGTTTACAGCTTAGACCAATTAAGATAGGCACAGATTATTCTTTTTGAACAGTCAGCGTTAAAAACGTTGATTATTATGCGTTTTCTGCTGTAAGTTTACATGATTTTGGGATAATTTCCCATGTGATTATAAAAAAGAACCCCAAATCACATATTTTGTGAAATTACTTTACAAAAATGCCGTGTAAGAACTGTCTGAATAATCTGGATGATGGGTCATAATGTAGAGAGTCAGATTAAAGTCAATGAAGTCAATTCCTAGAAAGCACACATGTAGAGTCCTCTGGGCAAAGACGCCATCTCTCCACACGCTCACGTGTTAAGATATATTCACTTTGGTCAGGTGATGTGGATAATAAGACAAAACACCTGGAGGTGGCTGAAGACCTGGAACCATGGCAACAATTTTGATGGAAAGGGTCTTGCAGCTGCCTGCAGCGAAAGAGAGACATGTTTCACTCTGAGCACCATAGTTTATGTGTAGCCGCCGCTCTGCAGGGACGGTGTTGATGGCTGCCCTGCAGAGACGAGAGGTGCATCCCATCACCTATTAGTGGGTCCCCCGTGTTTCTAAAATGTGGATTATGAGCAATCATAAGCACCGATACTTGACAATTAGCTGAGTTGTTAACAATAATTAAAATAGCAATACAGATCAGTGTTTGTGCTGTTCAGCAAAACTGAACAACATCAAATTCAACAAAAAGTTGATGTAATTTGTCAAGCAGGAACTACTTCTCCTGAAATAAAGCAAGAAATAAGCCCCAACCTGACATTCCATGGATGCGCTCAATGCTGATGCCGAGGAGCTGAAAATAACATTTCCTGTCCCTCTGACAATCTGTCACCTATACAGGTCTTAAAAGCATAAATCAACTTATTCTGTACACACTGCTGTACGGGTGACTGGCTCTGCCTGCCAGATGGACTGTGATGTCAGCTAAATCCACCAGCTCACCTGGGAGAAATGTCCTCTGTCAATATTAGTAAAGTGTCCATTTCCTGCTAAAAACAGACTTCCTGTTAGCGTTAGCTTCCGTTCCAGAGCTTTTTTTGGGGGTGGATGTGACGTCTTCAGAAAAGGGCATCGGGGTTATCCTACATGGTGATGCGATTCAGCGTTTTCATTACATTATCGGATGTCAGGAAGGTTGAACTTGTCAGCAGAGAAACTAAGATATGAGCATGTTTTGTGGTGGACTGTAATGCAGCATCGCTGGCTAGTAACCTTCATTTTGGACTATATTGTCACTGTTGATATAGTATTTTTAATATAGGTGTTGTAAATGCTCTGAACATACACAGATATGATTAAGTTATACTGCCGCTTGCTTTTGCTGGGAGGAGGCTTTAGTAATCTCTTTCTAACCGTGTCATTTTCTGTGTGAAATCTAAAAGGCTGAAATGTAACACATTTATAAAAAGCAGGGCACTTGTTTTATGTCATTCATTCAATTTCTGCTCACAATCTGATGTTATTAGTGTGATTGTGAAGGCGCTCTCTTCTATTGAGGAAAAAAGAACGAAGGAACACACAAACCATCTGAGTGTAGTTGATAAAAATGATCTAGATATTGCACTATTTACAGTTTTTTCCCCTCTTTAGATCTAATAATCCGTTTTACGTTATCTATTTCAATTTAAATTTCAGATTGTTGGCACGTCCATGCAGCTTCCTGGAGCTTTGCTCCGTGCTTCCTCTGTTTCTGCAGAGATTTCAGATTTATATTTCTCTTCTTTTGGACAACATCAAGAGTCCAGCATAAGTTGGTCATTTTAAATATCCATGCAGCCTTGATCTGAGACGTGAAATCACCGTTTAAGTGCAAACTGGTCAGTTAAGGAAAAAAAATTAAAAGAACTTAAAAGAAATCCACGTAGAAGCTTCTCTTCCCAGCTCGCTCGTGGTCTGAAGCTGCTGTTAAAGGGTGAAGTGATGCTGCGATGCACATCCACTCTGGATGTTAAGTGTGCCGGCCAAGCTGACAGCCTGTCTGTCATCGTGGCCGACAGCCAAGCCATGCAAGTATGGCGACGGCCTCTGCCTCTATCCCTTGTTCCCGTTAAAAGGTGGCCGAGAGGGCACAGCGAGGAGCCGGGCCAAAGGGGCACTGGCAAGGTCCAAATGCCAGGTCATATCATATGTGCTCAGACCCTGAGACAGGCGTCCCAACACTCTACGCAGCCAAGCAGATTTATTTACTCACACAAGTCATATCGGTGCCTGGTCTGCATGCTGCTGTGCACGGTTAGAACCAATGCAAACACCTTATAAAGCATAAACGTCACAAACAAGAGCATGACTTATTGATGGACGACTGAACATTTTACTTGCGTGTATCATAAATTGCCAAATAGAGTTACAGCTATAATACAGACTGTGATTTGTATTTAGGATTTGATTATAATATATATATTGTATTATATATCTGTCATCATAACAGGAAATTAAATAAAAACACATCTGAACCACAGGAGCAGCTGCATTTAAATGACACTGTGTAATAATTAAGCAACTTTACACTCCATTCATGTGTAAATATTTACTTTGAATCAAATGTCTGTCTGCACCAAAATGTCCATATTGGACAATGTCACAACTAGGGATGTGTGTGCAGATATTGTTGAAAGGGAGAAATGCAATATTGCCAGGGACATTGTGACAGCCGCCATTAAATAACCATTTGGCATTAGAGATACAATTGTTCTGTTAAGAAATGAGAGCTGTTTGCTGGATGGGATGGAGGACGTTAACGCTGCAACACGCAACTCACAAAATCCTCTTTCTGTAGAGAGACCTGACAGCCGCCTGTACAAAGAGAGAGAGAGCAAGAAGAAACATGCAAACCAGCTTTTCATCTCGTCAGTGGAGCACAACCGGACCAGACAGGTGGAGCACCATCGCCTCAACCAGACAGGCTGAAACAGCAAAACATAAACTAGCAAAAGAAACGGAGCCCAATACATGATACAGCTCTTGCATAATGGACAATAAACACAAAGGAAATATTTATACGAGCCTGACAGGGAGAGTTTGGCTTTCTCCACCTAAGAGATCCCAGGGGAAGCCTCTTAGCGGCCCTTCAGCAAGTTGACAGATACCAAAGCAGACAAAGCTCCTGCTGCAAACTCCTCACTTCCTTGGGACTGTAAATAGTCAGTAAGGACTTTCCTTTCACCGCGCCCGAGTCTATATTTGACATAATCTAATATTCAGACAAAATGCTCGGACAAAAGAGAAACCCAAGGCAAGGCTTTTATTGAACCTGTGAGTCACAAACTCAATGTAAGATGCTGTTGTCCCTGCATTATATTTGTATTCATTTTCCATCATGGAGTAAACTACAAATCCAGGATAACCCTGGAAAGTAACTCATTATGAAAGAAAACCTAAAACGCTTGAAATACTGGATATTCTGTGCTGGGACGGCATTCAAATCTATAAAGATAATCCACATCCTCATTATGAAAGAAAACCTGAAACTCTTGACATACTGGATATTCTGTGCTGGGACGGCATTCAAATCTATAAAGATAATCAGTTTAGGTCATTCTGATTGTTCAAGTGAAATCAAATAATGAGCTATATTTTTAAATTGTATTTAATAGTAAGTAAGGTGACATTGTTATACTGCTACAAACAGTCGACAGTGAGGTGTGGGGAGTAGATATTTTGAGTATATTACTGCTTTTGTCAGCCAAGTCCAGATTAATTCCCCTTTAGTTGACTAAATTGAGCCGTACGCAATCAAAGAGTAGGTTAGGTAAAAAACACTCACACAGGTATGTTAGTAATGCTGACAACACATCCTCAAGCTCATCCACACAAATAGAAATGTATTGCTGTGTGCTATTCTAGCGAATTTAAAGATGACGTGTTGATGTTGAAATGGTTTCTTAATGCAAGTATCCCCACACTGAACTACGGATTGGCTGATTCAAGGAAAATCCTCTCCTTGGATGTTTAATATATGAATGTGAATGACGGCCGGGTGGCATGAACAAAAAAAGTCTGATTGGATAAGACACTGAATAAAAATACATCCAAGCTGCTCTTCCCCGTCAAAGTCAGTTTTCATCAAGGTATCGTGAGAGGAACACCTCGTTCGCTCCGACTCTCACTCCTCACCGTGACGAGAGAGAGAGTGAAATAGACAGCGAGGACTTAGCGCCGTTAGTTCTACATGAAAATCCAGTGGCTATTCTCTTTATTTTCATGGTTGTTACAGACGGCCCCACTGTAAATGTCAAGCCCATTCACAGATGTCAAATTTAATCTAAGCATGCAGTTTGGAGCTGTCAAATATTGACTGGATGTGGTAAAATGCACTTTGTAATGATTGAAATGTTGACGCGTGCATTTGAGAAATATTTAGCGGGTTATTGGTTATTCAAGGGCCTCTTCCCAGGACTCTAGTTGCAATACTTTGAAGAAGCTGGTCCCTTTCTCACCTTTCACATACTGTTGGGAAAATATAATCTGTTGATTTACACCTATTTTCACATGATTCCATACGTCCTTACATATAATGTTCGCATGCCAGCTGGCCACATCTGCCTGGACCATATGTACTGGTGTCACAGGGGTGGTAATGAGTTATACCCTTGGACTGAGTGTTATATCACTTCTTTTTATTGTCTCTGAGCATCTGCCGTATGCACATCAGGTGAAATGATGGCTTTTTTTCCTTAGCAGAGAAATGTATACAGCCAACACCTCAACGCAGAGCTGATCAATTGGGTGTCATTATGCCATTCAGTGGATGTAATATGTGTCCTTCTCCGCTTCATCTTCTCTGTGCTTATGCTGCCTGAACCTTTTTTAATTAGTTTTGTCGCATCGAGACGTACGTATTTAAATCCCTTTGATCTTTCTTTCATATTTGCTGTTAGCTACTTTCAAGAAGTCAGTTTCTTAGCCAACTGGACATCTTTCTTTCCCCACTCTCTCTTCTTCTTCTATCCAGCCATGCATTCATGTCTGCTCTTGCGTTCCACTTCTCCCCCGCCTCCCATCCACAGCCTTCCTCAGTTCCTTCCTTTTAGTCATCCATCTGTCACAACCTACACCTCCCTCACACACTTAAAGTTTGTCCATTTGTTGCTCGGTCTCACGACCCAGACACACACCATCACTCGTCCAATTTGTATGTCTACCTGTGTGTGTCTATCCTACACACACTCACAATCTCCAGCCTCTTATTTGACACCTCTCCAGTGTCGTCCTCCTGCACAGCACTTATTCTGTCTGCCCACATTGTGGGCGGTTGCTTGTGTTACAGCTATGAAAGCATCATTTCTTGATTTGCCCTTCCTTTGCCAAAGGCAACCCAAGCCCCGATGTTTTCACCTGCACACGGATTATTCTGAATTTGTCTGCCATTCATAACATCTCAACCCTAACCCCTTGTTCCCATTTGGGGGTGTCGGTGTGTTAAACTACTCAAGGTGAGACACAAAATGCAGAAATCCAATGACGTGCTGTTTTCATAGACTCTACGATATTTTGTCAGTGTTCAATACTGTTGAAATATCTTTGTGTGTATATTGTGTCATATAATACAGTACATTTTGGAACTGAACATGTATCATTGGAAACTTTCTATCAACATCTCTGCAGCTATGTTTTACTGGTTTGGGCTGTAAAGTTCCTCGCTGTGCCATGTTGACTGCTTTATTACTCGCTCCACTTTGTCTAACTCGCCCTGACGGCCTGATTTCATCTCTGCTTTGGAGAGAAAGTCACATGTTTTTACTTACTAACAACCTCTCCATGTATCTGTAAAGCTATGTTGTAGTTAATTGATTGTGAATGAATATTATGTTGCCACGTGAAGATTAGAGAATAAAATCAAAGGACAAATCAAAACTGTAAGATAGAAAACGTGTTAACCGACCTATTTATACATCCGTGTGTGATTAAAGTTGCCTTGAAACTTACATGGTTAACATGTAGAGCTATATCATACATTTGTTAAATTTCGGTATTTTAGTTGCATTATCATCATATTTTTTATATGCATGTAAGCAAAACAATAATTTGTTACAAATATATGGGATTAGAAACAGAGTTTAAAGAATAGCTGTGATGTAACAGAGGTTGTATCCCCACTGCAGTAAGACAGGGAGTCAGAAGCACGAGTTATATGAGCCTCTGAGTTCAATAACTCAGATATTACTTCCATTTGAAACATAACAAAGAGATTATACAAATAGTGACACACTGCAAATGCCCATGTGGCTCTAAATATGTTCAGTGATATAAATAATAGCAGTATGAAACCCTGTAAGAGTATGAAGCGCACAATTCTGGTTGCTATTGGAAACTGATTTGCAAGGGAGTGGCATCCGAATCCTGAACACACACACACACACACACACACACACACACACACACACACACACACACACACACACACACACACTAGGATTTCCTTTTAAGAATCGTGTCCTTATCTGCCCTGAATTCGGCAACTTATTTCACTAGGAAATGCTTCTGTCCAGTCCTAAATATCGAACTGAAATACATCTTACGCTTCACACTGGAAACTTAAAGGGGATGTCACAAACACAACAACCATATTTTATAGGGTCTATAATCCCAACAAATGTCCTCTTCAACCATGGTCTTATTCTCCACCACACCTCTCAAATGACAAGTGCGTCATCGGCAGCAGTTAGACTGAGGAGCCTGTCTGTTAAGGCACCGATAATCTGTCTCCGTCTTGTAGCAAGGCTCACCTGGTCTTTGCAGGGATGTTTAGTCGACCTATCCCACCACCACCACCACCCTTCAGGAACTGATTGGCCCTGACAACCTCCCGCTGTGGACATCCAGCCATCACCGGGTGGATAAAGCTGGGAAGGAGAGACTGATGGATACATTCTCAGTGGGTGTTCAGAGTTTGAGAGTTCAGAGATTGGTAGGGCAATAGACAGAGGACAGACAGAGGGGTGCGGTGAGGACAGGGAGCCTAAAATAACACAAGAATACCCTATAACAACTTCTATATTACCCACATAATCAATTTAGATGTTATTGTGAGCCAGGACAGGTGACATATAAAGAGACAAGGCATAATAAAATAGACATTCAAAGACGGCGCAGTAAAATAAACAATAAAAAAGCATAAAGAAAATAAATAAAAACAGATACAAGCATGAATTTAACCAAATGCCAGTGTGAACAAGTATGTCTTATGTTGGTTTCTAAAAGGATATAAACTAAATTGTTGTTGTAGATCACAGCTACAATACAATACATATTTATGGATTATTGTGATCGTAATTTGTATTTTTTTTAAATAGACTATTATGTTGCCTCCATGTAATCATAGGAGTTGTATTACTCATTTATTTATTCTAATTCTTCCATGTTTTGGACTCGCCTTCCCTCTGCACAATGTGCTGAGCTGTATGCACTGCATATTGTTTACTACTGAGTGCAGTGCAGTTACACATGCATGCTTTACTAATTAAGTTTTCCTTTATGCAATGAGTGAGATTCTGTGTTGTATCAGCTGAAATTGGAGTGGAGCATGGTGTGTTTTCCAGTCCCTAGTGTGTAGTGTTTACTGGGGATATTCTCAGTTCACCAGTATTGTGGTTGCTTAGGTTGTAGACATAACCAGTATTACCTTCTAACAGCAGCTCACCAGACGGCCATGTCCACGGGCTGTGTGAGAATATGATGTCCAGATGTTCCTTATTCAAAGACACCTACAAATGAAATAAAGAAAACAAAGTCTCCTTCAACGTTTCAGGGTTAACTCACTTCAATGCACAATATTAGAGATCTCTAGAAAAGACTCAGTCGTGGAAACCATATTGTATTACCACACTAATCTATATTCAATGAGCAGTCATTTTGAAAATTGAATTTCTTTGGCTGCTCTAATCATGCAATTAACATTGTATATTGTGACAGCCCTGGAAAATGCACCATCACACACTGTAGTCTGCAATAATAATCAACATATAAACAGATATATACATATTCCCAAACACAAAACCCAATTCCTATAAAAAATGGCGGCTACACTTGCCACAGCTAGCTACAGCTAGCAAGAAGTCACACACACAAACTCAACTCTAAAGTAAACAAAATAGACACACAACATTCTCAGGAAACCCGCATCCATACTGACACGCTACCTTCATCCATTAAACAACTTACCTGAAACAGCGGGAGAAATAATCAGGAGAGTGATCGCAGTTTCTCTCAGCAACAACTTTACTGAAGCGGAAAGACCGCGAATTTCCCCGAGTGATGTACGGGCGCAGACCAAAGTAATCGAGCCCAGACCCGAGATCAAAACGATTTTAAACGATTCAAAACGATCTCAAAACGATTCAAAACAAACTCACGATCGCTCCAACACATACCTCATTCCAAACCAGACAAACAATGAAATCAACACATCTTTCAACAGTTATATACATTTTAATCACAGCCTATATCAAAGATCAAGACTAAAGTAATCGACTCAAGATCACAAAACGATCTCAAAACGATCCCTTGCACACATATTAGATCAAACACATCTTTTAACTTGTCACAGAGAAGCATTCATTTGTTTATCTTTCTCTTGTATTGTGCAAGAATATTATCACTTTATCATCTTTAAAATGATAAATCATTGCACTATCCAGCCACATCCAGCCTTGCTGATATAATTTGCATAATTCTGACATCTTCACACAAGATTGTCGACATCTGGAATAAAAGGGCAAAGTGGAGAGAAGTAATTGGCGAAAACAAACATTTCACAACTGGAACGCAGCTTTGGCAGTTTTTTCCCACACTGGGGAGAAAGAGATAGTGATGTGAACGAGGAAAGAACTGGAGAGAAGTGTGTGTGTGTGTGTGTGTGTGTGTGTGTGTGTGTGTGTGTGTGTGTGTGTGTGTGTGTGTGTGTGTATGTGTGTGTGTGTGTGTGTGTGTGCAGGGGTATCCGGGGTCCGCTGGAGACTGAGAAGGTTCCCAGCTGTCAGAGTTTTCCAGCTGCTCTGCCGACCTTCCCTGTGCCAAAGAGGGAACCATGGGAATGACTTCGCTCTGAAGCTGGAGCTCAAGCCAGTACTTTTTTTTTTTTTGCCTCATATTCTTTAATAGCTTACTGTGTTTTAATAGAGAATTTAAGTTGCTGGATTCTCAATTGTGTCAGAAGAAAAACTTCATGCCAGGTTCTGTCCTGTGTGATAAGAGTTTTTGGACAAAACCAAGCAGAAAATGTTTTAATAATAAGCAATGGTGAGTGTCACTGAACTTTTTCTCTCGACATTAAAAGTACTAGCCTCTCGAGACACAACCTTAAAATACAGCAGAATGTGCTGGTGCAGCCTCTATAATATATACATATATATATATATATATATATATATATATATATATATATATATATATATATAGAGAGAGAGAGAGAGAGAGAGAGAGAGAGAGAGAGAGAGAGAGAGAGAGAGATCTCCATCTATTGTCTTGATGGGAAGACGAGGGATGGCTCAGTTAAAGGCGGCGATGCACAGCTCAGAGCTGTTCACTGTAATGTTCATAACACTCATCAGTGTTGACCAGCAGCATTAAACTGGAGGCCTCATTTTATTTTGTTTCCACTTGAATGCTGTATGAACACTTTTGACAACCATCATTATGTATTTTGCTTAACAGAACCCAGGTGCAGATAACACACCACACTCATAAACGTTTTGCAAACTTTGTGTATATCTTTAAGTTCAAAACCAGAATGGGCCCAGAAAACTAACTCCATGTAATCCGTTGTTTTGCACTTTGACAACTGAACACTGCTCATTTGGTTTTAGTTTAACTTCTAATCCCCTAAATATGACTTTGGATTGTGTTCATGAAGCAGTCATTGCCACAACATTCTCTTTAAGTTTCACTTTAAGTTGTGAAAAGCAGCAAACCGATTTAAAAACAAATCAAAAACAAATCAGGTTAAATATCAGAGCACCTTAGATACACAATGTGCAAATAGGAGCGCCGTCTGTAACACAGTATGTTCTCTCCCTCCCTCCCACGGCTCTTATTTAAGTCTTTGTTTAAACATGAACATCTGGCTCAATTGGCACACACCATTGTTTCGATTCTGTTGGAGGAGATTTACTTTACCTCTCACTGAAAAGAAAAGGAAACTGCAAGAGCAAGACTCAGAAATAAATGTTAAATGTTGAGCTGTCACCAGCCTGCGAAATGTAAAATGTGTATTTATAAACTCTTTGCAGATTTAGGTTACAAACTACCTGCATGAGAAACAGATTGGATGCAGTCATAATGAGATTAGGAAATACAAATTAACTCCCAAGGAGTCAGCACATTTATGCCAAATTGAATCAGAGACTCTCGTGGCTGTTGCCAAATCTTACAGGCTGCACGTGTGTGTTTGCACTTGTCTGAGTTTTGCAAACAAGTGAGTGTATGGGCTTGAATATCTGTGTGTGTGCCGACATGCTGCAGACACGCGTGTTCACAAACAAACTAAATGGTGAATGCACCTGTACAGAGCTTTTCCAGTCTGCCTCGCACTCAGACCACTTCCACAGTACTTGTCATCATTCATATACATTCGGGGTTAAGCATCTTGATCAAGGACACTTTGACACGGACTAGCGGAGCCGGGCATCGAACAACCGATCCTCTGATTGAAGGACGACGCCGCCGCTGAACCTCTGAGCCACAGTTGGTACACAAAAGAATATGTGAAAGAGTCCAATGACTTTTTTTTGTCTAAGAAAATTAACCAATGAAAACAGTTAATGAGTGTGTGTGTGTGTGTGCGTGTCATGATTTCATATGTCTCTATTTTAATTACAGTAATCACCGTGTTAATTATCCAAAAGGTTGTCCATGTGGAATGGTATTTAATATGCATATTTAACCATAGATTAGCATTTATTTGTATAGGTCGAAAATAAATAATCCACTAGTGACATCTGAGTTGTAAACCAGCTTGTATACAATTATTAAAACTGTTTTGAACAACTTCATAACAACATTTAATCATATTTAGAAGCCCGATGTGAGACTCAACTACACCCACACGCACATGCTTTCTTTCACAGTGCAGCCGCAGTATAAATACATAAATCATCCGGCATAATCGTCCATAGAATAAGTCTGGATGTGGATGTGCATCTGTATTAGTGCACCGCAGCATCACATGGTACCTCTGTGTGAGAGGACATCGGAGTGAAGCAGATGTATACAGCGTCGGGGTTGGGGATGCGATGTAGTTGTGTGTGTGTGTGTGTGTGGAGGTGGAGGGGGGGGTTGGCTCGGTACAAGGTACCCAGTGGGAGAAGCTGGCACAGATGGAGCCCAAAACCCACTGAGCAGCACTCAATGTCAGCTGCACTGCTCAAGAGAGCCCCTGGGATCCGCCGGGCCTTTGGCAGCCATGAGCACTCTGTTTTAGTCAGCAATTAGTTTAATGGAGCAAAGTCTAAAAATCACTTCAGACCAACACAGCTATGAGAAGAAATGACAGAGGGAACGGCGTTTGGTCATCACTCAGGTCTCACTCTAATAAAGGTTAAGCTGTTTGCATGTTTGACAGAAAGACAGTCGGTCCCGTTGGATCTCTGAGGAGAGGCTGCGAAGAGGTTTCTGGAACCAGCATTCATGTTGTGGCGGCTTGGCAAAGACATCGTTGCAATTTAGAATATTCATAACATGTATTCATCACAAATATACAGTGGAGCATCATAATTTGCCCACAAGCTATATTTTATTTGTTCCAAATTGGCAAAAATCCAGAAATCCAGGAATCTAGTTTTGTTTACTGCCGTGCCACACCGGTTCACATTCTAGTGACATGGACCTCACCAGTTGATCTCTACTGTTTGATCTGCATCTCTGTACATCCTCATGTAGTGCTACACGCCTCCTCTTCCTCCTCTTCATCTTCCTCCTCCTCATCTTCCTCCTCCTCCATGGAACAGAATGGTTTGAATGACTATAAAAATGTGGGAGCAAGCAATGCAGCCAATTAGACTTCTTTCACTTCCTCTGAATAGAGGACGGCCTCAGACAAGGTCCAAGTGTGTGTGTGTGTGTGTGTGCGCGTGTGTGTGTGCACGCAAGAGATTGTGTTACTTCTTCCGGACACTTCCGTGCTCCACAGAATGGGAATTAAGCCAAATGTATCTATGGAGCACTTTAGTGCATTACGCAGTGCGAATATCCAGATGAATTACATAGAGAGAGAAAAAGATCCAATAAGAAAACAACAACAACTACACGTTGAATAATTTATTGTGGCAGATTTGTTGGCGCGCAAGTAGTGTTTGTGATGTGTATATTCTCTTTTTCCATGAAAGTATATGCACATCAGTGGAGGATGATAGCAGATTTAGACTTGAAAAGTAAGGCAGGAGTCTGGTGGTCACTCTGAAGTTAAATGTGAACGGCTATTTGAGTACAGCAAGTCAGATAAATATCAAGGTAGCGCTGGCTCTTTATTTCTGGTTGTGTCAGTACATACATGAACACATAGATAGATAGATAGATAGATAGATAGATAGATAGATAGATAGATAGATAGATAGATAGATAGATAGATAGATAGATAGATAGATAGATAGATAGATAGATAGATAGATAGATAGATATGTACTTTATTAATCTATCAAGGGGAAATTTGTTGTCAAAGTAGCAGCACCACACACTTTACAGACACCACATGAGCATAGATGCATACAAATACATGCATTCCTGTCTTACCGTGCATGCATATGTGCATATATAGCGTGCATGCATATGTACAAAGTTTAATTTTTAGGATAAAAACAAACCAAAATATTGGTGCATTTGAAATATTAAGATCATTTCTGCTGCAGTCCCAGTTTGTCATCTTCACCTTCAGCATCTGTGCCGCAACAGACATCACACAATTCTGTTTCCGTTAATTGACAATTTTGAAGTGGAGCGACGAGAGTTTTTCATCATCATATTGTCAGGAAGCAGCTGGCAGCTGCACAGCCAGCCCGTAATGCAATCAGCTCCTTCGTGGAGGCCTTCGGATTCTCATCGTGTTAGGGATCGCTTCGACTGCTAATATCCCTCGATTGGTCAAAAACATGCATCATTTGTCTCAGATGGCATGATGCGGCCGCAATTCAGCATGCACTTAATCCATAGTTTGTTGTTATGGGCGCTGTGTGAATATTTGTTGTGCGTCGTGTGATCGTTGACTTTGATGTTGAACAGGTGGAACGTGGCACTCTGGCTGCTTCGCCTGCCAAAAAGAAATGTGTGTAACCCAAATCACCTGATATCAGATAACAAGCATGCTTTTTTTTCAAAAGTATGGCAAACAATGGGCAATGTTGTGTGCAAATAGTTGTGTATTTAAAATAAACATGATGAATGTTAATTTCATCCAAAAATCCTCGAAAATTAGAAGACTTATTCTGTGCCACCTTCATGACTTCAGGACCAAACAACCTGTTTAAACAGAAGTTGATGGAAGGAGACGCAGCAGGATCACAGAGG
The DNA here is from genome assembly GCF_023055335.1 of Clinocottus analis. Classification (NCBI taxonomy): domain Eukaryota; kingdom Metazoa; phylum Chordata; class Actinopteri; order Perciformes; family Cottidae; genus Clinocottus; species Clinocottus analis. The sequence continues at coordinate 9,072,340 of NW_027175965.1, forward strand.
CAACTGGTGAAAAGGAGAAGAGCTCGTAAAAATTGCCCATCAGTGACATTCATCACATCAATGCTCTGTATTACCTTCAGTCTATGTAAATATCAAAATGCTAAACTGCCTCTGTAATATCTTTCCATTATGTGCCTCCATTTATTTGTATCTATCATCTCATCCTGTTTACTTTAATGAGTAATATCCTGAAAGGCAACACACAGACACACAACACAGTTTAGTCTTCACAAAGAGATGATTGTCACGGTTTGACTGTCTGAGGAGTCTCTTATTTTATTGACTGTTCTTTTTTTTAATTTGCAGCATATTAACACATCTTCAGTCGTCACAGTAAAAGAAGATGCTCAGAATAAAGCAGGAGGCAGATTGCAAAATGAGGAAACATGGATAATTAGTTCAGGCAGTAATGCAGGAAGAAACTGGCAGCTGTGGAAGAGAGAGGGTTTACTATGTTGTTGCTAGTATGATGTAGTGGTTATTATATTTCTTACACCAGTGTATGCCACCTGCATACAAATGTTCCATGATAAAAAAATACAGTACAATATACAGTAACCGCCTCTTATCCTGTGTTTCCATCCGTTTGGCTATGGATGCTGAATAGGAATCAGATCTGCACAAATTAAAAAAAAGGCTTTGTTTACATATCTGGACTAGAGGTATTTATGTACATATATATGTATATATACAGCTTGAAGTGTACTGTAATATTCCTGTGATTCATAACTCCTGGAGGATCAGAGGTGAATCGCTCCCCAAAGACGTGATGTTACACACAATATGATTTTTGGAAAGGGAAATTAAAAAAATAATGTGAGATATTGTCTTTCGGGCAGTGCTTAACCATTTCATAAGCCGTTTCCATCCTCAGCTATGAAATTGATGAAATCAATCAAAGGCTAGTCAACATAATTCAGATCTAACTCTTAAAGGACGAGCTGGTGTGTGATTGGCTGCAGACAGAATGATTAATAACACACATGGTGTACTTTTAAGTGGTGTTTACTTGACACAGCTACAATAAACACAATTTACATCCTTTTTTTCTCAGCAGAAAGGATTTGTTGGGGTAGTTTATAATTGAGTCTAGCGGTGCATGAACTTCCTCCAGCTGCAATCTGTCTGAGCGCAGCTATTTCTTCCTCTGCAGACTCCGGCTTCCTTTTGTTGACTCTTCCTCACGTCGCAACAGTTCCAAAAAATGTGAGGGATCTTGATGAAAGCAGAATGTAATTATTAGTGCGCTGGTTCTGGGACGGCGGCAGGATCTCTGCGCGGTTCAGCGAACAACACGCTCGCTGCTCAAATGAAGAACATTCGCCTCCTTTCAAGGGCAATTATTTCAACCCTCAGTCAACTCCCCTCCTCCGCTGCATGTCGATGAAATGGAATTGGACTGTTGTAGAACAATCTCATAATATATTGGGAGCTAGTATTATAGATTTCCCCTAACCTGCATCAACATTGCGTTATTGATTAAATGTCATTATATAGAGCTTAACAGATGCAACGGACATGTGTTACACCGTCTCTCTTCACAATGTTCCTCACCTCCTGTATGAACTGTCAAGGAAAAGTTCTTTCACAATGATCTTCAGGGAGTGGAGGAACAAAGTAGCAGGAAACATAATGCATATGTTTACTGTGGTGAAGATCAGCGCCACGAATCGTCTTAAGTGGCACTTTTTAACCCACCAAACTCACCATCGGCACTTAACTGGATGCTGAATGATGTGATCATAATGAGCAGCAAGGCAGCGCTTCACTGTCAGAGAGAGAGAGGACACAACTGGACACTGAAGATGAGCGGCCAGCAGCAGACCGTAAAGATGGAGAGAATAGGCCGTTCTTTAAATAGGTTTGGGGAGCTGGGTTGAGAAAAGGTGTGAAGTCATGGGAGGAATTTAAATTCCAGTAAACTCATGATGGATGGAGCCGTTGTTTAATGCTAAAAGAGTTTAAAACAATACTTCAAGGTACACATCAGAGGATTTCTATCAATCCTCTGAGATTGTGGTGAACGATGATGATGATGATGATGATGACAGACACAGGTAAACACAAAACAATGACAGTGGCAACAACAAAGGAAATTCTTTAAGATGAGGTGCAAAAATTCATGAGATAAAAAGTCTAAATATGAGCTAGTAAGTGTGCATGAACTGCTTGCGCTGTCTTCATCAGTCTCTTCATCTTCTCGCCGGTCTAACCATGCTAACTATGCAAAATACAAAAACAGCATTGCTGTTAATGTAGCTGGCGGCTACCAGTACATGCTACCAGTACATGCTACCAGTACATGCTACCAGTACATGCGACCAGTACATACACAAGTGTATGGAAGCCCAAGTGTATGGAAATAGGCTTCCATACATAAGTGTATGGAAGCCTATTTCCACAACAAAAATCATAATTATGGCTTTTTTTTGTCAACTTTTTTTTTGTCATGACTTTTTTTTTTTTTTTTTGGACATAATTTTTTTTCAAGTCATAATTCTGACAACAAAAAAAATCAAAATTATGACCAAAAAAGAAATTATTATTATTAACTTTTGTTGTCATTACTTTTTTTTTATTTATGACTTTTTTTGTTGTTTTATGAAGAAAAAAAAGTATGACAAAAAGAAAAGACTTTTTTTTGTCATGACTTTTTTGTTGTTGTTGTCATAAGTATGACTTGTTTTCCTTCCATACAATAGCAAATAATTACTATAAAAAATAATCTGGGCCATTTGAAGAAATCAAACCACGGCAGATAAAACTATATTTTAACACAGCTCACCACCCTAATTACACCCAGGGCTGAGAAATATATATTCCACGATAGTATTTCATTACACATTATGAAACTTTAAGTGAATTACAGGCTGAATCTTCTTTTTAATGTGTTGTGCAGTTCGCTCACAGCAACAGACTGAAAGCAATTCATATTAGTCCCCAAGGCCTGTTTGCATGGAACACCCAATAACACTGGAACAGTAATGGATTATCTGTTAGCATCACTGGTGAGATGCAGGAGGACAGGAAAATGAGCATAATGTGGAGCCTAAAATATTACACTTTTATTACTGAGGCCATTGTGATGACCTAACAACTTTAATTGTGTAACATTTTTCAAAACAACTATCATTTGAATAGAGAGTCGCCTGAGGCTGAACACCCAGCACCGGTCGGTAACATGACTTTGTACCGCTTTGTATTTGGGTGACAGAAGCAATAGAGACAAAAATAATAAGAAACATCACACTTTTACACAATAATGATAGTCGGAGTTATTATTTACAGATCACATCTTGGTTATAGACGGTTTCATTTAATGTTGAATGCATTTTGAGTTGATACAACGTAGTATTGTGATATTTTTTTACACGGAAACCGAGCATCAATCTTTTATTAAATTAATTATAAACGCTTTTCCTTTTCCAGCTTTTTCATTTTGCTGCAAATTGTCGCCAAAGTTTTCCTTTGGAGACAATTTGCGGTGGAAAAAAGGGAATAAATCGTAATATTCAATATATCGCAGTATCTGATAGTATCACATCGGGACTCAAGCATCGTGATAAAATCAAATCGTGGGATCTCTGGTGATTCCCACCCCTGAAGTCCAATAATAACTGTTTCCTACAGTTTCACTACTGTTGGATGTTTGATGAAGTTGAAGTTAAACCACATCTACAGGGCTGAATTATGGTCACATTTAAATCTCCATGAATTGATTTTAATTCACTGTGGGTTTGTCACTACAAGCGACATATTTTTGCATCGATTGCTACCATCACAACCTCATTTCAGACCACGAGTGCAGGCCATGCACACATCCACATGCACATTTGTTTTCTCAATAGCGTAGATAAATGTCCTATTCATCTACTTTGTGTCAGGCTCAACCCATACCGCCGCTGTTAATAAACTCCAGCAGAAATTCTAAGAACCTGCACAAAGCTCCCTCATCCGATCCGTCGCTCGAAATAGCCGAAGCTCCAAAGGCGGGGATGCCGGCAGAACTTGCTTGTTTTGTTCAATGACATTCACCGAACAAAAGCTGAAAAAGAAGCCTGTCTTCTTTAAGGGGGGGAACAAAAAATGAGGATATCTTCCAAGAGGCGCCAGAGGGATCTGTCTCTCTCTCCTTTCCATCTCCCCGCTGTGACCGCGAGGGGGTTTTCTGAGGAAAACAACGACGCTGTCAACAGCGAGTGCAGCGAGCGCTGCGGGCCAAACGGAGGAGGAAGCATCACTTAATGTACGGGAATGGATTAGAGAGGCTGATTATGCCTCGGAGGTGAGAGCGGAACAAAGAGAAAGAAAGGAACGGGTTTGTTTATGTGCATGCGTTTGCAGCAGGCCCACGCGCTGCATGCATGTATGTGCCTGTTTGCAGCTATGTGTGTGTGTGTGTGTGTGTCTAGGCATATGAATGGTTTAAGTACATTGATATGGTTGATACACATTCATGCACTTGACCTGCGTGTGTGTCTAATGCTGCGGATGTTTGCAAATGTAATTCACTGTGTAACTTCACATTGTTGTGTAGATATAATTCATAAAACACCAAATGCAACACGATTAAATTCCATGTTCTGACTGAACATGATAGGGTTGACAAATATAGCGTCGCTTCACAAAGCTGCACAATTGGATCAAATTACTTTTTTTTTCATTTCGTTTCATTTGCACAATTCAAACAATAAAAATCAGAACAGAGATAAACGAATATCACAGTGCGAGAAGAGACAAAAAGCTTATGGGCTTATTTGAAGCCTCCACCTATATAATAGATACACATTTTACAAATTTACAAACATAAAATGAAAAATGCATAAGATAGCCAACAAAATAAGTAAAGAAAAGAAAGAAAAAACATGTAATTTTATCAAGTCTGTATCGGCGTGTGTGAGCGTGTGTGTGCTTTGTACTGGTGTACCTAATAAACTGGTCACTCAGTTGTCCTCTGTACACTTCACATCAACCAAAAGACCGCGATAACAACGAGCGCTCATGCTGTACTGCTCTGTGATGCCGCTTCTCCAAACTAAAGCGAGGCGGCGTTACCCTTTAGCCGGCGGTTCGCGTCGCGCTGCCGCTGTCTTTGCCTTCACTGAGAGAGATAAATGAGTATGAAGTGGCTTTCCCACTGACCTTTCACTCCTCTCACCAACTGCCATCGTGAAAAACTCTGAAAGGTTTAGCTCCGTTTGTGCTGGTCGTACCGGAAGAGTATTGTCATAAATCAAAAACGGCATATTTCCTGCCAAACCCGAACTTGTGGCCCTCAGTGAAAATGCTGCGTAGCTGGAAACCCGAAAGAGTCCCAGTCGACTGACTTGTTGTTTTTGTTTATCTACAGTTTCAGTTAATCATCACCCCATTGATTGAATTAAAACATTGAGATGACCTAATGTTATTGTTGTAGGTCACACAGATAGAAAGGTTTTGGACATAATTAGTTTCGGTACATTTTTACATATTTACTTGTGTTTATTGGATGTATTTGTTCAGCAAAGTCTTGGGAAAAAAATGTATATCTGCAAAAAAAAAACACTTTTAAAAGATATTTTGATGGTAACTATAAACATCCAGCATGATATGAGCCAGATTCCCCAAAAAAGCCTCCTGGAGCGTCGATAAGACACCTTTTTGGAAAGATTAGGACCTAAATCTGCAACAAAAGCCACAATAAAACAAAGACTTGTCCTGTTAGGAAGGAGTTTCAGTCAAAAAACTGTGTCGTTCGGTTCAAAAATGGAAAATATTACGCATTTTATGCCAAGAAATTGTCTGAATGGGGCATGCTGGGACTTAATATTAAAGCTGGAGGATTTTCACGCACAGTTTCCCAAAAGGTTAAAGTATTCATCTGGATTTCATATTTTTTGGAAACCAGAGAGAGCAGCACCACCTCCAGCATGCCTCCATTGCTTTATGGAAACTAATATTGTTTGCACGAGATACTGTAATGAGTTTCATTCACACTGACACAGTGTTGCCTCTCATCTTCTGCCTCTTCATCAAAATGCTCTGCACCTCCGACTGCAATGCAAATGATTTCATTGCCAAGTCAGCGGTATTTCAACTGTTTCATTACGAAATGCTCCATGAAAATAAATATTTTCTTGTAATTCCTCAATGTGTGGTTCCAAAATAGATTTCGCTTTAGAGCAGAAGGTAAAATATAACTTGCTAACTTCCACAGTGTAATGGGAAAATATAAGTAATTAAATACCTATTTCCCCTGGGACAAAGGTTACTCTTTGTAACCTTAGTTCTATGACTCTTTTGGCACGCTCACTTCTGCAGAGCAACACATTGAAACATCACAGTGGCTTCTTTGATTTGCTTTGTCATGTAAACCCAAAACTACAGCCACTAAGGGAGCGTCACGTTGAAGAATTAGAGACAGTCAACCTTTATTCCACTAAATTATATCATGTGTTGTGTTGCAGTTGCAGCCGCTGAAAGAAAGCAGATTTAGTATCGTATGATTTCATCTTGATTGGCCAAAACGGTGCAAAGGTCAAACCTGCAGCTTCAGTTAATATCTGCGAGTGTGAAAAAGGACTAATTGCATGAGTATCATCATATCTGCAGATGCTACTACTTTCAAAATACTCATCAACTATTCAGGACCATTTAAAGCTAGAAACAACACAGACAGTCTTCTTTGTAGAAGGATTCAGTTTGTTTACCCAGTTTGTGTGCATGTGTGCATGTGTGTGTGTGTGTGTGTGTGTGTGTGTGTGTGTGAGCTCTTACCTTCCAATCCAACAGTGGACATTTGAGTAGTTACACACCAACGGGGACTGCATTGCAAACAGAGAACTCCCCGATGATCTCTCTTTGAATCAAGCTCAAATCATCTCTAAACGTAAAATCTCGGCTGTTTCCGCTTCGTTCTCCTCTTTTCTCACAAGTCTGCAACGTGCAGCGGCCGGTCCGCTTCCCTAATGTCAATCTACTGATGAACAGGTGTGTGTGTGTGTGTGTGTTGGAGTGTGCAAGTGTGTGACTTCCTTTGACATTTCACTGACACAACTACAGCTGCAGAGCCGTGTTACACTGACCTCGCTCACCTGAACTTTAACAGACATGAAGAGTAATTAAGAATATCTATAGAATATAAGGATTTATATTATCACTCTAATACCCCTGGGCATGTGTGTGAGTGTGTTTGTGTATGTGTGTGCGTCTGAGTGTGTGTGCATCATTGGGAAAAGCCTGAAATAATGTGATGAACACACAGAGCATGCTTTACATGTGCAGTTTTTTCTGCAGTCAGCTCAGGAATGATGCTGCAAACACACGTATGAATGTTGTTGGAGGATCCTCACTTAATGCATTTATATTAATATAAATATTATATATATTTATACCGTGTGTCATGACTCTTGCTAGAGGCTTACTGCTAGCCAAGCACTTCTTCTTCTTGCCTTACAATTCAATTCAATTTATTTTGTGTCGCCCAAAATCACAAATACAAGATTTGCCTCTGAGGGCTTTACAATCTGTCCACATGACATCGTGTCCCAGGACTTCACATCGCTCACAAAACTCCCCAAATAAAGATAGTGAAAACCCTTTCACTGGGAAAAAAATGGAAGAAGCCTGAGGGAGAGCAACATAAATCTCCCTTTTTATTCTCTGGATCCCTCGCACACTTCTCCTGTCTGTGCATAACTTATCTCAGGTTTAGTAACAAACCCCTGATTCCTCATCCCTTTTTCATAGCGTACTCGTTCTTTACTCCAAAGACAGCGGCGATGGAGAGTATGTGTGAGCGTGGGTGGCAGTGGGGTGCTGAGGGGGAGCCCGAGGCGAGACAGAATGTAAGCGCAGCATGAGTAATGAAATAATGACTGAAATATAAAAGGACAAGGCGGGCCGTGCTCTCTATCCGGGGGCCGACAGGTGTTTGCAGGAGCAGAATCCCTCAGAAGGCTGCCGAGAAGCGAGGGCGCTGTAATTACAAACCATTTGTTAATGCTTCATTCCTCACGTAACACAGGAAAGAAATGCAGACGGGCGGCCGGGCGGGTTGAAGGCCGTCTTTCCCTGGTTTTCTTTTCTCTCTGAACAAAGCGTTTCATTAACAGTTCCTCCTGATCATCATGTTCCTTCTGCAAAAGGAGGTCAAAAGACCAAAAGGATTGATGGCGTCAACATAAATGCTGTTTATGAACCAATGAATTGAAGGTCGTAAACACAATGATGGCGTATTGGAAGTATGTCTACATTCCCAAAGCATTGAAATTCCCTCCTGTCAAAGTAATGATCGGATAGGTTAATTGATACGCGGTGTAATGGATGGGATCCACAGTGATTTATATTGGCATTAACTAAATTCTGGCCGCGGTTGTTTGTCTTGTACATAAAGTTATGCGATGAATGGATTTTCATCAGGAGCAGTTAATTAAACAATAAACTCCCCAAATGTCTATTTCTCACCGTCTACGTTTACACATTTTTATTTCCCTGTTCGTTTGAGGCTTTGACTCGGATAATTCATCACGTGAGATTATTAACTGAGCACGCGATGGTGCACATTGTTTTATTATGTTCTGCTGTTTCAGACTGAAATATCTCATCTGCAACATCATGAAAAATAAGTTCAATGCTCCTCAATTTGTCATTTGAATCAACCCTAAAATCAAACATTTGAGAGAAGATGCATCAAAACAACAGAAGAGTTATCTGCAGCTGTTGTCTGGATGAATCTTCAAATGACAGAGGAGCTTAAACATCATATTTCATGGTGAAGATGTTTAGACGGAAATTTGGAGGGAACGTCATTCTCCTTCTGGATCACGAGCTAAAGGACTTTTTGTTGGTATTCATTAAATATTAGCCCCTTAAAGACATGAAAAACATATGAATGTGAATTTCTGACCAGATAATGTGACAAATATAGCTTTAAATGAAATGTAATCATAATATAAACACTATTAAAATAGATAAAAAACAATACAATATTGTAAAAATGAAAAGAAAAATCACTAGAAACTTCAGCTCAGGAAGGAGGCGACCGGAGAGGCCAAACAAATTCCTCCCCTTTTATTTCTTTTTCTTTGTCTCCTTGTGTTACGTTTTCTAATCTCTTTCTCAAGGATGTTCTTCCTTTGTGTCGCCGTGTGGAGTGAAATTGAACACACAATTGTGACAAAGTCGAGTACGCGGCGATCAACAAATGAAAAATAGGATTGCAAAATGTCTTCAACAATTTTCCGAATCTAAAAACACCCTCAATGTTAACACAAAACTGTTTAGAAATGCAACATAAATAGCATAGAAAACATTATACATTATTATTAATGTATATATATATATATATATATATATATATATATATATATATATATATATATATATATATACATATATATATATATATGTATATATATATATATATATATATATGTATATATATATATATATATATATATATACATACATATTGTTTGTCCTTGAAAAGCTCTGTGTGAATACACATATAACAAACTATTTGTCACTTGTTTACAGATTGTTAGATGTGTGTCACGGCCATGCTCTTGTTGTGTAAGTGAAGCTGTACACACTTTGAAGCCGCTGCAGTCTTCATTGGACCAATCAGCAACGGGCATCCCTGCTCGCTTTAGCCGGATATTTCCTGAACCACCGGGAAGAAGTTCCCCAAGAAAAGAAATACTTAAGCCATGAAGGAACTAAATCTGGTCTCTGATTCCCGCCGTTAGGTTCCTGGGTTCTTGGGAAGGTTCCTGTCGCAGATAAACTCAATGAAATCCCATCGCAGGGGACCAGAGGAGCTTCGGTCAATCAACAGTTAAAATGAAAAGCGCCTGCAGGTTCCTCACCTCGGCCTCCCGACGGAACAACAAGCTCCAGTTGGATGTGTAGAGGATGGGTGTGATGTGTGTGTAATTGTATATTTTTCTTGCCCAAGGACATCTCAGGTGGTGAGTAAGCGAGAGAAAATAGAGCAGCTAATTTGCATCGCATGCATAAATCAATTGTTAGTGATGTTCTGAACCACGCATCAATCTTAACCCTCTCCACCTTCTTTTTGAATCGAATTAGCAGCATCATTAACGAAGCCTCTTTCCAACGTTTTAGCATCCATCCGGCTGTCCATTCTTGTCTTTTTTTTTCATTTAAAAGTGTGCTTGTTGGATGCGTAATCGTCATCAAAACACATTGTGTTCCCTCTGAACTGCTAAGGTGTGCTCCAGTTAGATGAACTAAGATAGGCAGGGTCTCTCGTTGATGAGGCAACAGAGAGCTTCCTGCTTCTCGCGACACAGACAGAAGTGAAGAAGTCATGAATTTAAATGAGTTTCAACAGCAATGAAGCACCGGAGAGCATCGCCAGCGCCGGGTTCACCAGCCGAGGCTCCACACAGTAATTGTACGGGTTCATCCGAAGCTAGTGAGGTGTAAAATAGACTGTGGCGATAGCTCAAACACACTCGATGACAGCCCTCGTGTCTCCACCCGGCTCTGAAATCATATTCAGGTTTAACAATGAGTGGAGCTGCACAAAAAGACAAAGCAACCTGAGACACGAGCTGCGGCTAAAATGGTTTGGTGCAACTACACAATTTGTACTCAAAGGACAGTTTCCATGCACACAACCACCTGAATCTATTTGTGATGAACAAATAATCAGCTTGTTTACTCATTGAGTGGCGTTTCATTAAAATGTGCCATGATTTTAACGTCTATTTTACCTCCTAGCGTCATAAACATCAACATTGTCAACCACCAATCAGAAACCTGCACACATACAGAACATGTTAAGCTAATTCTTATATTTACCATTGAGATGGAGGATTAAGTTCTTGCAGCAGTGACTTACTCCCAGGACTCTACATTGATATGCATCGTGTGATCATGAGGCTTCAAACCGGACTTCCTGGACGGTATTTCATCCCCTGAGCGAAAAAGACCAACACAACTTCACCAGCCGGTGAGAAACCTTCCTCTTTCCCTAGCGAGGGAAAACGTTGGCTCAGCTTGATCTCCGGCTCCGCTGGTCCATGTCCGTGTGTCCTTGGGCGAGATACTTAACCCCAAACTGCTCCTGCAGGCTGCGCTGGTGGTGTGTGAGCGATGAGTCCTGATGGGCAGGTATCTCCTTGCATGGCCGCCATCAGTTCATGAATAGATGTAAATAGGTGAATGACATGAAAAGTTAAAGGCCTTGTCAGTGGTCAGAAGACTATACAGTACATATTTACCATTCCTTATCCGATCCGCTGTGCTGAAGTACAACGCTGTGATGAAAAAGGATTAATTGCAGGCCTTCGTAGATCCAGCGACATGTCTGATAACCTTAAAGAAGTCTTCCTCTGTTTTCTCACCGTGAAGCAAATCAACTCCACCGAGGGAAGAAGCGACTGTGGAGATAAGCGTTGTGTTACTAAACTACTCAATATGGCATAGATCCACATATCCTCACACAATGGTGAGTACAATATCCTCCAAAAGGTTATTCCATATTTTTAGTGCGCTACGAAAACCAGCACACGCGCAAATTTCCCCTCGTTTACATTCTCATGGTCTTTAAAAAAAACAAAAAACTCCCTTTTCTCCACAGGAAACTACTTAGTTAGGTTTAGGTTTGGGAAAAGTCCTAATCCTAACTCAAATATTTAGTTAGGATTAGAAAAATATATAGATATATGCCCAGAGATAATTCTCTTTCCATCACAATAACGTCTAAAAATGGCCGCCCCCTCCTCCTTATTCCATTCTTCTCTTTATTATCCCGGAAGTCAAACGACAGTTAAGTTGATTCATACGCTGGATATTATAGAAAATGGCTTCCTGACCCATGAATGTGACCGCGTGAGAAACATATTCCTTTTTTTTTTCACACCTCAATCCTCACCCGATGAGGAGCGAAGGCGTGGGGATGGAAGCCGGCGCTCTAAAGTGGATCTCGATCAGATTTTCATTCAGCTATTTAATGTGGGTGATTTAAAAATGAACACACACACGAACACACACACACAGAGTAGTATCAATGACTCCTCAGCCACTTTATGTTTCCTCCACTTCAGAGCGAGTATTTAAAGAAACAACGTGGAGGAGTCCTTCCTCCGCAATCTGAGAATATTAAAATCCTGAAATCCTGACGTAATAAGAAATTGCAGATGCATATTCACTTGCAGTAAATACTTCTGACTTACTAACTCCAAAGAAAAGAGTCTCTCTTCCGCCTTCGTGCCGGCTGAAGTCAGACTGACTTCAGGAAAGAGCTCATGAAGCTCAGAAATAATGACTTCTGATATTAAACACTCTCAACGTGTCGGCGTCCGGCTCCTTTGGCGTCGATGCATTGATCAGCGGTGAGTCTTTGGTTCACGGTCCGTTAGTTTTCACTTGTTCGGCTCCACAATGTTTCACCATCGAGCCGCCTGGTGGCGCTTTTCAAATCTTTTCATTCTTTTTTTTTGTATTTGACGTTTTGCAAACACATCATTCAATTGGAAAAATGCTTTTCCTCCAGCGATGGATGAAGAAAGGAGTGTGACGGGTTTGCTGTCTGCTTTAAGTTGTTTATATTGGTCATAAAAACTATAACTATAGATCACATCTCTTCACACCCACATGGATCCCATGACCAGCTGAACATATCTGACCTCAAACATCTTAAGAAACATTTCACAAGCTGCTGCACAGGAAACGTTTAAAAAAGCTCTGTGGTATCAGTGCTAAGCTAAGATAAATGTCCTTATTAAGGTTTCGAGTACATTTTTTGAACAAAAACTAACTTTTAAAAGTGATTTATAGTGCCAAAACATCCAATAAAGAATCAACCAGAACTACAGCAGGTGCAATAATTCTCCAACGGTCGCTGTTTACCCAAAACATTTGATTTATTTTACAATATATGTGTTCATACAGTATATTTTTTTGGTGTGAAAAACCTTAAAAATGAAACAAACTTGAAAACTGACTTCATGTCACTGATGGATCATGTTCACGCTCATGAAGATTACATCAATATCTCATAAAGTGTAGTTGGCTTTAAGTAAGATTTTTATGTAAAGTAGCTTTAATGTTAGCAACGTATTTCTTGTGCATTACAGGGGAAGAAAAACAGAATGAATAAAACATGAGAAGACATTAAAAGATCAGCACAATAATAGCAATAAAACCCAAACTTTAAGTGTTCTCTCCAGCAGGACGTTATCACGAGGTATTTAAATAAAAATGCAATGTCAGTGAGGTTATCCAAAGAAATAGAATAAACTAAAAAACTCACAAATTAGGAAGAAAACACAAGAAGGTTGACGAGGGAAAGGATATAAAATCTAATAAGCTGTTAAAAATTGAGTTATCACGTGAACAGATTATGGAGCAAACACAACAGCAACGCAAAACAAAGACATGATGGGGAATTTTCAAAAGCTTTTTTACGAGTATGCGTCTCAGAAATAAAAGAAATGCATCACAACTCTTACACTCGGGCCGACACTTAGGATGAATATGGAGCCACACGATGAAACGCATGAGCAGGATATGAAATCAAAATGGAGGACAGCGTTTCAAAAGGGTGAGGCGATGTCATTTATTTAACCTTTGTGTTCGGGTCTGTGGGACCCGTTTTCATTTTTCATCATAACAAAAATGATATGATTCATTATTTTTTTCAAACTCAGACTTATTGGCCTCGGCTCAGTTTCTGCGAAGAACATACATCAGACAAAATGTTCAATTTAACTTTTTATTGCCACGTGAGTTCGTACAAACAAGGAATTTGTCCTGACGGAAGGTGCATCACAACACAACAACAACACAACAACAACAGAGAACATTTAACTATACAAGAGAAAGTATACAATAACATTTGGATAAACAAGTAATAAGTAAGTAAATAAGTAAGGTGCAGTAGATATGAAGTAAATAATTAGCAATGCAATTAAGAAATAAGAAATAAAGGGGCAGCGATCAATAATAATAACAATAATAAGAGTAAAGGTAACGGCTTCTAACACAATAAGATCAGTGACTGTGGATCAATGGTTTGCATGTCTGTCTTATAAGCAGAGGGTCAGAGGTTTGAATCCCAGCTCTGATCAGTTTAGTCTAAAAATAATAGAACTGGTCTGGACCCCCTGGCGGGCCGGATCCAGAGCGTCCTGGCTCTGCTCCGCTGGTCACCATGAAGCTGTTTGTCACCATGAAGCTGTTTGTCACAATAAAGTTGTCTTCAAACCGCGAGCGAGTTTTCATCTTCACGCGCGCCTTTGCTTACCCGCCGCCATCTCCTAGCAACAACAACCCATTTGCCGTTTCGCGACGTCTTGAGGTCATTTGCATTATTTATGTGGCTTCTTGATTTAATTTGCAATGCCAGACGGATAACTTGAAACTTGTACTTTTACCAGAACAGCCCAAATAAAGTACGCTGGTGTTTTAGTGATTATTTTATGGTACTTTAGAAGTACAAAATAATCTTTTTATTCAGTTTTGTGTGCACATCTGTTAAGATTTTGACTGAAACTGCAATAAACAACTAGAACAAACACACATTTACCATGTATATATATATATGTATATATATATATTTATATATATATATATATATATATATATATATATATATATATATATATATATACATATATATATATATATATACAGAGATAAAGAGAGAGAGAAGAACATTTGTAAATAGCAAAAGGTGCTGAAATAAAATATATAACTGCAAAAATAATATGCATATTCATTCTGCATTCGGTGTCACTTTAAGTGTCACTTTTAACGTACAAAGTCAAACCATAATGTATTATAATATTATAATATTATAATATTACATCAAACACTTCTGAGTTGAGAACATTTTGAGCTCTAGACTCCTCATGAAGCGAGCTGAAGGAAAACCATGGTTACAAGGTACCTGCAGTGTGTTAATCACATACACACAATGTGTGTGTGTGTGTGTAAGTGTGTAAAAATACACTATGTGCCTTGTTCTGCTCTGCTCGGCAGTAGCGTGTGCACAGCTACGTGTCCGTGTTCACATGTATGTTCCCGTGTGCTGGTCGCAGCCCAGCTGACGGCGTCCCTCAGCGTTTGTGTGTCTGCAGATGATTAATGATTGTTGACTCAAACACAAGCAGGAGGAAGCGCAGACAGAGTGAGACGGATGAAGACAGATCGCGGCGGCGGGAGAAGCTGAAGTTAAACAGCTCTGCATCAACACTGCAGACGCCGAGGCTCATGGGCCTCTGAAGGCGGTGTCCTCCATCCACGAGTACAACGCACGTCACCTTGACATCCTGCTCATGTTTAACCTTCATTGGACCAGGAAAGTCTTGAAGGAAACATCTGATGCTTCCACACTTTCTATCCTCCATGTGCCTCCAATGCTGCTAAGCTAGCTGTCACTCCGTCATGACGTCTGGAGATGTGGACGTAAACCTGAGCTCCATCAGGTTTTTTTACATCTAGGTTACATTTAAATTGTTTTTTTTAATTGTTTTTTTTTACCAGTAAGCAAGTTTCATAAGTAGAATAAATGATCCTAATGAGTGCACATCTATATTATTTAGTCATAATGTGTGTTTTTATTGAGAAAACTTCAACACATCTCGTTACTGTGAGGATCTCCTACACAACTACACAACTACACAACTCTTTCGTCACAATACAAGATTTTCACGGGCTGGCCTTCAAGGTGAAGCCGATAAATATGACGACATAAATACGACATAATAAAAACGACGTGATAAAAATGACGTTATAAAAACGACGTGACAAAAATGACGATATAAATATGACGTAATAAATATGACGTAATAAATATCAAGTAATACATATGAGGTAATAAATATGACGTAATACAATTATCCGACCGGCATAAAAACAAATATAAAGTGTGTGAAAAGACAACGACATCATGTGTTGTGCGCGTCGTCTCCTCTGATGTCCAGTCGCCCGACCTCCATAATCAATCAACATTTTTTTCCTTCATTCTTTTCGTTTCCCATCAGGCCCGGCGGTTGGAGACCGCCGTCCTAAAGGGCAACTCATCACACGTCTTCCCACCAGATGGGCCTCCCAGACTGCACTTCATCTCCTTCCTCCTCTGTAAGGAGCCGCTAAAGGGCCCTTCATCACATTTCCTTCACTGCATCGGCCTCCTCGAGGGCTCTTCATCACATCTTCCTGGCAACACGCTGCTTTACTTCCTGGTGCGAATGAATAAATAAGTGAATGAAAGTACCTTTTAATATCCACGTGAACTGTTGCACCAAATGTATATTTTAAAGCTATTTTAATTTGATCATTGTCATTCATTATTATACATATATTATTATTAGTGTCATCATTTTTTAAGGTGTAATGTGCACATTCTCCATCTCTTACATCCCCCTTTACTCGTGTTTACACACAGAGCGGCTTCGTCTCCCTTTCCATGAGTGAAGAGCTATTTCTATCCTCAGATGCTATCAGCAGCCGGGTCGCTTTATCTTCAGCTCTCACCGTGAAGCACACACAGATCCATCCCCATTCTTCTGGAAAACACACATATCTCCTCCTCAGTCGTCGTCTTAACCTCGGTCACGACCTCTCAAGAGCGGGCGGACATTTTGGTTCTGACCCGTCGTGGCTTGTGTGGAAACATCAGAAATAACTTCTACAAAATGTACAAGACGGTTGGTTTTCAACCTATTTTGGTGAGTGAAATATGTAAGCATTAATTCATGACTACCTGGCACCTGCGTACCTTTATGTTGAGTGAGGAGCGATGACGTATCACTGGGTTATCACCTGGGAACCTCTGTTGCCAGATGTTTCCCTGATCCAGACCCCGAACATCTCCAGAACTGAGACCTTTGACGCTGGAAAAGGAATTATTAAATGTTGTATTTCATCTGATAACGCTGCTGGATCTGTACTCGCATAGTTTTTCCCTTTTACTTTTAATACCTTGACGGTTCATCACTCCCATCTTTACTTATTGATTTAAATAACTAATTCAGCAAACAGAAATGTTGCTTTTACGACCCTCAAAGTTCAATAAATGTGACAGAAATGTAAAATATTGTAAATAGCTCAAGATGTAAAATGATAAAACTTTAGAAAGCTCAGGTTTGACTGAAGGTGCACACGTACAGGTCCAAATGTGAACTGCATTACTTGTTTTCTTTCCTTTTCATACGTGTGACTGAATCAATAATCCAGTAAAGTGACCTGAATACTTCGTCAACATGAAACAATAACCTGTGAGAAGTAAATGCTGCTGAACTCCACACGCCAGCCAGACAGTGAAGCCTGGCCGTGTTGAGCTGGTTTCCTCTCGTAATGGTGCCGTCGTGGCCTGCAGCTGACGCTCTGTAGTAGTGACAAGGTGGTGCAAGGTGGTGCACCTCACCAAGGTGAAGTCAGATCTCATCACCGCGACGGCGCCGGAGCGATGCTGCTTTCACGGCCAGGTGATGTGGAGCGAAGAGCGGAGGCAAAGGTCGGCTGATGATGCACTGATGAGCTGCAGCTCCCTGACTCACTGCCTGTCTTCCTTTGGTGGTCCTGCAGGAATACATGTACGGAAGCCCATTCACGCCACAAAAAAAAGAAAAAAAAGTCATAATTATGACAATAAAAAAAGTTAAAGCTTCCATTCACTGTTTGCAGACATGGAGCTGAGGACACGTGGATGAAATTACCCAATAAATAAAATGTGTAAACTTTCTAAATGATATATTTAAATGCTGAAAACAAGCCTATTGGAAGGTTCATTGAAGACATGACATCACATCCATGTTGTGTGTTCTTTGTGTATTATAAATACCCCAAAAGTGTACATAAATATATATACACACACACACACACACAATAGAATACAAATAACTGTGCAGTGTATATTAAGGAAATTCAATTAGATTCAATTAAATGTGCAGAATATGTAAAATGGTTATTGTTAGGATGGTGAATGTCCCGAAAAAGCCATGAAAACACGTGTGTGTGTGTGTGTGTGTGTGTGTGTGTGTGTGTGTGTGTGTGTGTGTGTGTGTGTGCGTGTGTGTGTGTGTGTGTGTGTGCGTGTGTGTGTGTGTGTGTGCAGCCCGCAGATCGCTCTTCACACGGCGAGAACATCACGAATCCACACAAACCCACCCAGAACTATTTTTACCTCGATTATACTGTAAACACAAATTAAACTGCTGCGACGACAAGCCGGCCTGGTGAAGATCCTGGAACTCGCGGCGATATCATAAATCGTGGGGGTTATTGTTTCATTTTCTGAGGGATGTTCACACCTTCGCCCACCTGAACGTCCTGTCGGGCCGTTGCTATAGATATCCACAGCGAGGAGGAGGAGGCAGGGACTCAGGGAAAAAGTGAGACGAGTAAGATGCGGCATCAAAAATCACAGTCAGAGAATAGAAAAATCTTAGAGAGAGAGAAACAGAGCAGACACCGAACAATAAAGCGGCTGCTAGTTAGCTTCTGGAGAGCGAGAGAATGTGCGAGAAGGGAAAAGAGGGAATAATGACAGGGAAAGAGCAGGAGGACGAGCTCCACCTGTCAGCGCATCAAAGCCTGCTGGTGTCATATATTCACCAGCGAGTACACCCACTCATCACCTCAATGCCTCCACCTAATGAGCCGAGAGCCTCTCCTGCTGCAGCGTCTTCACACAGACATTATCAGTCTGTCTTTCAGACAGATTATCACCCGCTTCATGCCGTGTCTATCTATTTCTATTCACGCTTGTCACAGCCGGCGCCCTTTACGCTGCCGTGTCGCCGACTCGCCGCTTTCTCCAGGTGTGTCTTCATGCCGCAGAGCAATAGGTGGCTTCCATCCATCGCACCTCACAGTAACGTGAGCGACGACACCTGGATAGACGTTCAACGAGAAGCCGAAATCCTTTGACGCCATTTTTCGTGGCGTGTGTGTGGCAGGCGTTGGGGGTATTGTCGCATCACCTGTTTTCTTGCAGGTGTTTTCTTGCAGGTGTGTGTTTCTTTTTGTCGCCTGGCTGCTCCGGTTCCTGATTGGTCCTGCACGAAAAAATACAGATGACACACCCCTGTGCAGACTGTGTAAGCAGGGTAACACACTTTCAATTGTTCTTTCATTGTTTTCTTCTTCTTCAAATCGTTGTATTCGTGTTTGTCGATCAGCCCGGCTTCCTTCTCCGATGAGGTCACTGTTTCAGTGATGTCGTGTTGTGTTGGCCACTATTTGTGTTGTTTTTTCGACAAACTAGTCTGTTTTTGTGACACCATCATTTAACAAAGACCCGTATTTAATCCTCTTCAGCCGTATTCTCAGCATTCCAGCTCTCTCTCTCCAAAACACTCTTGTTTACGTCGGCTTTGCATCAAAGTCGTAAAACATAACGACGCGTTCGTGACCAAAATAATGAGGGATTCCTCAGGGAAAACGGTTTGAACAATAGGTTCACTCATCATGTGAACATCATGTAGCACTCAACCTTATCTAGAGATGAAAGGTAAGATATATCTATCTATATCTTACCTTCCATCTCAACACCAATAGAGCGTCTGTGTTGAAGGAGTCGTAGCTGCTGTTTGAAGGCCGTGTGGACGCTCTGCAGGTGCATGATCCATGTTGGGCCGACTTCATCCAGCAGCAGTGAGAGGACACACATTAGTGCGCTGACCTCTGGGAACTGATCCACTAAGTCTTCATCAGTAATCACTAAGCTGCACACAAGACGCTCACGTTCAAAACCAAACACTTCTGAGCTCGAGACATCTGTGTCTTATTCATATCTGCATGGAAAACGAGGATTATGTCAAGATTTTGTATATATCTGTCATCTCTGTTCTTATATTTCATTTTGTGTGTTTAGTTTATTCCATTTGGTGTCTGTGAAGTGTTGGGTGCTACTACGACAAGAAAATTCTCCTTGTGGATTAATAAAGTACATATCTATCTATCTATCTATCTATCTATCTATCTATCTATCTATCTATCTATCTATCTATCTATCTATCTATCTATCTATCTATCTATCTATCTATCTATCTATCTATCTATCTATCTATCTCTACAGTGAGTATGTGTTATATTCCTCTAAATATTGTAAAGACCCGTCAGATGTGTCATCACGTTAAGAGGAAACAATAAAAAGCAGAAGAGAGGAATGTACATGTTTGTCTTCATTTCCTGCACCATGAAGTCTGCTCCTTGTAAAGCTATGAAACGCGTTTTAGTGCAGACACAATACAGCATAATTATACCTAATAATTCCATATATAAGACAATCATGACGGCCTTCACTGTTAAGAGACATCACCTCCTCCAGCAGACACACACATCTTTATTCCTGCTTGAGTTGAAGCTCGCTCGGCGCATCTCGCCGGCTAAATAACACTTTTACAATTACCAATCAATGAGCGGCCTTGTCTGACTTTTCTTCTTGATTGCCGGCGCTCTGAGGTGACAGACCACTCCTCCTCCTCCTCCTTCTCCTCTTCCTCCTTCTCCTCTAATGAATCCCCTCATCAGCCTCTCTGAGTGTGTGTCCCCCCCACACACACACACACACACACACACACACATGAACACGGTCCAGAGAGAAAAGGTCTCACAGAGTTCAGCACATGAGAGGTCAAATCTGGAGAAGAGGAGGACGGGTGGACCACGTAATGGAAGGAGGTGATGAGGATCGTATCGGATGAAAAAAAGGAGGAGGAAGAACATGTGACATCATCAAAGACAAGACGCCGTCTCTTGTTTTCAGAGCGCAGCGCCGGACGACTTCCTTCATCTTTATTTTCCACGGAGCGGCGGCTGTGACGGACTCGCAGGAAACGTTCAGGGCCGAAGGGTCAAGGTGTCGTTTCATCAAGAAGCATGGAGACACATCAGCAGCTGTGAGTTCAGACGTCTCAGTCGTCTCCCACGATGCTCGATGTCAAGTGTCCACGAGCGTCTCAGACCTCCTTAAAGGTACGAGTGACTGTCCAGGAGCTCAGCTTTAGAGACACGAGCACAGCAACGCTTCCCTTTGAGTGAAGTGTTATCGTCATGCACTGCCACTAATGCAAACAATAACCTGTTATCTTTTAGCCATAACGCAGAAGCTTTTTACTGTTTCTATCCTGCTGAGACAACATTATAACTCTGAAATACAGCTGCAGAGTATTTTACACCCTTTCTTTTTTTACACCTTTTGAGATTGACGAGTTAATTGACTGGAGACAGAATACAAATGAAATAATTCTGCTTCTCTCACTCTGGGATTAACTCAGTAAGATTTAGATTTAAACCAATGGATTTCATTGCTGCACCTTCATTGTTAACGCTGTAACCCTGAAAACGGCTCGTGCAGATGACACACACACACACACACACACACACACACTTCCTTTAATACCTCGTGGCTTTTTCCGTTACTGAGCGTCTTTCTGATTCATCCACCTTGGCGAGGTTTTAACTGATGTTTTACCCTCAGAATATGACGCTAACTGTTTTATTAACTGTTATTATTAACTGTTAACTGTTTTATAGCAACGTCACCTCTTTAAACGCAACAAGTGACAGGAAATAAACAGCAACAAAACCACCAAAACCGACAACTTCGACAGCAACGTTGTGACAACAAGCTGGCGTGTAAAATTCAACAATGTTGAATGACGTTTTGCTCCAGATGCCTGACGGCTCTTCTGTCCACTTCATCACAGGACTTCCTGTTGTGTGAAGTAGAGGCAAAGACAGAGAGAGAACGACCGCAGCATGAGGACGGGGACTTGCTTCAGTCGGGGTTAAAGGTCACATGTCTGGCTCAGAGGTCGAGGATGCTTCAACACTTCCAGGGTCAGCAGTCTGGTCCCTTCCGGGGCCACAAACCATGAAAGGGTTAATAACTCTTGTGCGGTGCTTTCCAGGTCTTATTGCACTCGTCTCGTCGTTGTAATCGTGATGCAGGAATAGATTGAGGTTTAAAAAAGTACTAAAAACAAACCTGTTTGTGCTGGACCTGCTTTTATCTGCTTTTATTAGTTTTAATGTGTTTTTTGCTGTGCTTTTTAATCTGTACAGCACTTTGTGACCTCTTTATCTGAGCTTTATGAATAAAATTATTATTATTATCATTAAAGGGCCATCCACACATTGTCCTAAGATAAGAACTTTGAATATTATGGTTGTTCTTCCTTCTTTTGGGCTCATTAACTAAACGCCTTTAAATGTAATCATGTTTTCTTTAAATTCATTGTATTGTTATTATGATACAGTTTTACTACTAATGTGACTGTGTTACCATGTGATGTGTTATCAAGGCAATAATATATATATATATATATATATATATATATATATATATATATATATATATATATATATATATATATATATATATACATATATATATATATATACACACTAAGTGGAAGCATGAGCTCCAGCAGTGGCCACGTTTCAGTTGGATCGTCTGAGCACCGACGTGGAGGAAAAGCTGCCACTTTAAAGATTTGATTAAGTAAAACCTGAACCTGAAGTTGATTGATTAAACAGCCTCGCAGTCTTTTTCTTCCAGCAATCAGCCGGCAGCAAAGCCGGGACGCACAGAAAACCTGAAAGCTCATCCAGTGTGAGGAATTTCAATGCATTTGAAAATAGTTTGAAATAATGCTGCTGGTCTCTGTCCTTCTATAAACATGTGTGTGCTGCAGGGTGTCAGGGCTTTAGCATCGTAGCATCGTAGCATCGTCCCCTCACAGTTTTGATGGATCACATATTGTTGCAGTTAAAGGTCTACTATATATATATATATATATATATATATATATATATATATATATATATATATATATATATATATATATATATATATATATATATATATATATATATATATTAATATGGATTCAGGTTGTAATGTGCAGTTGTAAAATCGTTTTACTTGATTTCAAATTGTTATTTTGAGCCCAAAATGCCTCCAAATTGTTGTACACGTTTGTAGATTTTATTTTAATTTGTAGATTATTTGTGACCATTTTGAGACTAATTTCACTCCATAATAAGTAATTATAATAAATCTACTTTTAAACAAACAATTTGTGCAGAATAACTCGTGAAATTCATCCATATGCTCAAAGTAAAACAAAGTATTTCCTGATGAATCCCTCTGGAAACAAGACCAGCACGAGTTGTTGAAGCATTATTTTAGGATATTTTGCAGTGTAGTTTGCACAATGAACCTCACGTCTAACTCTGATAAGAAGATGACGCGTCATCTTTAAGATGGAGGAGGGGGGGGGGGGGGTCAATGCGCGGTGTGCATTGGTCTGTTTCATGCCGCCTTGCCTCCCCTCTTGTCCCGGGTAAAGCTGTCGATGCTACTGGTCGATGCCTCGGTGAGTCTTTCCTTCCTCGCGTCACGTGCTGCACTGCAAAAAACACGCCGTCAAAAGCAAGTTGTGTTTCAGCTTCAACCCTCATTTGAACGCGGGAGGAAAAAGTGTTTCCACTGCTCAACAAATACATGACGGGTTTTTTTTTCATGGTTCATTTTAAAACAATCAATAAGATATTTACCTCTCAGAGAGTTAATGTATCATTTACCAAATAAAGATTTAAATACTCAGCGCTAAATTTATGTTTTGTCTTTTTTTTCAATGCCGAAACGTGTCATAACGAAAGAGGGGGGGAGAGAAGAGGAGAAGATGGAGAGAGCCGTGAGTTGGAGAGGAGGCAGGAGAGGGAGGGCCGGACGCATGACATCATTCCCTCAGCTTCCCTGCGCGGACACAGCTCTGGTTCCTCCAAGTGCGCACGGCGGCTGCTGAGGGAGCGACTCCTCCTGCCGAACCCAGACGCGTCCGGAGCAACCTGCGCTCTCGGGGTGGATATTAAAATAAACCCAAAAAAAACATTATTTAACCCGAAAGAGGAACCCGTGAAGTGCTCCTCCTCACTGGACCTGCCGCAGGGACGCACACATTCAACACAAACCCGGGGATTATTGCTTGTTTTAATGATGAAGATGTGAGGGTTTACGAGCTGAGAAGAAAGAAAGAAGAACTCCGAGGCTGACCACAAGGTAGGTGCACTTCCCTGGCTGGCTTTTTTTTGTGTTGAATCCGGACCAAATCCAGCTACTTTCTTTCTTTGATACAAGAGCTGGGAATTTAAATCACGGCTTTTGTCCTTTTTCTAAACGCTTGAACCAAAAATAATCGGCATGCGGGGTGGAGGAGCTATTTGGAGCGCGCGAGCTGCGCGTCCTCCAGCCGCCTGAACACCCGCAGAGACACGCAGGCAAGTGCCCAAAAAAGAGGAGCAGCCTTTCAGAATACTGCAAAGAGGCTCGTACACGAGCTGGTGCGCTGGTGGCGGAGCAGAGTGATGCTCGATGGTCCCGCACTCAGCGGGAGACCCGAGTCCGCCACCGCGGAGCTGCTGCTGCTGCTGCTGCGGGAGAGCAGAGCTGCTGCCGCCGGAGAGCAGATCCATCACTCTGAACCACGGGCACGGCTCTCCCCTTCCACGAGAGTTCATTACGAGCATGAGTCTCCCGAATAAAAGGAAACGATGGTCCAGCACCAGCAGGGAGACGAGAACCAAGATTCTCAAGAATGTTTGCACTTGTCTGCGCTGAGAGGCTCTGGAGCAAAACGCAGATTTGTGAATCATCTTCTTTTTTTTCGGGCGGAGGTGCGCCTGTGTGTGTGTGTGTGTGTGTGTGTGTGTGTGTGTGTGTGTGTGTGTGTGTGTGTGTGTGTGTGTGTGTGTGTGTGTGTGTGTGTGTGTGTGTACGCGCATCTAACAAGTGCATCTCCACAGGGGGGGCTTCATTAGTCAAGTCAGCCGCTAGAAGCTCTGCATAGATATTCCACTGATATGAACACGCAGCAGATCATGAGACATCCAGGTCTTGCAATGTTCGATGTTTCATCTCTCTCGCTCTCTCTCTCTCTCTCTCTCTCTCTCTCTCCCTCTCTCTCTCTCTCTCTCTCTCTCTCTCTCTCTCTCTCTCTCTCTCTCTCTCTCTCTCTCTCTCTCTCTCTCTCGCGTTGGTCTCCAGCGCTGCGCCGTGTTTGCGCATCGCGGTGTCGGTGGCGCGTCGTGTGCGCTCACAGAGCCGCCGAGGTGCAGTCTGCCCGGCGGGGACACTGACTTAGTCCAAGTGCTGCTGCTGGTGATGATGATGATGATGATGATGATGATGATGATGATGATGCCCTTGTTGAATGCTGGACAAAGACCATGTTGTATCCGCACAAAGTTGTCACATATGTGACGTTGATTTATGTCAAATGAGAGATTAGTTCAGAATATCTCACTTTCAAACTTTCAGATTGGTCTTCATTTTAAAATCTATCTTCCTCTGTACTTGTTTCATGATGGTTCCTGGAAATGATGCACACGATCTGCTGCCAAATGATAATGCATGATCCCACATAATGAGACAAATGTAGAATAAGCAGAAGAGCGTGTTTCCTTTATTTCTGTGCAGACAGATCTGTTTATCCCCCCTTTTTTTAAATCATTCGGTCATCACTCCCATATTAACCGATTTTAAAACATGAGAGATACAAGCTAATTGTCCATTAGGATACATGTTGAAACGTTTACATTCCTATTAATGTCCCAGAAGCATTTTCCTTCTCGTTCCGTCTCCTGTTTCGATCGCAACGCGTCTGCAAAGCTCATAAAATCCAAAAGGAGAGAACAATATCTCGCCAGCGCCCGAGTTGTTAAAAGAAAATGGCTTTATTCATTTTTCTTTGTGCCCGTGGTAACTTAGTTATGGCTTTTTTATGGTGCCTGGAAATGGCTTACAGGCTTGCAGCGCAATGTAATGTAATCAAATTTATGATGTTGCTGTGTCTTCCAATTCCCTGTTATGTTCCGTCACATGAGGAATGTAGAGTGACTCCCCCCCCATCACACACACACACACACACACACACACACACACACACACACACACACACACACACACACAGCATGCCCAGGAGCATCACAGCAAGGCAGGTAACATTCATGGATGTGTATGTGAGGGAGCTCACGATGCTCTCTGGCTCTCAAACCGCTCTAGAAATAGTCCACCGTCCTTTCTTTAAATCATATTCAGACGTGACGCCGCCACAGATTTATTCTGGCAACCAATCACATGCTTCTTGAGTTTTGTTTTTGTCCAGATTTTGTGCACAAGTTTGTCCTCATGCAAGAAGGACATTAAACTATGAATGTGATGCAGGAGGTGGTGCATTTACTTTAGGATTCTATTTGTAAGATGTCATTATTTCAATTTAGATTATAATTGTTATCCCCACTTCAGCACGGATGTGTGTGTGTGTGTGTGTGTGTGTGTGTGTGTGTGTGTTGATGTTAAGATGTCTTAATGGAGGAAGGTACTCGCTCTCTGCTGCCAGTGGACGGGCGGCCATCACTGGAGTGCTGCACCCAGCAGTCAAACACACATTTTGAACCGTCAGAGCTTTATTGTATGTTCCTCTCAGATCTTACTGGAGCCAGGGAGGGATTTAAGGTGCTTTACTGGTTAAAGTAACGTGTTTCTGAAAGAACAAGCGTGAAATAGAAGTGTGTGACGTACGGCATGGCTTATAGGTTACACTTTGATGAAAGAGCTCATCAAAGAAACTCAGCTCATTGAAGACGTTGAAGAGCTCAGTGAGCTGAGCTACAACGGGAGGCAAGAGTCCAGCAAAGTGTGTTTTTCCTCTCTTTTCATTTCATTGCTTTTCACACACATGAACTAAGTCGCAGAAAAAAATACGAAAGATTTAAATTACAAGTCCCTCATTTTTTTTTTAGACCCCACGGCATCACCTTTACAGGTAGCTCGGTAGACGTTAGCATGTTAGCTTTCCACTGTGTCCACCTCTTAAGTCGACATCCATCACGCGGCCTCTCTGTATGTATGAGATGGGGATTGGACGGCATGCCCGAGCATCCGTTGTTTCCCCGCCGCAGAAATGCACTTCCATCACGCTCACCTGTCAGCGGCCGGGCGGTAAAGATCCAAGCATGCGAGAAAAGGTCCGACACACACACACACGTTGCAAATGCACATTGTGACAGACATGAACCTGCTCACACACACATGCACATATATTACTTTTTATATTCAAAAGATGAGCCATAAGTCTCATCACAGGCCACCGAGCGGCCGCGTCATTAATGCAGTGGGAATGGAAGCAGATGCAGATGTCTGGCCGAGCGGTTTAAAGAAACCCAAACATGTAAAGCAAGAGGCAGAAGAGAGAGAGAGAGAGAGAGAGAGAGAGGGAAGAAAATCTTTAATCATAACCAAACTTTATGTTGAGCTTCGCCCATGTGCACTGCGGCAGTCTAATTACCCGGATAGTGCTTGTTAGTTGTCACCTCCAGACAAACAGCGGGCTACTTTTTTTTTTTCCTCGCTCATGTTTTTCACCCCCGCCTTTGGCCGAATTTAAAATTCAAAGCATCGAAATGTTAATTTCAGAGCACGCCATCTCATCCTCACCTCCACCACTTGCTAAACGTGCCGAGGTGAAGTGTTATTCAAGTCTAATAACGGGCAAACGGGTAAATGAAACCAGCGTAAAGTCTTTACCCAACTCTCCAGATGTTGCCGTGTTTTAGATTGAGTTCAAATGAAAAGCAAAGTGCGGGTTGCGTAATGTGGCGAGGCCTTCTGTCCATCAGACTGTACAGTAAAGCTCATCACGAAGCATATGGATCTCAAATATGCAAATATGCAAATGAGCTAACAGCAGAGAAAGGAAACGTGTCCTTGCGTCTTTTGAACACTGGGCTGTCATTTCAAATGGTTGAGATACAAGCGCTTTAGAGGAAGTCTTCGCTGCCAGAATGAGGGCAAAAATGCACTATTCACAAGTTCTCCAGCAACACTCTGACCCGCTTCAAGCCCACCGTGGAACTTGACACTTTAATGGCTTTGACGTGTACACATTTCCTTGGAACAAGCCCGCCATGTCAGAAAAAGAAAAGATGAGCGGTCTTGGAGCAAAGCGGGATTCCTCCTCCGTTTCCTGGAAGGACAGGAAGGCCTCGGGTGAGGGATCGAGGGATCGGGGGGGGGGGAGCCTCGAGGGCGTCGCTCTGTGTCAAATATGTTGAGCTTCATTTCAAAAGAACGTCCCATAAAGCGATGTCTATTCCTGTCTGCCGGCCACGATGCCAACGCAAAACAATGTGAGGGGATTAAAGCGGCGGGAGGAAGTGCGTCTGTGTGAAGGTTTGAGTGTGTTTTTTACAGTAATCACCAAAGTGAAACCTTTACCTGGCGCGAGGCACAGGTCACTGAGGACGTCCAGCTCTGGTTAAAGCAGCATGTTAAGCCTCTAAAGGCTCTTTGCTTGAGGATAATTGCAGTTGTGATTTGTGTGTTTAGACAACCTGAGAATACGGGGGTAAAATCAGCTGTAATTTACGCACTCTTTCCCATTTATTCAAGCTGTATTCGATATAATACATTTGTTTCATATGAAAACAATATTAAAGCAGACATTTGTCAACGGGAAAACATTTTATTTGAGACCAATGCAGAGTAGTAAATTGAAAATGAAATATATTTCTTAAAGAATGTGTTGCTGTTGTTGTCAAAGTCTGACTTGTTGCTGCAGCCAACGAACATCCTCTGGCCCATTAATTTGTTTATATAATGTTAATATGAACTACTACTGGTTTCCTTTCTATCAAAATAATTGGAATGAGCAATATTGCTGTATTGCTGTATGCACAACCAAATATTGCCGTTCCCACATCTCAGTTGCTGCAGCGCATCGCTTGGTGACTCTGTGTGTTACTGAAGTTTCCATCAATGCAAAAGTTCTCGCTGCAGCGTTGCAAATCATGACACGTTATGGACACACAGGTAGAATTTGCGTCAAAGTGCCTCAAGTTGAGAACCGCGTCCGTGTCTTGATTACCCGTTCGGACCCAGTAGCTGTGAAGGCCTAACAAGCTGCCTGCGTTCGCCGGCTCGGCAGGATGTTTTCCGGAAAGCAGACAATTAGAAAGACCTCTCGCTGAAGGAGACAGATGTAAATCCCTGCAGGGAGAGACGCTCACAGAGGTCTATCCTCCACTGCAGACGCCGCACGCCCCCAAGGGTCGTTCCTCCTGAAGGTCACGGGAGCGTTTCACCTCCTCCCCCCTTTTTTTTTTTTCATTTGCCCACGACAACTCCAGTGGGTATTGCCGGATGTTTCCCGCCATTCTCCGTTCTGCTGAGTGGATCCTGATGGTGAGGAGGAGGTGGGGGGGCTGTGAGGATAATGCATCTGGACAATGGCAGGAATAACAAAATGCTGTCTGGCCCGTTTACTACGAGCCTGCATCATAGTCAAAGGCATCATAAAGAATGAATGACTCCTACACTCCCTTGGATAGTCATTTATGTTTAATTCAGAGTCGTACTGTAAATGCACCGCCGGCCGCCGGTGGCGTGACGGGGGTCGTGGGAGTGGGAGGACGGCGTGCAGGACGTCACGCCGGAGCCCAACCAGAGTCAAGACAGAGAGAGGAACGCATTGGCGTGCGGCCTTGTACGTTTCATCTGCAGGCCCTAATAAAACCCTCACAAGGCGGCATTGATCTCTCCCAGAATAATCCATTCAGACCGAGCGCGCCCGGCCATGCGGGGCCTCTTCAATTATTTATGGCAGAACGCTGCGCAAGCTTCCGCTGGGATGCAACAATGTGTCCTGGGAAAGATGTGAACTGGATTGCAGGAGAGCAACGAGGAGACACAGAGGGCGGCAGGAGAGGACTGGTGGTTCCTAAACTGTGGGGCGCGACCCTCTAGTGGGGCGCGGAGGTATTACAGGTGGGGCGCGGGGGGAGATGCCGATTCTTAACGATCCTTTATTAATCCCACAGTGGTGGGATTATTCTCTGCATGTCACCATCTTTGTGCTGCTGTGAAGCTCTGGTGCTTCAGTGCCTTGCTCAAGGACACTTCAACATGAAACTATAAGGCGAAAACAGGGATCCAACCGGCTTCCTTGCTCATCTTTTTGCCAGATATGAGTTATTTTTTTGCACATATATAACTTTATTGCATTGTTTTAACAATGTGATTGCACATGTTATTAGTTTTTGTCAGATGAAGCAATCTGGTTCACTTGAAAGGGATTTACATTTTTTTTAATCTATTAATTCAAAAAGAACGGATGGAGGAGTCTCAACAAGTTGCACCATTTTGTTCCCGTGTTGTTGGGCCCGAACATTTTGCTTCCTCCAAAGTGACAGAAAAAGTTTGAGAAGCACTGCGTTGGAGAGAGATATGAGTTGGGACAGAGGAAGGGAAGCAGAGGTGCAGGAAGGAGGAAGTGGAAGGAAGGTAAATTACATGGAGGGAGAGGTAGAAGGAAGTGGTGGAGGAGACAAGAACAAGAGGAACAAACAGAGAAGGAGGGAGGAAAAGAGGGAGTGATGAGAAACATGTGATGCAAGAGTAGGGAAGAGAAACATGAAACAGATCAAATCAGAAGGAATTAATGAAAGAATGCAAAGACTGAAAAGAAGGGGAGGATGCGAGAGGAAGGAAAGGTGCCAAGGAAGCATGATGTAGGGTCATGTAGGGATGTCAGGATCAGGAAGAGAGTCGAAAATTGAGAAGGAAAGTTGGAGGAAATGAGAAATTAAAGAACAAAGAAAGACGCTAGGTAAAGAGGTGAAGAAGAAAAGGGAGGTATTGAAGGAATGATGCGCTGGAAGAGGTCAGGAAGCATGGCAGGAAACAAGGTGGAATTATAGATGAGACAAAGAGGACAAGATGACTGGAAATGAGGCAGGAATAGACGTAGAGGAAGAGTCACGACCGGCTATTGATCACGGCCGAGTTATCGGCTGCTGTTGTGCTGAGTGGAGGCACGTCGGCTTCACCGCCATCGCGCGTCTTTATTTCTTCTACACCTTCAACGCTACGCTCAGTGAAACAGACACACAATTCACAGTTTGTATTGTGTGCACTGGTTTGTTTTGTTGGACAAAAATGAAATGTTTTCTGGAGAACGAGCAAGATTCAAGATGCCACAACACACACGATCTGGACGAGATGATTCATCCCGTCGGCAAATTTCTGTCATAGTTTGAATGCTGAATGTTTCTGTGCGGCGTCCTGACACTTTGCTGCACAGCACAAACTTCCCTCGGTCTGTCTGCTGCCTCGTCTGCGATTAGCAGATTCCCCCGGCATTCCTCACCGAGCTCTTTTCCCATTGCCGTGTATCCCAGCACCCTATTAACTTTCCACCCATCGCTCGCTGCCGAAGAGGATTTTTTGATCCAGCGGAAGACAACTGGAATCTAAATGTCCTTTTGTACGGTTCAGTAATTACGTCTGGCCCATTTTGAGAGGGTATAGCATTATTCACAAGGGCGCTAACCCCTGTGACCTCTCTAAAGCGTTTGCTGAAACATAAAAGCACATTTTAGTCAATTTTCCACAATTTGGACATGTGCTTTTCTCCCTCATTCAGTAATACCCATTGTACAAGTACCTCTTTCAATCATTAAGTATAATTTGCATTAATACTGTGGTGGTAGTCGTTTCTAAAAGTCCCTCTACGTTTATCTACCTGACGACGAGACTGTGGAAATTAGATTTGATTGATATTTTGGATTCATAATCATTTGTTACAACACAAACTCTCCGGCAGACTCCCCCCTCATCATTGATTTCTCGCCAGTAGCAAATGGAAAAATCAGCCTCAAAGGAGTCTAACGGTCCTTCAGCAAGCATGCAGTTAGGAAAAAAAAGGATTTTGTTAAGGATATAACATTAGCTGAGTCAAACAGCCTAATCAGATGGGCTAAACGGTGTAGCGGCAAAGCTAATAGCGAACGATAGCACACCAGCAGGCTTCTGTTTAATTAGTAGGAACCCATTTCCCACCACTTGTCATCCTCTGGCGCAGCCGCCATGGATTTATTGTTGGTCCACAGACATTGATTATTGGATTCTACTAATTGTTTGCCTCCGCTTGATTAACAAACCTGTGTTTTCTCCAAAGTCCAGCTCAATAGCTGCCTCTGAAGGCAAAGGACCCCCACAACCAAACGGCTAACACTGACAGGGTTGATTGCTAAGGAGAACCGCAGAGGAGCTACAGGATGATCTGTTATTTTAGCGTCGTTGTTTCCCACCAACGAGACACCTCATTAACGAACTAAGGGAGCCAGTGCTTGGTGAATGGTGCCACACACAGATCAGTGTATGGGGGGCCCCCTGTTGCTGATGCATGCAGGTGCACTGTGTTTTGGGGATTCCTGTCCAGATGATGGATGAGAGACGTGTGCATGAGGCATTGCCGGCATGTAAAGAATTTGACTCGCAGGCCTGTTTTCATTTCTCTGTCTCTCTTTTTCGAGGAAAGTCATGGGGTGGAGGGGGGGTAAAGTATCACAGCTGTGGAGGAGTAGATGCATAATGATGAGGGGGAGGTGCAGAAGGGGTTGATGGAGAGCCTTTGGAGCAACTCGGGGTCACGCTTTTGGAGCTCAAGGGTTTGTAGAAAGTGAGGGGATCGCGAGGTGGGAGGCAAGTCGATGTATCTCCTTCCATCAGCCCGCCCCGACTCATGTCAGACCTTTACCTTCCATTAGGAGCCTTTCACAGAGGCAGGGCTGGTTATTTGGCCTTCCCTCCGCTCTCCCACGACCCTGCTCCAACTCCAACCCCAAGAGAAAGTGTTTTAGTCCCCAGGAAGAGTGAGAACAATTTGCTGCTTGTTCCGGTAAGTTGTTCTGTTTAATTCCCAGAAACAACCGCGTGACCCTTTTCTCTTTCCAACGCAACACAGGGCCGATGAACTCTCGGTAACGCAGGATGTTGCTTCACTCCAGCTGACTTTAGCCTTCTCCTCGCCAGTTTTCCAGTTGTTCCTATCTGATTTTGGTTGTTGCACGAAAACATGAAGCCAAGAAGTACAACACCTCGCCAAAGTATTCTCTTTAAAAGCCTCCATGTGTTTCCCCCTTGTAACTTTCTTCTTTGCTCTTGGATGTCTTAATCGTTTTACGGTCACATGCTTCTTGTTAAGGGGAACCGCTTGTTTGTTTTGTTAATGGAGGAAATCAAATGAATCCAACTGCTGTACTCTTTGAAAGTCTCCCAGCGAGGGCTGGATGCCTCCATCTAAATGGAGCGGTGATGCAGGATAGCCTGGAGCGAGGAAGGACGACCTTTTACGCTCGCTGCCACTCTGACAGCTAACTTAAGGCTCGCAGTCTGCCACCTGCTCTTTACCTTTTTCCTTGTCCATCCGTTTGAGCCGTGAGCTCCGGGACGCCGCGGTAGAGGAGCAGCGAGGTCTACTTAAAGGTAATTTATTTCTGCTGTCACTTTGTTGGGTGAAGAAGAAGTGACACACGCGAGCTGGTTGTTTATGAGGCCTGGCTAAGTGCTGGCTGGGCTGCTTTGCTCTGAGGAAGTTGGCTCTCTGTTTAATTCATGTCCTTGGGAGGCGCATTGCTTTGTGGCATCGTGTGTGGCAGGCGAGCTAATGAGAGGTGAACCTATCTGCTTCTTATTCTCCATCTGTTCCCTGCGTTCTCACACTTTTCGCGCACTTTTTTTTACCCTCCCCATTTCTTTCTGATCTGTTACCCTTCCTCGTCCTTTTCTTTCCCCCACCCATCCATCCCTTTCTCAGCCCTGTAATCAGAAAAGCACACAGAAATCTCCTCTCAATCGCCCACAGCGTGCCCCGCTCGTCTGGAATGGAAACATCACGTTGCGCCAAATAAATCCGTCAGACCTTTGACAAACCCCAAATGGGACTGCCGATTTCTCAAAGCTGTCCCGTTCATCAGTTTGATTCATCTTCCCAGAGATGGAAGACATGCATTCTTCTCATGTCATGGTTTTCTCCACCCTCCCGCCCCGGCGCTCCTACGTTAACGGTCAGTGAGCTAGCTAGCTAGCTAGCTGGCTAGCGGGGGGGAGGTTAGGTCACCGCATTCAGTCTCCAGCGCTTTGAAAAGAAAAGCAGTTCGTTGCAGCGGCTCTGAGCTCTAAAACACTTCAGGAAAAGACGGACGGCAGCAGGACGGGGTGAGCCGAGACGCCGACCTCTCTCCGCCACCTCGGCTGGGCCGCATCCTGCTGTATACCTTTTTGTTAAAGCGCCGTTTTAATTGACACAAAGAATAAAAGCGCCCTGGTTATCTGGCGGCCTGCTCTTGTTTCATGTCAATTGGGTTCACCCCTCCCTCCTGTTCGCTGTCCATCATTCCTCTTCTGTGTCTTTGCTTCTCCGTGATTGTCTCTGTGCTTCTGTTCCTCTCTCTCTGCCTCTCATTCAGCTCAAACCCTTTCCATTCCCCACTGATTGCTTGTGTTGTTCCTCCCTTCCTCTTTCCTCCACGTCGGGTTATTTACATCTCCCCGTTGTCTCACTCGTCTCCCGACTCGTCTCCCGACTCGTCTCCCCCCTCGTCAGAAGTTGTATACGTTCGCTTCGTGAATTATGAAGCGAAGAGCTCAAGCAAACAATATAGATTCAGTTTGGGAAACAAAAAGGTTATTCAAAAGACGGGCACATTGCTGCACAAAGGAAATGAAGTTGTCTCCACTCTGAATAATTTACATTTTTGTAATGAGTGTTCATAAATCGTGAGCTGAACATGATCGCAGCGATCAGATGATTTGTACATTTTGAACACGAGGCTATGAATATTTTTGAGAACACGAATGATGATGGCAGTGTGTCATAATGGATCATTTCGTCGGGTTTGAATGCAAAATAAGGAGAATTTAGAACTTTTAAAAGTGTAAAAATTGAAAGTATATTTGTTTGCAGCAAACCTGCACATTGTTTTTTTTTTTTTTTTTTACATAACTGGTAATAATATACTTTTCCTTAGCAAAAATGTGTAATAATATATAATGGTTTAGAAAGTATATAGTGTTTAAATATGGCACCTTCAACCCTCGTGTTGTGTTGATGTTTTTGTTGCTCAGCAGGTGTTGTGGGTCTGTTGGACCCGCTGTATTTATCGGTTTTTAATTCAACACAATCAAACACTGGTTAATAATTTAATAATGCACGTCCACAATTTCCAGACTTTTATGGGCCCTGTGTGTAGTATAAATGTGTATTTAGGGGTTACGCTGTGCGGTCCATGAACATTTTATCTGATATATGTTCTTCGCAAAAAATGAGCCGAGGCCGATCATCACGCGAGGGTTTTAAATATGTTTAATAGACACAGCGTCGCAATATCAGTTGCTGTCTTTTTTGGAAAAGCCTACAAACCAGCAACCTGCAGCTTTGGCACCCTCCGTCCTGAGATGTGCCATCATCCATCTGACATCACAGACTGTGGGGAAGCTCTCTCTCTCTCCTCGTCCTCTGCTCTGCACAGAGAAGCTCCTTCGACACCACGGCGGTATGTGCTTCCTGTGTTCAGGCCCGTGAGCCCTGAAAAAAGGAGAGTAATACATTTCCACGTCTGTTAAGATAGCGCTCTGCCTCAGTACTGTGTGTTCATCCTCTCCACCGCGGCCATGAGCAGGTATCTCAAACATGACTGCGAGCAAACTTCCCCCCCCTGTGATAGGAAGCCGGACTGACAGGAGACAGATAAATGGAAAATGTACTTTGCTTTTCAATGGAACCGTGAACAACCAGGTCTGTGGATTACTTTCACCGAGTGTGGACAAGAGCAAAATATGGCTTTCTGCTTCGGATCGACATTTTATATTCGGACACGATATCTGCTGCTGGTGACGAGAACAATAGCGCTTAATAACATGCTTCACATAAGTCCTTGTCTTCATATATTGCAGAAGAAATGGCACGTTAAAAGATGTGATGAATTCCCTTGCGTAGCCGTTCTGTCTGTAGGTATGTTTCTTTCTATACGTCACCTTCTAAAAATATCTCTTAAGTGCACAGTCTGTCATGGGACCCTTTATACAAATGCAGACCCACTTAACATTGATAGTCACCCGGCGGGTATAGGCTATTTTTTTAGAGTGCTTCTCCCTTTTTTCCACCCTTACTCCTCCCCCTCCTCCCTCCACCTCCTCGGCTTGTTGTCACTCCGCGATGTGACTTTAACCTCTGTGCAGTTTTTCACCGGCGCCCCTTTTGTTTTCATCTATTGTTCTTAAAAGCAATTATGACCATCAGACAGGCCCATTAAATATTTAGCTGCTGCTTTCACTGGCTTCACAGGAGCACCCACCATGGATGTTCAAAGAGCCGTTCTCTGCAGCGGGGACATGCACGGATATTTTGAGGAGCAGTCGCTCAATTTACTTAAAAGCCACAGGGCCGAGCGTGTTCATTTGAAGGGCAACGGTGTGTTTCTTTGTCCTTTTAGATCCTGACCTACAGGACAGACTTGTGTGCCATCATGTGCATGCGTGACATTCACGCGAGCTTCTGTGTGCCGTGTTTACCGCTACACCGCCATTTCCGCAGATTACCGGTCAATATTAGAAAATGCAGTTCTCCAGTTCAACTTGCAGGAAGAATAGGAACGATCGGTTGCTTGAGAGAATAATGAACACGCTCCTCTGCTATCGATTTATCTGGAGACGCTGCGGGACAATAGCTGCGCAAATAATCGTTCCTTTCACCGCGGCGTTGAAGACACTTCGTCCGCCGCACCGTGTCACTTCCAAGATGGCGGCTCGGCAGCACGTCTCTCCACCCGTCAGCGTCGAAGCATCGATCCCCATCCCTCCAAGTAACCTCCACTTCTCCTTCCAGCCAGCACAGGAGATTGAGGAGCACAGGAGCTCAAACTGGATCCTCATCTTTCAGCTGGATTGGATACGCTGGACCTTCTCCTTCTTGTAGTTAGCAGCTCATATTATCTGCTCAGCCTCTCCTAGCAGACCTGTGTGCTCCCTCAGGACTGGAAACCCACTGCTGTCACCCCACTCTTCAAGGGAAGCAATATCTTAAGACCTGAACTATAACATACATAGTTCCATCTTGTCTTTTCTGTCCAAAAGTAACACCTAACGTATGAAATGACATCATACGTCCCATCGATAGGAAAGACTGTGTGGCTGTGTTGAAGGCGTTTGGGTGTGTGGATCGTGTCTTTCTGCTTTGACAAGCTCAAGGAAAAAGGACTTCCAGAGGGCGGTCTTGCGTGGGTTAACAGCTACCTTTCTGGACGTGTACAATCAAGGGTGTCCCTCAGGGGTCCATTCTGGGTCCACCCTTATTTAAAAGATACCTCAACAACAGTCACATCCGTTTCAATGCCGATGACATCGTCTTCTACGCATCTCCTCGCTGCACGCCGCTCTGACTCGACTGCATCACAGCGTCAATAGCATCCAACGTGTCTTAACCTTCAACTTATGTTATACACGAACAAAACAAAATGTTTTTTTGCCCTCTCGAATGATCCTCTCTGGATGAATCAGCTCCAGTTTGTTGATTCTTACAGATACTTGAGTATCTGGCAACTTCACCTTTAACATCAACACACTGCTTTCTAAAGTCAGATGAAGAACTGGTTTCCTGTGACAAAGCATTCTTTATTCTCTGCAACATGAACAACTAGGATGCTTTTGATGTGTCATTTCATTATTCTTTGAACATCAGTTCTTGTTGTTTTTCAATCCCTTATGTTCCTGTTTTTTTCTTCACAATTAAGATAAAGTAAGAGACAGACCCGACAAGATGTGATGTATTTATAATACCATCTGTATATTTCATTACTTCAACTTATGTTCAGCATTCAAGTGTTTCGTTTGAACAACGAGCTGTAACAGAATCGTTCACCTGAAGAGCTGCAACGTGTCCTGTTGTCTCATCTGTGATTATTCAGAAGGATTTACTCCACTTTAGCAGTCAGGGGTCCAATGCCTTGCTCAAGGAGATCTCAAGAAGAAGCTCTGAAGGGATTCAGGTCATAACTTCATACAGTTGCTCAGGTAGTTGTGTGTCAAGTGTGTTCAACAGCAAAAACTGCCAATCAATCCTTTTTCAGTAAAACAACATGTCATGTTATCATGTTCCAGCTTATAATGCATGTTTACTTTTGTATCAAAGACAACATTTACATTTCATTCACTCATGCAACGTAAAAGTAGTCATTTTAACACGTTTGTGTTCCTAAATGCTGCTGATCTCAGATACAGTTACCAGGAAGTGGTTTGATGCAACGCAAAATACTAACGATACTAATACTACTACTAATAATCTAATTAACATTGTGTTGCATGCTAAGCACCATCACCGCATGCTGTTAATAAAAACACAACATTATAGTCATGATAACGTGGCGCCCTGGGCTCGGTCCTGCAGCCAAACGCAGCTCGACCCGGGACGCTGCGGTGGAGCTCGGTCTCTGTTAAAAAAAATGTGTGCACCACAGTGTCCGACCTCCCGTCGCTGCGTCAGCCTGACGTCTCACTTCATTCATCTTATTTTCCTGCTGGACATCAGACGGCTCGGTGCAACAGCCTCCGGCCTGAGCCGGGTGAGCTCAGCTCGGCTCCTGAGGGCGTCAACCCGCTTTTAGCGGCGTTTATTCTGGCAGATGAAGTCATAACCAGATCAAACATTTCTGCAGCTGACTTGAAACCTGAATTGTTCCTTTGAGCTGATGACATTTTATTTGCTTGTGTCGTTGTGAGTGTCGGCATGACAAACAGCTTGTGGTGCATGTTTATAACATGTTGTGCATTGTTCTACGAACTAAAACAGACCATTTCAGCTCTTCCTGAGGTTGGATAATATATATGATATGATATAATCTGAAGCTTTACAGCGTTAAGGCTCAAGATGACATCACTGGTTCTGGCTGACATGACAGCAAAGAGACGTGTTTTAAAGACGGTGAAGAACATATTCACACTTGTGCACAAGTGAGGGATGTTAATGGATGGAGGTCCTTGTTCTTCATGGTTATAGCAGCAGCTGGAGAGATAAAAGTGACATGTGTGTGTTGATATGTGCTCGTATGGGCCGGCCAGCTAACACCTCTCTGAGTCTTTGCCTAATGGCTGATAATGAAGAGGACATATTTGCAGAGATGACATGTGCATGTCCTTTACTGGACACACACACACACACACACACACACACACACACACACACACACACACACACACACACACACGGAGGCTGGGCTGACTGCCCTTCAGAATACCAAGACATTAATCTTTAAATGACTGTTGCCTCTTCCCCAAGACTTTCAATCCATTAGTGGCCACATCTTGAGATGGAGAGAGATTGCCATGAAGAAGAAGAAGAAGAGGAAGAAGAAGAAGAAGAAGAAGAAGAAGAAGAAGAAGAAGAAGAAGAAGAAGAAGAAGAAGAAGAAGAAGAAGAAGGCAGAGAGGATGCAGGCAGCGTCCGTGTGTGTGTGTGTGTGTGTGTGTGTTTGTATGTGATGAGGGTGAGGTGATGGAGAGAGCGCCACGGAAAGGATGATGTCAATGATAATGGAGGATGAGGACAGAGAGAGAGAGAGAGAGAGAGAGAGAGAGAGAGAGAGAGAGAGAGAGAGAGAGAGGATCTATCGCCTCTTCGACCACTAACTGTTGGTTTGTTGGAAGTATGGAAGTAGTTTCTCTCTTCAAGTTTGTCTTGTATGTCCCGCCCTGCAGTGCACGCGGTGGGCAGTTAAGTGGTGGGCAGCTTGGTAGGAGATTTGGCGTTTCTGGGCCATAAAAATGTATTTAATAACAGTAAAAAAAAATTATAATTTATATCCACTTTCCTGAAGGTCAAGAGAGAACTTAAACACTTTAAACGTTGTATTTCCACGCCTACTTTCTTCTCCATCTCTGCTCATCCACATCTGGATCCTTCCCTCTCCTCCGTCTCCACACCTCGACTTTCTTTCTCCGACCTTCTTCTCCACCGACCTCCATCACATCTCACCTCTCTCTATCTCCTCTCTGCTCATGCTCTTCCTCCACATCTGCTTTTTAATTTATCCATCAGCCCTCTCACCTTCCTCTCTCCCTCTCTCAACATCCTGCTTTGTTCACTTCTTCCTCTTCATCTTTTCCCTCTCCTACCACTTTTTTCCTCACCCTTCTTGTCTCCTCGTCACCACTCGTGCTCCCATTGTCCTCCTCTTCTGCCTCCGAACATATCCTCTCCTCTCCGTCTCTCTTTGCCTTCCATCACCCTCGCCCCCACCTGCTTCCTCCTCACTTTCACCTGTCTCCTGCTCCCTCCTTTCCATTCTCTCTCTCCCTCACATCCTCCCATCACCCCGTCTCCCTTCCTCTGCTCCTCCAGCGGTGAGCTATAGTGACTCTGACATCATTACCCTTGTTGTGACAGCTTTCATTTGCACCCTGTGGACCTATACATCAGCCTGACTGATAGTCCGGGGCCGGCGGGGCCCCGCCCACACCGGGACGGAGTAACAGACAGAACGGTCCCAAAAACCACTCCAGTTCGGGTACCACTGGATATTTTTCCATTACCCTTTTGTGACATGTCAAACTCAATGCCTGTTCAGAACATGCCCCAGTCTCTGGCTTTGCTTGAAGGAACAATCTGTGACAGGTTTGTTTTTTTTTCTTTCTAAATAAATATACACTGCGAGCGAAGAAAGGAAAGAAGAAGGATGTAAAACTAGGAGTTTGATTGACAGGTGATCGCTGGAAAGTGATTTGCATGCAAAAGGAAAAGCGTAACAAACAGGAAATGATTAAATGTGACATTTAGTCTTAAACTAGTCGTTTGTCTTAATGCGAGAACAAATGTCTGTTGCAGAGGTTTTGTCATGTGATGAATTGTTTTTCTGTCGGTTGAATTCCTGTTTGAACAGGTTCACTAATCATATGCTGAGTCCTGAAATGTCATCATATTGACGGAGTTTCAAGGTTATTTCAACACTATTTACAATCCAACCGAGAAGATTTCAACACAACGCTCTTACAGTTCACACATGCACAACTCTCTGTATAAATCTCCTGTGCTTTTATTTTGAAGGGGATTTTTTTTTTTAAGTTAAGATGGACGTTTTGGTATTCAAACGACTATAATGGTAAATGGACCCGTACTTGTGTAGCACTTTTCTGGTCTTCCGACCACTCAAAGTGCTTTAACACTACATGACATCGTTCACCCATTCACACCCTGACGGGAGGAGCCGCCATGCGAGGTGCCACATCAGTATCATCAGCCATTCATACACCGAAGGCGCAGCTATGGGAGCTTATTTTGGCTATCTCAAGGATGCTCTGCCTTGATTTTAATCCAGAACACCAAGTTGAAACAGACTTTTAAGTTTAATTTTTAGGGGAAAATATCGCTTAACATGTGTCAAGAGGTTCGTCGGATGTATCCGGTCTTTTTTCAAAATAAAACTTTTTTTTTTTCAGTGGTTGGGGGACCACTGGTCTAAAGTATGTATTCCTTTTCTATAAATTAGACGTCTTCCAGTCAACCCGAAGCCGTCTCCCTCTCTGTGAATCCAGCCGGTGCATCAACAAAACCTTCAGACGGCTCGCAGCCGCATTGATCTGCGGTCGTATTAATGTGCGGCTTATAAGCTGGCGGGCGTCCTTTGTGGCCAGACAAAAATGAATCCACTTGAGTGTGGAGCTTTTAATGGTCAAACTACCCTGTTCTTTCACAACGGAACAGATCCCGATCACATTCATTCATTTGCGCCGACCGGGACGCTTGGAAAAGGACCATTAGGGAAGAATCAGAAGAGCTTTCATTTTACAGGCGCCTGGACCCCCATCAAATGTAAAATGGAGATATTTAAAGAGAGGCATTGTGGGAGAGGTTGGAACATAAAACTAAGTGGTGCACAGTAGAAATCCTGCATCACAATATTCTTGTCATGATATAACAGGATTGGATTTTTCGGATTTCTTATTTCTTTTTTTTTTTCCTCCTTTTAAATTTCGCTCCCTTTATAAATTACCTTGGGATATTATGTGTTTTTGTCTGTGGAGAACGTAATTATCACGGTGCAGGCTCTCAATAGTAAATCCTATTTCTAAAATACTTACTCTTGAATTTCACGTCGCAATTATGTTCCGAATTAAGCTTTTTATTTTCAATTAAGCCCTTCATAATTTGCTCCTGTGAGCTCAGTGACTGAGACAATCCAATGAGTTCAACACCTGGTAATGACTTATGGTTAGCTCTGGTGATGGAAGATGGAGTGAATTCAGGGGTTTTTTCCCAGACATCTGTGTGTGCTTAGCGTGCTGTGAGGCTGTCTGCAGGCTCAGCAGGGGGTGCTTATTAATAAAAGCTCGCTGTCACGGCATTTAGACAATACCGCCATACCATTAGCCGAGAAAGGACTTGAGCTCGTGCCTTTATTTTGTGTACACTCTCCGCTGTACATTGTGTGTCTGCGCATATTTCTGGTCGTGCGCTATGGCGTTGCACGCTAGCCTATAGGTTGTTTGTGCACTTTTGTGCGAGTACACACACCTGTGAGCCTCTGCTGGTGCGTCTATGTGAGCGCTGCAGAAAGTGACTGACCACACAGAGGGCACATTAATCATTCTGGGTTTTTTTTTCCTTCCCTGCGCCTCGTGCGGCGTGAGTTGAGGCCTGATGGATGGCTCGTCTCTCGGCCTGGATTCCAGCAGGAAGGCTGCGGCCTATCGACCGGCAGGAGAAGCCTTTGGGGAATCCCCAGCTTACCCCGAACAGCCCAAACGCATCGGACACTGAGTGCGGCTCCAAATGTATTTATTCTACAGACGGCGGATGCGGCGTCCCGTTCTTAAAGCGACAGCGACACGGTCCAACAAAAGGCAGCGTTTTAGTCACATGGTTTCATGCCAGGCTGTGATTCAAGTATTAAATCTAAACTTACAGGTAATTGAAGGGTTTTGCACCACCTGAAGGTGCAAGATGCTTTTTTTTTTTGGCGTAACCCTGAACAGTGAATTACAATAATCCAAACAAGATTAAATAAACGCACGAATGACCTTCTCAAAACTTTTGAGATGCTCCTCAGCTGATAAAAACATGATGGAACAAACCTCGTGACCTACTTTATATTGAAATGTCTCTGTCAGATTGAATAATGAGGTTTCTGGCAGCAGGTTTAACATTTGTAGACAAAAATGTACAGAAATAGGGTTTAATTTTGGGGGCTGAGGATAATTATGTTCTATTTTATTTAATTAATTTGATGATGGAGACAGATCCTCTGAATTAGAACATGATTTGTTGGTAAAGTGTCACAGTCTGGGTCTGGAAGCAGATTATTTAGTCTGAGTTAACAATCCATAATACTTTATACATACATATAAACATACTTTGTCTTATTATTGCTCGTGGTATTATTGAACTAGAGAAAAATAAGTTGCACTTCTGAAGATATTTCACCGTAACGTTGTGGCATCAGTGCAGATATAATATAATATAATTATAATTTTATTTATAAAGCACATTTCACAGACAAAGAAGTAACAAAGTGCTAAAAAAAACACAGTAAAAAACACATTAAGACAAATAAGCAGGTGTTAGGTGTTTAAATGTTTACTTTATATTAAATGCTAATGAGCCAACACTATTTGGGTTGAGAATGAAGATCATCTCCGAGCGTTGGCGTCGTCTTTTGTGTGTTTTCAATAAAGTGTAATAACACAAATGAGTCAAAAGTTCACATGAGTTTCTTCAACATTTTGGTGAAAATCTCTTCACATTTCATTCAGTCTACCCACAATTCCCTCCTGAATAACTAACCCAGATACGCCGTCATACCACATTTATTCTCTTTAGTATAACCTCAAAATCAGAACCATGTCATGTGCTTTTCCTCCTTCCTAATAATTCCCTCTTCCATAACGTCTCCCTGCTCATTATTTTGTACTTTTCTTTGCGTGGTCTTTGCGTCGCTCATCATCGGGCATCTTCATGTTGTTTTTAGTGATACATTTAATCCACGCAGGCGTTTTTTTTTTAGAAACAAACACCAGAAAACGCCGCTCGACGCCCTGATTGCAAATGTTTTCCCTCTGCAAAACCATAATGGATAATCTATAGGACGTGACGCTGATTGTCCTCCGTCCCTGTTTGCTCTGCTGAGCAATCACTTTCAATCATTACGTACTTAATCACATTCTCGTGGCGATGTTTTGCTGTTGATTTCCGAGTAACTTCAACGCGGCCGCCGCGGCAATCGTGGGAGATACACGCAATTTGTGTGTTGACGCTCGATGTCGGCGTTTAACAATTTGCACATTCAAAACCACGGCGAAGGAATTATCCATGATGTGCATGACAACGTCTCCGGTATAAAAAGTCAGACGGCGTTCGGCGATCGAGTTACGGAGTTGTTGACTTTTTGCGATATACTTTTCGTTCCCTTTCCTGTGTGTGTGTGTG
The DNA here is from genome assembly GCF_023055335.1 of Clinocottus analis. Lineage (NCBI taxonomy): Eukaryota > Metazoa > Chordata > Actinopteri > Perciformes > Cottidae > Clinocottus > Clinocottus analis. The sequence continues at coordinate 9,116,622 of NW_027175965.1, forward strand.
TGTGTGTGTGTCTCTTCCTAAATCAAGAGAAAATAGAGTGCAGCCGGGTCGGGTTGCCGAGCGGCCCGATGCTCCTGTTTGACCTTCGTTGGGATCGTTCGCGGCACCGGTTGCTCCTCGTTGTGTGACGATTAATAATGCAGGGATGGCATTCGCTCCCCTCCTTGTTCCTGAGGTGAGAGAAAGAGAAGGAGACAAGGAAAGGAGGCCAGAGGCGACCCTGGTGTGTGGAGAGAGGAGTTTTTGTATCGCGAGTGTTTTGAGAGAAGAGAAATCAGAAAGAGGAGTTAAAAAAAAACACCTGAGAGAAGAAATGCGGTTGCAAAAAAAAAAAACTCGTGAAAAGAGCCGAGGAAGAAAGGAAGTAATTCACAGATGGACGTGACTGCAGCTCACCTCTCCGGCGGCTTCCTCCCTTCGCCTCAGTAACTCAGCGCTGTCATTCAGCTCACCTTGGTGCGAGAGTGGAGGGTTTCTTTGCGGCTGCCAGTTGTTCTTGGCACGCGAGCGCGAGGGAATAAACCTCGGCGCTTTCATGATGAGGCTTTTAGCAGATGTCTGACGAGCGGCGCGACGAGACTTCGATCTCTCAAGGACGCCGTGCCTTTGGGATCGTCCGCTGAGGGACGCGATTGTGTTGGTCCGCGTGAGAAAATCTGATTTTGAAAATATCAAATTAAGGTCGGAGATGTTTTACGGATACCTGGCAGGACATGTGAGACGTTAACGCTGAGATCGCAATCCAGAAGCAGACTATAAGCGTTATAAATATATATAAATATCAGTGTTTACAGGACCCGGCCTTCATGTGAGCATTAGCACACACAGAAGTCTGATAGCTGCAGTCGCGCTCGGCCTTCATTGTGTAGGTAAATGCTTCGTGACACACGCGTGTGTGAATGCACACTGACACAATTGATCGTGGCAGTCTGGGTCGACGTGTCCTGAGAGCAAAGGGATCGCCGTCTAGATTTCCAGGAGGAGATGAAGGATTTCACCCCCGGGACGCCTCAGCGTTCACTGCCGAGCCGGACGGGCTGGAAAGCAGATTAGCTTGTGGATCACGTAGCGAATGCTAAACGTTAAGGAACAGAAGTTACTTCCAGTAAAAAAAAAACAGCAGGTTGGCTGTTGGTATTGTTTCAAAGGGACTCGAGTTTGAGTTTGCATCGCTGGTTAATATTTCAAAATATAGCATATCGGAATATAAGTGAGAAATAGTAACATTAGATAGATAGATATATGGATGGATAGATGATACTTTATTGATCCCTTAAGGGAAATTCAGGATCCAAGTAGCTTAAGACATCACACAAACATAATATATACACACACTCACTACACACGGATTGTCCGAAACATTTAAAACACACATTATTCGAAGTTGAGTGAAAAAAAAGTTGAATTAAAACACAAAAAAAAAACAGTTTAAAAAAGATCTGTGCAGCAGAAGAAGCCGTGAATCCCATTATATTCCAGTACATGCGTCATAATCCATACCATAACGACGTGGATTAAACGACGTTGTGATTCAGTCGTCTCCACTCTGGATAATCCCGAAAACAATCCTTAATCTGAGGTCCTCCAGGTGTTTGGCTCCGGGTTAAACACCTTGTTCCTCCATTGATCTTTTTGTTCCAGTGTTCGTCGGTGTGGCCGGCGTATTAACTTGATTGAAATGTGGCGGCGGGTACAAGAGGTCGAAAGCAGGGGTTAACAGCTACTGTGATTAAGTCTCATTGTCACCCAGCGTGCACACGCACACCTTAAGAATCACGCCGCCGGGTTTTTCCTCCCAGGTTTGAGGCGACGACGACGATGCAAAAACCCTTAAACGGCCTCTCGTGCCGACGCCCGCTGAGGCTCTGAATGCAAATGGGTCCGACTCTCCATTCAAGTCCATCAGCACATGTACAAGCACACAAAAGCGGACACAAAAAGCATTCACACACACACACACACACACCTAGCTCGCTCAAGGTCAGGCGGCGTCGGTGAGATAAAAGCGTCGGTGGAGGAGTCTGAGATAACATCACGTTTCAGCCCGACATGAAACACCAGCGCAGCGATGTATTTAGGCTACGTGTTTATTTATACGGGAGCTTTTTCTTTCTTTCTTTCTTTCTGTCTTTTCTTTTTTTTTTTACGAGAGCCGGCCTTCTTTTCATGATATTGAGACAAATTGCGACGTGGCCATGAAAGCTACTCTGCTGATTAACTCTTCGCGGATGGCTTTTTATCTGTTGGCATTTGATGTACGACATCTTTGTGAGGGCTTCGGTCGAATGCAATCACGGGCTCTTTCATTGCACCCCCCCTCTACACACACACACACACACACACACACACACACACACACACCATCCCTCAGATTGCCTGCTCGTTCTCGAGGGAGGCCATCCTTCAGAAAATATTGACTGTTGGACAGTGAGCGCCTGCGTGTGTATTAGGAGGGTTTCTTTAGAGAGAAATTGCAAATGCCTTTGTGTGTGTGTGTGTGTGTGTGTGTGTGTGTGTGTGTGTGTGTTGTGTTGTGTGTGTGTGTGTGTGTTGTGCCTGTCCGTCTCCATGTACTAATGGAGAAATAGGAGGAGAGAGCCCGCCACAGGGCAAAGGTCACTCGTCTTGTAAAAGGGAGAGAGGAAATTCCACTTTCCTCGATACACACTCCCAAACGTACGCACTCTGCTGCGTGTGTGTGTCTGTGTGTGTGTGTGTGTGTCCCTCTCTATTGAAAGTCCACGTCTACACACACGAGACGCTCTCCAGCGTTCAGAGAGTCGCTGCTCGGCGGTTGAACTCTTCTTTTTCAGCGCCGCTCGTGAGTTGAAAGACGGAGGTCGAGACGTCGCCTCGTCTTCGTCCTCCTCTTCCGTTTTTTAGCTTTTCAGTTGTTTTTTTTCTTTCGCTGAGCGACGCGGCCGCTCACTTTACCCACAATTCCCTTTTGACTCACCTCTGGGGGTGGATAGGCTCCTTTGGGTTCTTACCTTTCCAGCTTTAAAGTTAAAGCATCATCGGGGCGTCATGTTTGTACTATTTTAAAAGGAAAAAGCGCTTTGAGTGGTGCTGCTCGTCTTCTCGGGTTCTCAGGTTCAGGACCGTCCGTGAGCTTTAAGACGTCCGTTAGTTCTTTGCTGAATAACCAAAATATCTCTCTGAAAGGAGTTTCCTTACATGGTTAAAGATTATGCTGCCGTCCAAAGAGCCATCCAGCTTCCTGGAGAACGCCTGCAGGGATCTTTGTGATGTCCTGAAGGTCCGTCTGTCATTGATGCTCCGCTGAATATGAAGTGACAGTAATGTGAGGAGGGTCAAGGGGGAATCTATTGTTTGGTTTAAGGTTAGAAAAGGGTCAAGTTGTGGTTGTGCAGGAAAAGAAAATGGAGTTGGCATCTGGCCGTCTTGGGTTGCAGCAACGCAGCAACGCAACGTCTGAACATGAACATGTTCTCACTGCTTCTCCAGTGCCAGCGACAGACATTTAACAATGAATTATTACTCAATTCAAGCTTAAATTTGAGCGATTGTCTTTCTGAGGAAAACAGATTTGGACAAGGTGCAAGGAGATTATTGTTCAGGAGATTATTGTTGATTAGATTATTGTTAATAGGCTTTCAACATGGCGCTCAAAGGCCCGTTATGTTGCAAAGGAACCTCAACTGCAGGATCAAGGTGTCCTAACTGTTTGACTATGTTTTATATATTTTTTAAATGCTTGTAAATCCCAATATTAGAGTTAATTAATGCTTCATACACTCGTCATTGCTCTCCATCTATGGAGGTAGATTTGTGTCTTTTTTACCCGAGCAAATTTCTTGTTTTTTAAGTAAATTATCTCCAAATCTTTGCTCTCAATTCAGAATATTGCTCAAAAAAAAAACCCTGTCAAAAAACAACAACGCTAAACTAAAATTTGCTCTCAAATAAATAATAACAAAGCTCTAAAAAAAAGATTGCTCTCCAAAAAACGCTGTAAAAAACAAAATTGCTCTAAAAAGAAAAAAAAAGAAAAAATGCTCTCAGAACTCAAATTTGCTCTAAAAAAAATGCAATTTTTTTTTTTTTTTTAAATAATTAAAAAAAAATCTCAGAACTCAGAAAACCTTTAAAAAGACATTTAAGAGGAATTTTTTTTTGAGTTTTTTTTTTTTTAGACCGTTTGTTTTTTGGGAGTAAATTTTTTTTGCAGAGCGTTTTTTACATTTTTTTTTTTAGAGAGAGCAATTTTTAAAATTGAGAGAAAAGATTTGGAGCTAATTTACTCACAAACAACAATTTTTCTTGGGTAAAAAAGACACACATCTACCTCCTTACCCGCCCTTGAACAAACCCGCGTGACTCTCTGTGACCTTGAGCTGCGTTCAAGTGTAAAAAGATGGACGGATACACGAGGTGCTCGGGGCCACGAGGCGGACGCGGTTCAACCGGAGAGACGGTTTCATCTCCTGAGACGAGGCCTCAGACAGCTGGAGCCCGTTTTATTTTACAAACGCAGTCGCCGGCTCGCACACATTAATCCCGGCAGCGCTGCGAGCTTTCTGCCTGAATGACAGTAATTATCACTTCAGTCTTGACGTGGAGACGCCGACACTGTTGATGTCTTTGTTGAGACTGAAGCGAGCGCCCTGACTCTCGCCCACGCAAACATTACACCGACAAACACAGTTGTTTGGCCAGATGTGCATTTAGTTTGTGTGTGTTTGTGTGTGTGTGTGTGTGTGTGTGCTCGCTAGATCAATTACAACAGGTAACAGTCACATTTGCATCTGTTCTGGATTTTTGGGGAGTGATTTTATGCAGAAAGTGTTTAAACATTTGACTCTTTGTCCTCTTTATGGAGAAAAATACAAACTAAGTCATCTTTTTATTTTTTTGTGATCACATTTTTATTGATTTTTTTTAGATATGCAGATAAAGAAAAGAAATGTACAATACATGTACATGAAAAACACATATTCATATAAATAAAAAAGGAATAAAGAATAGAAATAAGAAATAGAATAAAATAAAAAGACATATGTATACCTACACATACAAATATATGTATATATATATACCTTTGTGTACACACACATCTACATACTCTCAATATATATATATATATATATATATATATATATATATATATATATATATATATATATATATATATATATCTACATATACCCATATACATCAAGTCATCCTTAATGGGGAAAATAACAGTAAAACTGATAATTTCTTATGCAAAAACATCATTAACCGATATAGTTTATAAAAAGACAAAGCACATAAAATATTATATTCATAGTACAACAGTAACCGTCATGCCATATTCACGTCAGGCACTTTTCAAACATGTGTTTCAACTTTTATATGATTTTAGGACAAAGAAAATGACCCAAAAAGATGTTTTGAAACCCTCAGATTATTGAATTTATCCGTCTGCTGCCTCTGGAGGGAAGTGAGCGAGGAACGCTGGACAGGAAACCAAGGTCAAAGCCTCGCGATGCTTTTCCTGAGCTCGGGCTGAAAGCACGTCGCCGTGCAGACGGCGTCATGGAGCAACGCGCTGAAGACGATGTGAGCGTGTCTGGGGGGGAAATCAAGGTCTTGCCCTTTTCCCCGTGCTCTGGGGTAACAGCCTCCGGGGTAGATAATAATGGAGTAATCCTCTTATCTGTTGCTGCTTCCCTCACCCTGCAAGATCATTTTTCTTCTGCTCCGGCGTATCGTTCCACACCGAGCCGCCGCAGAACGCCGTGTTTTCACGTTTCAGTTCAGATTACGCCGGTGAAATGCCAAGAAATTGAGAACTTATTTAACCGTTTTCAGAGAAAAAGTCAACTGATATTAATACTGTTCCACACTGAGAGCCATAGGGCTGCCCCCCCCCCCCTCCTGTACAAGTAAATGAATCATTTAATTGATTCAAAAGCAAGATGAAAATCATTCTTCTTATGGATTTTGGTGAATATGTTCGTGCAGCATTCTTTATTAAAATCATTAAAAGATAAAAACCCACCCAGCAGCTGCCAACACGCCCTGTGTTGCTACACACACACACACACACACGTTGGCACACACACATTAGCGCCTCGGTCCAGGAATGTTGGACGCAGTGTGTGAAAGGTGCCCTGCTGTGCGGTCGGTGACAACGGCTATTTCTGTCCTCGCTCTCAGACCGAGAGACATGATGTGAAGGAGATGAACTCTCGTCACACTGCTAAACAGCACCGAGGGGCTGGAGCACACCTCCCATTAGCATGCTCCCATTAGCATGCTCCCATTAGCATGCTGCCATTAGCATGCTCCCTTTGCTAAGCCTTCAGGCTGCAGCTCAAAGGTCACACGAGGCCCACGAGTCCGAACAGCTGACGCACGGCATTCTGGTTCCATCGCAGTTTTATTTTCAGGGAAGGTCGATGCAGCAGGAAACTGTTTAATGCTGCTTGTTGTACTTATATACTTATATATATGCAATACTTTTATACACATTTACTCATTGTGCAATACTTTTATACACATTTTTACTTATTGTGCAATAATTTCATACACATTTTTACTGATTTTGCAATACTTTTATATACATTTACTTATTGTGCAATACTTTCATACACATGTGTACTTATTGTGCAATACTTTTATACACATGTTTACTTATTGTGCAATACTTTTATATACATTTATTTATTGTGCAACACTTTTATACACATGTTTGCTTATCGTGCAATACTTTTATACACATTTTTACAAATTTTGCAATACTTTTATATACATTTATTTATTGTGCAATACTTTTATACACATTTACTTATTGTGCAATACTTTTATACACATTTACTTATCGTGCAATACTTTTATACACATTTACTTGTTTTATTTAGTGCATCCGTATATTTAATATTCTTCTCGCTGTTTCATTTATGCATTTTGTTTTATTACTGTTCTACAGTTTGTTTATATTGATCTTTATCTTTATTTACTGGGAGCAGTGCTGCTGTAATCCTGTAATTTCCCCACTGAGGGACTAATAAAGGATTATCTTATCTCATCTTGTACCTGCTACTTTTCAGCGCTGCACTCTGCACAAGAAAGTTTTGTGCACTTCCAATGAACACAAAGAGACACTGCTCTGTCCGTAATATTAATTTCAGCTGCTGCTATGAGCAGCTATCGCTCTCCTCTTCAACCAGAAGATGTTTTCTGCTCGTCAGCCAGCTGACTGAGAGATGAACGAGGCCGGTTCCCTCCCTATGCAAACATGTTGATATCCCCCCGCTGTGATGATGGGTTGTAAAGAAAAGTGCCCCGGTGTGATGATAGCTTTTCACTGAATGGCAACACCAGCAACTACATTTGTGTGTGTGTGTGTGTGTGTGTGTGTGTGTGAACAGTCGCTGAAAGGCCTCTCAGAGGACTTCCTTCTCTGTGAATCCAATCCAGCAGCGTCTGACAGGTGATGACTAATTCTGTACAGATTCACACACGTGAAGACCAGGAAGTGCAGAGAGAGAGGACGACCTGGTAAAAACAGCTGTAGTCTGAAGTAAAACGGATGTTTGCTGCAGAGCTTCTCCAGTATTTATGAATCTGCTCAAAGGTCAGACGAGGTGTTGTGACAGGAAGCCCTTCAGGATGGAAATATACAAACCTTTCTTCCTTTTTTTACTGTAAAATGTTTTGTTTCTGTTATTCAGGGGACTTTTTCCTGATCCGATGTCGTACGTGTACAGATGGTAAAATGCCTCCGAGGAAAAATGTATAATTTGAGATTTTTGGGCTGTAGAAAATGAACAGAATTGAAGTGAAGGTGAAAACCAGGTTGTCCTGTTTACTTACAGCAGAAGACATCGCTCAACACAACTACGCCACAGACTTGTGGGACATTTGTAGAACAGAGCGAGTTGTGTACAACAAACAACAACGGCCATTTTCTTCAGCGCTGGTCAAATGACCAAAACGCATTAATACCCGTTCAGCAATATAACTTCATATCAAGAGCAGGGATGACGTCTAATCCCTTCAGATTTGCCCTCCAGGTTTCGGGGCTCTCTATAAATTCTCCGTATCGTGACGCACAACGCGTCCCAGCACTTCCTGGTTGCACGCGGCCCGGCTGCGGTGTCGTATCATATAATAGGATCTAATGGAGGTGGGCGACACGGGGAGACGCATTGTTTGTTGGACGAGGGAGACCGAGGCCCATTCGTCAAGCGGTTATCAGTCGCGTCCCGGTATTTGTCAGAGTCAATAACAAGACGGGCTGCGCATTGACAGACAACGTACAGTGAATCTGTAACACGTCTGCACGTCAGCTCCATATATTATGCCTTGTTTTGGCACAGAGCGGCGGCGGCGGGGGACACGCCAGGCGACAGGAGAGGAATACTAATAACTAGGTCTGCGTAAACAGCAGGAGAGTTTAGACACAACAGCCCCGTCTTCCTTTTTTTTTCCAGAGTGTTTGAAGAACCAATATTGAATTTGGAGATAATGTGGCGAAGATGAAACGCGGGCTGATCAGACGGCTGTTAGCCGCCACTCCTTTAAAGTGCTTTTTCGCTCTCCTCTCCTCTCACATATACTCTTTTAAGTGTATTCATATTGAACGTCGGGAGATACACATCTTTAAATAGAAGAGTGGGTGTAAGGAGGGCACTTGTGGAGGAGGAGGAAGAGGAGGAGGAGGAGGGGGTGCAAAAGAAAAACAAGTTGATCTTTGATGTCTATGTTTTACTTAACCCCGCGAAAGAAGAAGAAGAAGAAGAAGAAGCCTTGATGAGATTCCAGGATCGATAAATCTCCAGGGAGTACACAAAATAAAATACGGGCCCTTCGTTCACTTCCACTTTTTTTAACCTCGTCTTCCCCCCTCTCCCGACGACGAAGAGCCTCTGCTCATTGGCTCCGGTTGCATTTTCCAGCCCCGCCCGCCTGGCAGCCGCTTCCATAACATAATGATTACCGTTTGAAGGAAGCGCCTCCTGGGGACCGGGAAGCGAACGCTGTGGTTGAAAAATGATGTTCCCACACAATTATGTGAGGATATAGTGTAAGATCCTCCCTCCTCCCTCCCTTCTACTCTGCATCTTTTGGTCAGAAACATACTCGCTGTTAGCAGCAGATTCAAAGTTGTGGTTGGAGTCAGCGAGGTGTGCCAAGTATCACAGCTGCGTTCTGCAATCGATGACCTGGCTACGAGAGAGCTGGGATCGATGATGCCCTCCCTGTTCACACTGCAGGCTCCTCTGGTGTTTTTCCTCGTGAGCATGTGCTATCGTCTTGTTTTGTTCTTCCTCTGCTGAGGGAGATTAGCAGCAGCATAATTCAAGACAAGATTATTTATCTATTCACTGCAGATTGGATTGACCGCGAATGCCTTTTTTTCTCAGTCAAATTTGAAAAGAACCGCTCTTGAACATGTTGCTCCTCAGATCAAATTGAAGATGCTAAGCGGCTGTTAGCTTGTGTTTCACGTGGACGCTCGTGGATCGTCGTGATGTCGACGCCGTTGCTTTTAGGGGATTTTCACCTGCACTCGGTCGCACGCTCGTCCTGCAGGAGTCGAGCTCTCGGTTCTAAACTCGTGAGCTCTTGTTTGAATGAGAATTGAGACGTTTGCAACAAGGATCCAGCTCCCCGAAAGGCAGTTGGGGCCGACTGGGAGCGTGTAATTCCCCCTCAGCATCTTTGGTCTTTTTGGCGAGCCGAGAGCTCCAGAGAGCGAGAGCAAGGGGTTGTGGGAAAGCGTCTCCCCGCTCTCGTTCCTCATCCTGCGGCCCCCGGCTCGACTCCGTCGGATAAAGGGGCCACCGGCACGGTCTCCAGTGTTTCAAGTCTGATTAATCCTCTGATTAAGTTAATCCAGCGATGCTTCAATGGAGGGAAGACATCTCCTCACTGGAACGTCTCCAAAAGAGAACCACGTATGTTTCGCTTTTTCCTTTTTTTATTATTATTCCTCTTCATGATTATCTTCACTCTGAGGTTGAGGCCGCTGCTCTTCATCGGGTTCCTCGTCTTACCCCCAAAGTGTTTAAAGTAGACGTCATGAGGCTCGTGCTTCCTCTGTGGATCGCCTCCTGATTTCATTTCAGTCTGATTTCTGTCAAATTGACCTTACGACCAATGCTTTCTATAAAAAAAAAACCCTGTTCGATCGCGGCTCTGCTTATTGTTTAAAGAGGCGAAAGTGAAATGAAAGTCAGGTGAATGCTTTACCTCACATACAATAGGAGCCATTTCCTGATTCATCATTGGAGAATGAGCAATAAATGGCAGGTGTTAATGAAGGTCACATGACACAAAGCTTCCTCTGGGTTCAAAGGGAGGTTGCCTCCTCCTCCTCATCCGGACGCATGTGCACAAACTCAATTATTTCGCTCTCTGCTGCTTAATGATCGGAGGACATTTCCCTCACACAGTGTCTCCTCTCCTACTGTTATTGTAAAGAGTTCCCACCTAATTAGCCTTTTTTGGACCTCACCCATCTCCTAAACTCTCCATGAAGAGGATGAGCTCTGCTGATGTGCAGACCTGCCAGGCGAACCTCTGGTGGATTTGAAAGTGAATTTATTTTTAATTATCGAGCATTAGAGTTGAGCGATAATCCCCTTTTTTCTCTCTGCGTGCCGCCTTTTTGTTCTTCGGGAAAGGACCAAAACATTTGTTTAGTTTATTAATACGTCTGATTTTAAAATGCTGCATACGTGTGGACTGATTCCTGCAGATTTCACCACCAAACGGAGCCGAGTATCGGCCAAAAGTCTGCACGCGCGCCGATGTTCATCGTGTTCATGCACAAGGAAAAAAAAGACCAGCTCGTCCTGCTGGGAGCCGGGTTTTAGCACCTCGAGCCTAAATTTTCTACAAGACAGTCGTTTTTCATGTGACT
>NW_027175965.1:9130000-9172500 GCF_023055335.1 Clinocottus analis
CCGTCACGAAACAGCAACGTCGCTCTTCTACTTCAAGCCCAGAACTCCACCGTTCAGACACACACAGGACGGGGCACGCCGCGACACACACAGGACGGGGCACGCCGTGACACACATGGGGCACGCCGTGACACACACAGGACGGGGCACGCCGTGACACACACAGGACGGGGCACGCCGCGACACGCGGGACAAGTGGGCTCGCCGTGGGCTCGCCGTGGACATCTGGGGCATGCCGTGCACGCGCCATCGACACACGGTCTACACGCCATCGACACGCGGGGTCAGCTGTGGACACGCGGGGCACGCCCAGGACACCGTGGGCACGCCGTGAACACGCCATCGACACGCGGCGGACAAGCCATCGACACACGGGGTCAGCTGTGGACACGCGGGGCACGCCGTGAACACGCCGTCGACACGCAGCGGACAAGCCATCGACACGCGGGGGTCAGCCGTGGACACGCGGGGCACACCATGGACACGCCGTGCACTCTACGAGATGGAAATCTCACAGTCGGGCAACAGTTTGAGTCGCGGCCGTGAACATGTGGCCCGGGAGATGATTTATAATAATTAATCTGCTGTGTCCAGTCCCAACAGCCTTCCTCTCAAACCCCTCCACCAATCCACCACACACACACACACACACACACACGCACACACACACACACACACACACACGCACGCGCACACGCACACACCCCATAGTCAGTCAAGCTTCACAGCTGTGACCAGCTCGGCGCCTTTCCAAACCAATGTCACTGACGTCCCTATCGAAGGACATCGAAGGGGATTTAGTCTCTCTCTCTCTCTCTCTCTCTCTCTCTCTCTCTCTCTCTCTCTCTCTGCTAAACCCCCTGCACCTTCACAATGGACCACACGCTGTACTTTATCACGGCCATCATATCATGAACCATTAACATGAGGGCCTACAATAACATTATTTATGGAGGCGTTAATATTAATATCGACCTGTGGGCTGTCAGGCGAGCTGATTTACTGAGCGCTGGAACGCCGGGCCATGTTCGGGCTGGCAGGTGGACTAATTGAATATCAGTCACCGCATACAGCATGCCGACAGAAGACACTCAGTCACCATTGAACAAGAGCACACACACACAAATGCCCAATCTGTACATATGCAAAAGAAGTGACGCGCATGACCTCGCTCCAAAACCCAGCGCTGAGCGCTACCTGGCGCGTGCAGGTGCACTTCACGCAGGTCAGCTCGTAGACTTTTTCAACCGAGGCCGCGCGGCGGTAATTATGACCGGGGCTCTGCTGAGAGCGCGTTATAATAATGGACGCTTTCGCACTTATCTGCACAAAACAGGCCCCGCTAATGAAACTTCACTCTGAGTGGCTCATTGCTGGAGTGTTTCATCTGAGGACGCCGGCGTTGGAGTGTGCGGGAGGCTCTCTGACGGCGCACAGAGGTGCAGGATTAGCTCGCCGCCGCCGCCGCCGCCGAGAATAAATGAGGCGGCAGGACAAAGTCACTCCGGTGGAGTGTGAGGTTTGTTTTGACGGCAACGCCCAATTCCAGTGGATTTTTTTTGTCAAAAGGTGTTCTACGATGTTTAATCCAGTGCTTTTCAGTCGGAGGACAGAGCTGCCTTCCAACGGGAAAACACACAATCGACTTGCAGCATTTCATTTGGCACAAAACGTTCCTATTTGTTCACATGCTGCATGTAAATATGTTTTACTGGAGAGTCCTGAATTCATCCACACAGATGAAATGAGTGAACAGTGAAAACAGGGACGAGGATTTTTAAACCTCTCATTCCTCAAGGTTTTTTACTGGTGTGCTATGAGGAGATCTTGCTCCTGAAATCCTTGAAAAGTGGCTCTTTCACAGTGTTTCCTACTTTATTGAACACATTTGTGTGCAGGAGAGTTGATGAATGAGACGATGGATTTATTGCAGTGATCTGAGACGGAGCAGTCAATCTCTCTGCATGTTTAAGCTCGTGCTCGTCGTTCATCTGACGGCTATCACATGATAGAAAGAGTCCACGGTGAATCCTGACATGAATCAAACATGTTAAATCTGTCAGATTAACGTTAACTCAACACTGACCTCTAATTGAATCTCCCCTTCATGACATCGTTAGACGGCCTCGTCCGTTTAAACTAGTGTCGAGGACGATAAAGGTACCAAACAAAGGAATGGTACATGTGGACATTTTGGTTTTTTTTTAGTCTTTTGTGGGTCAGGATGTTGCCTGGAGTGCACTGGAATGCATTTGAATGACTAAAGGAGGTTATTATCCAATAAATGTCTCATTATGTCTTTGTCAAAGCCCAAAGGGACCTTGACTGGCGCCTCGGTGTCTCGCTAAATGGCTTTGATATGAAACAGTAATTTCCATGAAGTCGATTCTCTTTTTTTCTACATTTGCATTTTGCAGCATTTAGCCGGTGCTCACAGGTAGCGCCCGGTTCAAGGACGCCGCGGTGAGAGTGCACACGGCTTTTTACAGCCGCTCATCGCGACGACTGGAAGACTCCCACCCATGACATGTACGTTGCATTTCTTTACATTAGGACTCTTTTTGGAAAACACAAAGAGACGATACGAATAAAGCAGCTACACCGACGGAATAGTGTTACTAAGTTTATGCCACGTCAACGGGAGCAAAGACGCTTGAAAGGCAAATCAAGCTCCTCAGAATACGATTCAGGTTGAAGAACTAAAGGACGACTTTGTGACTTTGGCCCCCGTGATGTCATCCAGAGGTCGATGTTGTGGATGAGACGGCAGGAAGAGTCCGTAACTGTATCGCCTCTTCCTGCCCGACGTTGTGAGAAAGCTGTGATTCCTGAGGAAGAGGAGTCGCTGTGCGCCGCCGACAGCTGCCAACAGCTCAAATTCCCTTTCCGTCACATATACAGAAGCGGCACCTCGGCTCTATTGTTTCCTCATTTCCTTTGACTTCCCTCCTCTCTTCCTTCCCCCGATCTGATTTCTCGACTTGTCATTTCCTTTCTCTTCCTATTCGGCTCCTTCTTTTGTCTCCGCCCCCATTATCTCTCCTCTTGTCGTTTCCTCTCTGCTCACGCTTAATTCTCCTCTCCGACTTCCTTCCCTCTTCTGTCTTTTCCCCCCTCGGCTTGTGTTCACCTGTCGTTTCCTCGCTGCTTTCCTCTCCTTCAATTTGTCCCTTCTTGACTCCTCCTCTCTCCTCTTGACTTATCTTCTCCTCCCCTGTCACTGTCTGCTCTCCTCTCTCTCTGAACTCATCCTCCTCCCACTCCTTCTCTTCTTGACATCCCTTCTGATTACCTCAACTTCACATTTCCTGCCCTCCTTTCCGCTCACACCTTCCCTGTGCTTCACAGACGGTGTTTCCTCTTATTCACCCTTTTTCGCTCCACATCCCCTCCTCTCTTCTCTTCTCCTCACTCCGGAGGGAAGATTTGGCTTTTTTTTTTTAATTGCTTGGGTGCATATCAGTCTTTTCTACCTGCAGAAGAGCGAGGAGTGAGGAGGTGAGACGAGGACAAGCGAGGGATCAGGTGCTGCCATGGCAACATTTTTTCACCCAAAAAAAAGAAATCTCTTGACTTTTGTCACGTCAAGGCTGAAGCTATATTGACATTTCTTCATCTGAGGTGGAAATGTGCAGGATTTTTTCTTTCTTCCCTCCCGCCGTCTCTGATAGCACGCCTGTTGACATTTGCACAGAGTAGGTCAGCCTCGTGTTTTCTCGCTTTGTGCTTTTATTTTTCGCGGAAAAGTTTTTTTTTGTGCCTTTTTCAGAAAGCACCCTACGCCGTCACGTTGCTGGAGATAAAAAAAAATTTAAAAAAACAACACAAACCCTTTTTCTGAGCATGCATGTTTTCATTTCCCAGCTCGCCATGCGCCATGATGCTCGGCCATCTGTCTCAGCACGGCGACTCAACTCAATGCCAATATGTTGCAGGGTCATGAGGAAACAAACCGGAGCTGATTTCCACATGAGTGGACGAAGCATAACTTAACCCCTCCTCCTCCTCATCCTCTCCTCAATCCACAGCATAAACCCCACTAAGCGCCACGCTCTCACCTGCATGCTATCGTGAGCACCGCTCCATTATCTCAGATGTTGATTTAATGTGAGCTTTTTTTGCTCCTGTGCTGTCCGGCGAGCGCCTCATTCCGGCTTATTAATGGCGCCTCGCCCGGCCGAGGGAGTGTCTCATGCGACGGAGGAAGCGGTAGTGCAACAGCGTGTGTGCGCTGAATAAATGCTGTACATTAAACAAATTCACCCGCCCTCGTCTTTGGCAGCCGAGCGGCCGGGAGATTGAAGTATTACAGAATCTGCCTCACTTTTTCCCCCCTCGCTCGCTCTCTCTCTCTCTCTCTCTCACTGACACACGCATGCATGCATGCTCGTGTGCATCCAGCCGCGCATGCATTTGTTTGGAGACAATTTCCATTTTTTTTTTCTTCTTCTTCTTCTTTGCAAATTGCTGCCAGTGCTGCTGGCTGTGCAGCCCGGCGCTCTGCAGACACGATGCATGCAGTCCAGTGTCCTCACATGCAAACACGTTCTCATTCAGCTCCATGAGAACGCCGTTCGCCCCCCCGACATGCACTCCCTCACATGTGCACAAACCCAGAGAGGAACACACACATGTAACACACACACATCCATCTCTACTCTCCGTGCTGCAGTCGGTGTATCGGGGGGGGGGGGGGGGGGGGGGTTCCTTCAGCCCGGTGGCTGACACTGATTGGCTGAGCCGGCCCAAGTGGGCTGTCAGAATAAAGGATCAGTTGAGGTAATAATCCTCACAGAGGATGCTGGGAGTCTGTCTACAAGCAGCGTGGAGTCAATGAGTCAAAGACGACTGAGGAGGACGGAAGTCAATAAAATCAGAGATTTGCGGTCGATCATTTCCTTTTTGTATCCTGTCTTATGAACGTACACTTTCATGAAACTTTCTTGAGGAAGTAAGCAGTTTCATTTCCTTCTTTCGTCTTTACGTAATCTGCAAGTTGAGGTTTCAATTTTCGGCGTCACATGGTAAACACCCAGCTTTTAATTGCTGAAAGAAGCAGAGTTCAGATTGTTCTGCCTCGTGGAGAACGATATCACAGGCCGGGCGCTGCGTTTGCGCTGGCTATGAATTATGTGCTCTCATTACTTGCACACTATCTGCATGGTGATTTCATCTCTCAGTATGCAGAACCGCCATACATATTGTATTTTCAAACCCCCCCCCCCCCCACCTCCTCCCGACATGAACTTGAAGTCAAAGCTCTGTGATTCTGAAAACTCTCCTTGAAGAAGCCGTCCGGTGCGATGCGGTGAAGCCGGCTGTCGATATGAATTGATCACCCTGCAGCCGCCCCCCTCCTTCCACGTCCATTCCAGCAACGCTATTGATATCGTTATCTAAGGAGACTCTGACCTTTCACTGGAGATAACCTTCCTCGGCTGCTCGGTGGAGCCTCCTCAGGCTGGACGGCTGCAGACCCGACCGAGAGGTTTGGCAGAATACCGAGCGCAGGAGACGCCGACCTCCAGATGCATGCTGGGAAACTCACGCCAGCACCATGACACACACACGAGCTGTAAACGCAGTGAACAAGAGGATCCAAATGCTCCGCCTCCACGTGCACGTGGGTCCGTTCGTTAGTGAATATCCAAACACTCTTGTCACACACACACACACACACACACACACACACACACTCACACTCACACTTGGACCGGGCTCATTAGAGATGTGGAGGAGAAAATGATGAAGAAGAAAAAAAAATGTCAGGAGGGATTTCATGCAGATTCGCACTCCAGCGCTCTCAGGCAATCAGCGGCGAAACTCCTCTTCGCCCGAGAAGCGTCGTCCTGCGGTCACAAAGGGCGAAGAGGAGCGAGAGAGAGAGAGAGAGAGAGAGAGAGAGAGAGAGAGAGAGAGAGAGAGAGAGAGAGAGAAACTCATCTCTGCGTTTGTCGAATCCCCCCACCGACCACTTGAGGAGGCAGTTCATTTAGGAGTCCCTTTCATTAATGTTTCTCTTTCATTTTCCCGTTTTCTCCTTTACTCCCTCTCCCCCTTTTTCTATCTACTTTAAAGGTGCAAGTGAGCGAGTAACAAGAAGAAGGAGGAGGAGGAGGAAGAGGAGGAGGAGGAGGAGAGGAAGAAGGAGGAGGAGGTGGAGAAGAAGAAGAAGAAGAAGAAGAAGAAGAAGAAGAAGAAGAAGAAGAAGAAGAAGAAGAAGAAGAAGAAGAAGAAGGAGAAAGAGAAGAAGAAGAAGAAGAAGAAGAAGGAGAAAGAGAAGAAGAAGAGCCACTGGAGCTGAAGATATGAAGCTGAGGAGATTTTGAAAGCGTCTCAGTTGTAAGTCGGCCGTCATTTTTAATAGGAGAATCATATCTGTTCCCATAGTAACTGATCTTGAGTTGCGGGCTCACACACACACACACACACACACACACACACACACACACACACACATGGACGATGCGCTTGTGTCCATGTTTACTTCCTAATTATGACAAAAATATGACCCCTCAAAAAAAAAGTCATGAGAAAAAAAAGTCATAACTTTTTTTTTTTTGGTCAGAATTATGCAAAAAAAAAAAGTTATGTAAAAAAAAAGGCTTTTTTTTAGGGGGGTCATAATGCAAAACAAAAAAATCATAATTATGACCCCCAAAAAAAGTATGTAAAAAAAAGTAATTTGTTTTGTTATGCAAAAAGAAAAAAATCATGATTATGACCAAAAAAAAAAAGGATGTCAAAAAAAACAAAAATTCTGTTTTTGATTGATTGATGAAGTGGCAATGACTCTTTTATTTTTGACATACTTTCTTTTTTTGGGCTCATAATTATGATTTTTTTTTTGTGGCGGTCATGGGCTTCCATAGAGTGCATTGAAGTTTTGTAGAAAAGTGCCACCTGCAGTCTCTTGAGATTATAATCTAGATTACACGATCCAGAGAGCAACATTACAGCCAGAAACTTTATTTTTTTAACGATAAAATAATAATCATCAGTTTTTCTAGATTATCCATTTTGCAATGAAACCCCATCACTTAATGAAACATGTGTGCACTGCACGTCTGTGTAGATTAATGTTACTCATCCAGAAATTACACCATCGGGTCCAAATGTAATCTCTCGGTTGTCTGGCCAAATGTCCTCATCTCTCCAGCTCCAGTCCAGCGGAGAGTTTAATTCAGATCTGCAGAATGTACTGTAGTCCAGCGCCGCGCGGCCATTACATACACTGCACACCCCCGTCCTCATTTCCATATCATAACTTGATTATTAGTGCTGCTGGCAGAGCGGCAGACATGCAGAAACTGTGGATGAGAGTGAACTAATGGCTGTCGGAGCAGATGCAGGCCGGCAGACATCCCCTCTCCGTGTGCATGGATAGGGGAGGGGGGAGGGCTGCTCGTCACCTCTCAGCCGGAGGCCGCCGGCTTGATAAAATAACAGCTGTATTTGGCATATTGGGCTGCGATGATAGTAAGGCCTCGGTGACCCGCTTCATTCCACTGGAGGAACGGTGAAGAGGCGAGATGGCACATCTGGACCCCCCACCGCGGCTCAACAGGCTGGAAACTAGAAGAGCTCAGTGCTGGAGCTGGCTTCCCCTGCCTGACTGTGTCATTTACACGTCAGCGAATACATTTCAGAGGATTTTTAAAAGACACAACCAACAAGTTTGATTGATGTATTCATGGGTTTAACATCCCTGCGTTCTCAAACACAGAAACTGTCACGCGTGTTGTGGCTCTTCTGACCCTGTCATGCATCTCATGACTTGTTTTGTGGCATCGATCACAAGTCAAAATGCCCAAAAAAAAGGTAACATTGTGTATACATTAAAGGCAAAAGCCAGGAAAATAATATTCAAAGTATATTCGTATATAACCTCGAAATAAACAGTGAAATCATATTACATAAACGAATAAGGAAATTGCACATTAAAAAAATAAGTTATGCCAGCAATGACATTACACCCACACTGCACATTAAAATAAGATTGGATCCTTGCGTCGCTGCATGCTTTACATATTGATGAGCTTAATGGCCTGCAGATGAAACACATGCCCACATGTCTCTGAGAAATGTGAGGCTGACGATAATATTCTAGAAAGCAGGACAACATTTCTGATGCTTCATGTTCCTCCCAGAAGCCTCGCGATGCTTCACTGATGAGCAGCGTCGGATTGCACAGGTTTTCTTTTGCCTCACAATGAGACAGCAAACCTCTGGAGGGGCACGTCTGATTGGACAAGTGGTCGTCGGCTACAGAGGCTGCAGAATTTCATATTTTGTAGGATTTTTTTTAAAGCATCATTGCAATTTGCCAGAAGTAACATCAGACCATAAGTGAATTACAACGCGGTCACATGACTGAGCTGAAGGCGGGCTGGTGTTTTGCGTGTTTTTGAAGCATCAAAATTTACAAGTGAGATATTCGCTGACATATTTAATATCGCAGAACAAAACGTCAACATGTCTTTAACTTTCCACATCTGTTTTAACCGAAAACACCTTGACTTCAAGACAAAGGAACTGAAAGAACAAAGATGCAAACTAACTCAATGCCGGGTTTTAAAACTTCTTCCTGCAGCTGTCTGTCGCGTTTGATCTCCACGAGCAAGAAAAGTCTAAAGACGTCAATTTAAATTAGTTTGGTGGATGTTTCACTGGTTCAGTTCTGTGTGTCTGATTGAGAAGCAAACATGGCCTCTCGTGCCCTGAGGAACACCAAGATGTGCCATTGATCTGTGTGTTTCTGAACATTTTACTTTGTGACAGTTGCCTCACTTGTGCAACGCCGCAGTTGCAGCTGATGCAGGACGAGGTGTCGTCGGCCAAATCCACGAGGCAGCAGTGACCGTTTGCCGATCTTTAAAAAAGGAAGAGAGAGCAGCGGCTTTTAAGTGACTCCTCGGACGTTAGCGGCACAATTAAACAAAGCTCTGCTAATCTCTACAGCTGGCGTCAGGAGGCCTCGTGCTCTCACAGCTATCCGCCGCGCGGCGCTGGCTGTCCGACAGGTTGCTCAATGTCACGTCGGTGCCTTTACTGCACACACACTGTGCTAACAACCCTAACGCACATCATGAAGAGAGACCAGTTAGCATTATTCAATTATATATACACACTTCTTTGCGGGGGCCTGCAAAGAAATGTCAATTTACCTCAAGTTTGGAGGTAATGAATTTGATTATGCCAGTGCATGTCATTTCATGGCTTTTGGGAATGAAAGATTCTGCTTATCATACTTTCCCCTCGCAGTGATGCTGGAAAGCGGCGCGATGCATTTTTTAAAGGTCTCCTGTTCTGATCTATGTCTCGGGTTCGTTGTCGCCTGGAAGCTGAATGTCCGCCGCTACTCGCTCAGCGCGGCTCAACCATCACGTCTGACAACCTGTTCCAACTCTTTGCTTTCAAGCGTCTGCAGGGCTTCGCCCGACCCGACGCAACGCTTAACCCTCAAGTAGTTGAGAAACTGTCCCGCTCAACTTCAGGGCGGGAAGCTGATGAAAATAAACAACCTGCTGCAGTGTCCTAATATGAAGGACTCGGGTGGATATTTTCAGGGTGGGGTGGAGCGATGCTATCTTAGGTCTATTAATGCAGTCGCTGCCGCGTCGCCCCGGGCCGCGGGGCCTAATCCAGAGGAGGGAGAGTGAATGGGACCGTGGCTCGAGCTTGCCAGACCTACTTAGGTTGTGGTTGAGCGCACAGTGCTGTGTGGGCGAATCTATTCTGTCCTGGGCAGCGCGCAGCATAAACATTGCCCAGGGAGCGCAGGCGTGCAAGCAGGCAGGCATGCAGGCAGTCAAGCGGACAAGAGAAAAACTATAAGGATGGTTGCCTTTAATTTCCTTTCCACTGACTCCCCTCCGCCGTCCGGGGGCCCGAGAGCAAGAGGGTAAAGAGACAAGTGAGTGTGTGTGTGTGTGGAAATTACCTGTAGAGGCTATCACCAAAGTATGTATTGCTACCCACCTTCCTCTCTCTCTCTCTCTCTCTCTCTCTCACACACACACACACACACACTCTCCATCACACTCTTTCACGGCAAATCTGCCCCGATGCATTCGGCTGGCGGCTGGGAAGCGATGACTCGTTCGCCCCTCTTTCTCTCTCTCTCTCTCTCTCTCTCTCTCTCTCTCTCTCTCTCTCTCTCTCTCTCTCTCTCTCTCTCTCTCTGTCTTTAAGTGATCTGTGTTTGCTCCATGGCACTCTGGCGCTCTGACCTTGCAACCTTGCGTGTAAACAGAGCACCGCTACTCCCACCCCCACCCCTCCACCCTCCACCCTCCATCCTCCACCCTCCACCCTCCACCCTCCACTACCAAATAAGGAAGACGGAGCCACTGAAAGCAAGCAAGTCGGTCATGCCGACCCACCGAGGAGGCCATTAGTGGAGCCAGCAAACCAGCGGACGGGTTGCTAGAAAACCACCTCTGGCATCACTCATCACGCTCCGGCCTCTCTGGCCTCGCCGCCGCGTAGAGAAATGCACATGTACGCGCTCTCACGGCATGTGCACAAACACTGGCTGCAAGGCGCACTTACATCTGCACACGGGACCACGCACACCGTGACCTGGAAGCGTTAAAGCCACTGAAATGCACACACACACACACACACACACACACAGGACACTGTATACAAAGGCATACATTGAAAAGCCGCGTATGCTTGAACACACACACGGGGGAAAGGACGCGTTTGCACACACACACACACACACACACGGCACGCTGAATGGACTCAGAAGCGCACATATTTACAAGAGATGTGTTCACGTGACGCTACGCACACACAACGTGTAATGGCACGCTGCTGCATAACTACAAAGAGAATAAATTATAGACGGGGCTGTTTCAGTAAAACAATCAAATATGTTGCTGCAAGATGGATTTATACGCTGATGTATAATTACTGGTAACTATCACTCAGTAAAAGTGCTTATTACCACACTAACAACACGCCAGCACACAGCGCAGTGTGCACCATGAGACAATACAGCTTTCATATATCTATTATAGGAATTATCATTTTTTACACAACTTGTTATTGCATCTGGAGTTCACATTTGGTTGTTGCTGCGTCGTCCCGTCATACATGTGGACATACAACACGGACCAATGGGAATATATGAATTAAGTTTACTTGAAGTAAATCAAACTTCTTTACAGGAAGATGAAATAATACATTGTTTTCTAAAAATCAAATAGATGGATAGATAGATAGATAGATAGATAGATAGATAGATAGATAGATAGATAGATACTTTATTGATCCCTTAAGGGAAATTCAGGATCCAAGTAGCTCAAGACATCACACAAACATAACATATACACACACTCACTACACACACTATTAAAAAGGATTGTCAGACAAATTAAAACACACATTATTCACGTTATTAGATTAATATCTGATGTGCTCTTCTAGTACAACATGACTGTGGATCATAAAAGGCACAGACCGGTGTGTCGGCTCCACAACACATGAAACCTTCACTACTTCTCAACACCACAGTGAAACTAAGCGTCCGCTCGGTCCAGCAACGCGGCGCCGCAGCGCTGGTCGCCGTGTAAAACATCTCTTGTCAGTTTAACAGTCTTCACCGTGTACACACTGTGTCTGGGTTCCTGTGTCTTTTCCCTCCGTCCTCGTAATTCTTTGGTTTATTTAGCCGCTCTCTTTCACCTGCCTCCGGATGTCAGCCGAGTTCAACAGAGCCGGAGGGAAAACACTCACATGGAGGACGAGCCGGTGGGAAGAAACGCAGGAGATGTTGAAGAAGAAAGCGAGTAAGTTAGTGACGGAAACATCCTTAAAGGAGCTTACGCAGACTCCAATGCAATGAATTAGCAAATAACAGCCTGTAATTTAGGTATTTATCTGATGCCTTCAACACAAAGAGCATTGTTAGACTCGCTAAGTGTCTCATTATGTAACCGTGCCGGGATGCATTTAATGACACGTTGGATGCACAACAATGAGACTTTGCAAGAGGGAAGAATTCATCACAAAGGACCAGTGAGAAGCACCAACCTAAATGTCCCCATAACACATGTCACACTTATTGTTTTATTTAAATGAAGAATGAAAATCAAATGCATAAAAAAAACGAATTGAAAAAAAAACACTTAGGATTGAGCTGCTGTTCAGATATGATCAAATTCCTGTAAATGCAAAATGAAAGATGTCGTCCTTTTGTGTTGAAGTGACGCTCACGACGACCTCCGTGCATGTGTGTGTGTGTGTGTGTGTGTGTGTGTGTGTCACAGAGGCGCTGCAGTGGCACCTGAAGAGCTCAGATTTTTCCTGAAAGTTGGGTGAGTGCTATCAGATGTATTCTCCGCCCAGCGCCGTGTAATTCATTGCATTCCCCATCGCCGCCCCTCTCGCCGCGCCCGGCGAGCTCCCGCCTCCGCTCTCACACTCGTGTCTATCGCCGCGCTCGCTTGTGTATCAAGGTAATGAATTCATAATCGCTCTCCAGCTCTTTGTAGATCTCTATCGTGGTGGGAGATAAGGGGGAGCATCATTGCACTCTAATAGCCGTCAGTCTGCCTGTGTTCCTGCTCGCTGTGTGTGTGTGTGTGTGTGTGTGTTTGTGTGTGTGTGTGTGTTAAGCACATTACCCGTCAACAGAAACCCCAGCATGCTATCCTCCATTTTGGCTTCCAGGGAGAAGCAGGACTCTCGCCAAGAGCACAGTCACTTATCAGAGTGCTGTTGAGGCTGCACGCCGCCGCCGGCCGGCGTGCTTTTCCCGCTCCGCTATCTGAGATGGAGAAGCACTCAGCGCCGTTCCACTTCCTCTCCTTCTTCCAGCGTCTCGTTCACACCGAGACAACTTCCCCAACTTAGCCGACAAAACACCGAACCGCAGGAAGAGTGAATATCTGGGAGGGTGAGGCCGGCTGGGAGTGACTAGAGTCTCTCTCCGGGCCGTCCACGTGCCGCGCGAACGTTTTTTTAATTGTGTTTTTCGGCGGCGTGATGAAATGTCCTCCGTTTGAGCGCGAGCTGGCAGTAAGTGGGCCGTCGCCTCCGGGGACGGGGTGAGCGATGGGCCGGCGCCATCGGAGGTGATTGGGCTTCAACCCCTTCGGGGTGACGGATGAACGGAGAGAGCGGCGAGACAATAAGGAGGAGAAGCAACGTTCAGTCTCACGTGGAGTTAAACACAGGAAGGAAGGCGTGGCCATTTTGACATGCTACATTTGTAGCACGACACTCTTTTGGTGGATTCTTTTAGTCCAACACTTGTGTAAAAAGATGCATTGAAGGAAACATTGACAATTTATTTACATCGTCCTTAACAATATTCAGAGGCCGACCTTGTGATGGGAGCGGAAATCTGTATTGTTTCCAATATACAGTGTAGATGAAAATCAAATAATATGTTGTAGGCTTTCATCGGGGGATGAAGCCAAAAACAAATGCTTTCATAATCTCCTCTCGAATGTATTTTTAAAGATATTATGACCACCAACTGGGAAATGTTATTGTTTACGAGGCCACGATCGCGGATCTACTCTCTGAAATCATTTTTTTATTCCAAAAAGAACTGCAGTCGTTTTAATAAAAAGGTATTTTGGTTTATCTTGACCTTCGTGACCCCGAGTCCTTCAGCACATTGCATAATGAAGAGGTGGAAGCGTCCTTCTCTCATGAGCAGCTTCTGGTGACCAGCAGACCTCGCAGACACAACAGCTGACGGGGAAGAAGGCCGGCAGCTTCAGACGAGGTTCTTCGGCGTTCCTCGTCGTCTGGAGAATCTTCCCACGGCGCACACATGCTGTTACACAATTCGGTAACACGACGCAAACGATTAAGCGCGTTCCCTCGAGCACTCGCCACATCTTCCGCTCTCTGAATTTACATGGCATTTACGAACGCTCGCGAGGAAAACAAAAAAAAAAAAAAAAAGTGGAGAGGGGGAGCGCAGGGGAGGAGAGCTCCTCGTGTGGAGGAGTCTCATTATTCTGTTATGGATTGCACATGTCAGGCGGTAAGTGCTCTTTTTATCCTTCTAAAGCACGAGCCTCGGCCGCCGAGCGCATTTCCCTACCCGAGTGAAATTTACCATGTTAAGGCTCCCGCCGCCAGGGGACCGGCGGTGAGAGCTTCTGGGTCGCCGCGAAGATTTACCGGCCTGATTAAATAAAGAGGGCCGTAGTGTGAATAAGAGGCCGAGGGGAAAATCTACGTCACGTACAAACGCATGATTTTATTCACCGGTTTAAATTGATTAGACCCCCACCCTTCACACACACACACACACACACACACACACACCCCGCTACACCTCTTTATGGGGTGCTACATGTCACGCTGGGTTTTAAACAAAGAGCAGAGAGAGGGCAGTGGAGGATCGCTTGTGGCGTCCGGCCAACACGCCGCTAAGACGGGTCTTTTTTTTAAAAGATGTTCCCATCCGTCACCGCCCGCGTACCTTGAAAAGTTCACACAAAATATATTGCTGCTCTCCTTCCGATTGGGCAGCAGAGGCCTTTCACTTGATGCACGGCGGCTCACAAAATGTAGCACGGCCCACATTCAATCAAATGTCTGAGGTTTCCCATCATGCACCCTGATCCTCACTGCTCCAGAAGGGGCTGTGACGCAGTCAGCGTTTTTCAGCTGAGTCGTTATTTTATTTGCTATTAATCCCAGAATCACTCACTTTGACCTCTAACTTTTTTTTCCTTCTAACTATTAAAAGATTTCCAGAGAATTAACGTTATTTTACAGGTTTTATCTGAAAGATTCAAATATATTCAATAAAAAATAACAACAGTTAAATGACTGGCAGCAGCGGCTTTCAAATAAAAACTCATCAATTAAAGTCTTTTACATCTTTATTCAAATGAATGTAAAAACAAAAAGATTTTGATGACTTTATGGAGTAGAAAAGTGTCTTCAAATACTCATAATGTACAAGCTTTAAGATGTGAAGTATTACCACCTAAAAACGTACAAATGCAGTACACGTTGATTTAAAATGAGTTAAAGTGTGACTAGACACACAATCACACATAAAGTACACCGTTAGTACTTCTAAAACCTTTTTATTTAATGTATTCACGTGTAAATGGACATTATTGACCAGCAAACAGTGCAGAGAGGCCGCGTGGGTCAGTGTGTGTCTCTTGTGTGTCTCTTGTGTGTCTCTTGTGCGTCTCTTGTGCGTCAAATTCAAATCCGACCGTCCAATCAGAGCTGCTGAAATCCGGCCTGACTTCCTCTTCACTTCTAGCAAAGTGAGAGAAGTAAATGAACCAAAAGTTGTTGAAAGTCAGTGTAAAATGTGTTGTTTTCATTTGTGAGTCATTACAAGATCAATATTTATTTATTTATTGCAGCTTATTGTTGTTGTTTTCAAACACATCATGACTCAAAAATATTTGTTATAATAAATGATACGAATGTATCACTGAAACGAAAATAATTAACGCCAATTTGATTTATTTAAATGGCAACAAGGACAAGCGGGACACGCCTCGGTAGAGCGGCTGTGGAAGCAATAAATATTCATGAAAACATTCAAAAAGTAACTTTTCAAAATTATTATCATGTCACAGAACACTTCCTGTTTTTTACAGCCTTGTATTGTAGCTGCCGGCTGGCGTACAAACTGTATATATATATATATATATATATATATATATATATATATATATATATATATATATATATATATATATATATATATATATATATATATGTTGGCTACATGTTTCCCCCTGGGCGCCTCACAGCTCCTGGATCAAGGATGGGTCAAAAGCAGAGAAGAAGTCCCCCGAGGGGATTAATCCAGGATGCATTATTGTTTATTTATTATGTCACAAGTTTATTCATGATACAACTGGATGGATGACGGCTCCATTAGCTCTTAACATCAGTGTTGTTTATCTTGACATGCGCAACAAGGGAATATGACATCCATATGCAACACAGTCTAAGTACCAACGACTTGTCATCGGTCATTCTTACAATGTAAATATGTATTTTTTTAACGTATCCTGTATTATATCGGAGACTGAATGTACCTTGTTGCCCTGAATGCATCATTACTTTACCTTTATGTTATTATGAAGTGGGTTAGCCAGTTGTGTTGATTTGATTCAATCATATTAATAACAATTACCTTGCATTTTGTAAATCTTAGACACAAAAAAAAAGCAAAGAAATTGAGAAACGCGTCTTTTTTCCCTCCGTGCTGTATCGCACCCTCGCTGTGTCTTTGTGTCTCCTCATTTCGCCCAGATTCATGAAAATAAAAGACCCGCCGCAGTAACTTCCGTCTCCGTTGTGAGTTTTGACTAAAAGGCGCTTGAACGCACCGAGTGCTCGGATTTACGATTCGGTGGGAAGTCAAGAGACGAAGTTTATGAGGCGGCATTGAACGCAGCACAGAGCTACGCGTTTTTTTTCCTCTCTCTCCCTGCAACAGAGGGGAGGGAGAAGAGGGGTATTTGACTCCTGCCCCCCCCACACCCCCTCCAGTCCGTACGAGGTGGATTTTAGGGAAGAAAGGGAGCAAAACCTGGGACGCGCAGATAAGGACAGACGCCAATAAAGGGATCTGCGCCTGGTGATCCGCGCGCGGCGGCGTCGCGCACGGATTATTCTAGGGTGTTTCATTTTTCTTTCACTGCGGAGATCCTGACTCGCAGCGTGTGATCTGTTGGGGGGAAAAGGAGTACAAACGCACGGGGGAATAGACGAGCTTTATGCTCCCCCACCCCCCCAACAGCCCCAACCTCCAGCCCGCTAACAAGTGACTGCTCTGCGGCTCCAGAAAGTGGAATATAGCGGGTTTTATTCTTCTTTTTCCTTCCGTCGTGGATGCGAAATAACAGTTTTTTTCCCTGAGGGAGAAGGACCGCTGAGCCACAGCGAGCACGGAGAGGAGAGCTGCCCCCGTTAGACGACCAGGGGGGGGCAGAGCTTTCTCTCTCACGCCGTGGAAGTAAGTGTGTGCGACTTTTAAAAGACTGCTTCACTGTGAAAGCGCTTGATAGGAGTTCAGAGAGCGTGTTGCATGTTTATTAAAAGGCAAATAAATGCTGCACCGTTCTTTTAAAATACTCTTACTCGTTAGTCCGCCCCAGTCTGCGGTGGAAAAAGAGGAATAAAAAAGGTGTAACTGCTCTCCTCTCGTGCTGGATGTATTTTAAGGGAACTTTTTTTTTGTTGCCTTAACTTTTTGTCAACGTGGTTTCTTTGCGATTTCTATATATAGATGACTAAAGTCAGGGATTTAGCCCTCAGCGCAGAGGCTGCACAGCTTTCTCACAGTCAAGACCCCCCAAGCACACACACACACACACACACACACACAACACACACACACATCACACAGAGCTGCTCTGGGGTCAGTTCGACCCAAAATGTTCCCAAACTTTTGCATTTGAGAACATCTTTCCTCTCGTTCTGCTGGTGTGACGCTGCATCAGGTCCAACAGTCACTCACTGCATCAAACCACTTTTTAAGATATCCATAATAATAATAATAATAATGTCTGAGGTTTTTCTCAACGGCAACACGGCTGTGAACGTGTTGTGTGTCCTTGCAGTGTGTCTTTGGTGAGCTTTGTGTGGAGTTCATTGTGTTTGATTGGAGTTGTTTTGTTTCCTCTGTAAAACAAAAACGCTTCATTTTAAGACATTTCTCTGATGTTTTTGCACATTCAATATCATTTTAACTTTTGTCTGAAGGGGAATCGTCTGCTTTGTGAAGCCGCTTTCTTCTCAGATTGTGTCGGTACAATCAGACACAGCTCCAGGCTTTTGTCTTACTTTTCTTTGTTCTGGCAGGTTGCAGCAACTCAAGTGAGTCCAATTTGAATGGATCTTAATTTGTGTCTGAACATTTAAGGCCGAAGCTTCCCCCGGGCCGCGTCCCCCTCCTCTCTTCACCTTCCACCTCAACAGCAACTGCGAGCCAAAAACAGATTTGTAATGCTTTTGGTTCACTGCGGCCTGCTGAGCGGACGAGGCCCAACAATGTTGTTTTTGTTGTCTCGACGTTAACAGAAACTAGCAGAGCAGTGTCTGTTAAATGCACAGAGGTCAGAGGTCAGGCGCAGTAGCACCAGTGTATCAAGCGGATGAAAGACACAACATTCAGTTGAACATATCACGGTTTACTTCATGTATGTATTGCACCTATTTCACAATTCCCCAGTTTAGTCTACATTGAAAGAACCTAAACTAATCCTGATGGAAATTCTGTTTTTTCACCAACGTCGTAGCTCCGAATCATCCGTCTTGCGCTCCGGCGTTCAACCCGCCTGCTCGGTTGCATAAATAAAGCCATTTGTCTTGTGATGAGAGTCACATGTTGGTTGTCAGCAGCGAGAAGGAGTCTTGTCCTTCAGAGTAATTGGACAACACGTACAGCGAGAGGCGTCCAGAGTGTTCTGGATTCTTAATGTGGCTTTAATTGAACGATTCATCAAGCCTGATCACTGTCACACAACTGGACAAGAAAGACACACAAAAAAAAAGCAAATGACAAAACGCCGCCGATAAGCTGCCAGCGAGCGCCGTTTCATTTCGTTTGACTCGTTCCTTTGTCTCCGTGGTCGGCAGTGAGAACGTTGCCTCCATGAGAACTTTAGATTCCTCCTTTTCTCTACACTTGGAAAACACGCTCTCAAACTTTTTCTGTCACTTCGGAGGAAGCAAAATGTTCCCGCCGCCCCAACAACACGGGAACAAAATGGTGCAACTTGTTGAGACTCCTCCATCCGTGCTTTTTGAGTAATAGATTAAAGAAACTGTAAATCCCTTTCAAGTGAACCAGATCGCTCCATCTGACAAAAACTAATAACATGTGCAAACACTTTGTTAAAACAATGCAATAAAGTTATATATGTGCAAAAAAATAGCTAATATTTGGCAAAAAGATGAGCAAGGAAGCGTCTGGATCCCTGTTTTCGCCCTATAGTTTTATGTTGAAGTGTCCTTGAGCAAGGCACTGAAGCCCCAGAGCTTCACCGCAGCACAAAGCTCCTTCATTACTAAAGATGGGTAATATATATATATTTTTTCAGAATCCGCATCTCTGCGCGTCCCGCCTGTAATACCTCAGCGCCCCACTAGAGGGTCGCGCCCCACAGTTTGCAGTTTGCCCCGGATACCACGGCGTTCCCCAACGCGTGGGGGTCTTGAAGAAGTGTCCTCTTCGGGGTTTTGAAAGTCATTTCTTTTGCAAGTATTACTTTTGTTTTACCCTCTAACTCGCCCGGGCGTGTTCTCTCTCTCTCTCTCTTTTGAAGGGATTCAAATGGAGGAAGAGCGGCGACGCAGACGTTCAATGTCATGTGTTTCACTTCAGAAGCTGGATCTTTCTTCCTGTTTTATGTAGTTTTTCTCTTCTTTTAGGGTTCTTAACATCAAGTGCATTTTTTACTACCAAGTGCAGCGATTGCATTTTTATAGAGGCGACGCGAGCAGAGCTCTCGGTTCGTTGAGAGCTTTTTATCATCAGATATTTTCCAGATGCCGCGCTGAAGCACAAACCGACAGCCAGTAAAACATGTTCAAGTGTCGAAATTAGAAAAACTGCCATTGTTAAATTCACACATACACCAAGACGCACAAAAAGGAATGATGATTAATAACTCGTACCTCTTCAATTACTGTCTGTTTTCCATACGCATTCACACCGCGGCTTGGTTATAAAACGTAAACTGTCACAACGAAAGCAAAACATGAATCAGCGAAGCGTATTCTACACGTCTGCCTTGTTCTTTGTTCAAGTTTTTTTTTAAAGGATTACAATTGCACAGTCACCTAATTTGGTTTTACCACCTAGTGCCCCGTTCATTTTATTCAAATTAGCAGCGTTTTTGGTGGCATCAAGTGCTTTGCAATTAGTCACATCGCACTTGACGCAACAACACAGTTAATAACAGCTGCTGTGAAGTGAGTGTCGTCGCAGAGAGAAATGTGCGCTGTGCAGAGGCGCTGTTGCACTCACAGCTAATTGTGTTTATTCATTTTAATATGCTCTGAGTGCTAAATCAGTGCTCTTCCAGCGACACGAGGTGCAATTAGTCTGGCTGTGAAAACAGGAGGCAGTGTGTCTTGTAAAGTGTCCCCTCCTCTCCCCTTTGATTTGTGGATTAACCATCCCCGGTCATGCGCATTTCTTTTTATTGCCACGAAGCCAAGACTCAATGAAAGAAACATGGAATGACTGTAGAGCGTCAATGAGTACAAAGCGCACACTACGACACAACCGCACGAGCATGACGCCCGACAGTAGGAAGTTAAGTAGTTAAGTGTCTGGATCCTGCAGAAAATACCAACGCTTTTATGAAGATGTTACGCAACAGTCTTCTGCACT
Source organism: Clinocottus analis (assembly GCF_023055335.1). Lineage (NCBI taxonomy): Eukaryota > Metazoa > Chordata > Actinopteri > Perciformes > Cottidae > Clinocottus > Clinocottus analis. Next base: position 9,150,366 of record NW_027175965.1, read on the forward strand.
CGTGTACCTTTCAGCCACGTGCTCTGGTGTCAGCTAGAATACTAAAACTCACAACAACGGCACCTGTTTGTGGCTTCAGGTATCTGTAAACTTTCAAACATCAAGCAGCTGATGTGCACAACTCGTATATTGTTCACTAATGTTAATAATATTCCTGCGTTGGATATGAACTTTCTCCTGCCATGAAATGTAATTCTTGCATCTCTCGAGCCTGAAACATGTCGCCGCTTCACCCAAACCAGAATGTAGAGCAACAAAATAAGAATGAACCAATTTTAATGAGCGAGAGGACAAACCATTGGCGTGGTCTGCTATTTTATTCCCTGTTTTAAACTCATCGTATTTTTTTGAAATGAAAAACAGGTCAGCTTTGTCTGTGCAAGCTAGCGTTCCAAGAAGAAGAAAAAAAAAAAACCTCTCTTCCTGCTTCAAAACACAACACAGCTTGTGCCGCTGACTGATGCCTGCAACTTAACCAAAGCCGGTAAATAACACCTGACCGGAAAAGTATGTTATTAACCGTCGCCGGCGTCAGACGCTCCCTTAAAGACGCTGCATTTGCACCTGGGGGTCGCATTATCTGTCGAGACGCATGACGTGTTGCATGATGGTACTCCTGCAGGCCGCTGCGTCATCGTCGCTCAACGGACCTACTTTCTCTCCCCGGCCGTCGGGGCCGGGACGCGAGCCGGATGGCCGGTGGACACGACGTTATTGACCAACAGCTCGGTGGCCTCGGGTCTGTATCTGGTCGCTTTGTCCTCAACACACTTTGCTGGAGGTGAGAAAAGAGCCGCGACACTTCCGGCTGCACCCGGAAGTCATTTGGACACGTCGACTCTTCTCGAAGTCAAAAGGTCGGCTCGCGATGGGCAGCATCTCCCTCTTTGTCCTCTGTGTACTTTAAACCAGCTTTTAATCCGTATTTAAATATAGTTTAAATCTACGTTGCTTATTTATTCTCTGGAACGGACCGAGCATATTGCATTTCTGCTGCCGTGAGTGTTTCTTCTCATCTTCAGTGCATTCACACACACACACACACACATTTTATTCGTCTCCGGATTCTTTTGAGCTTTACAATTAACTCACCGCAGACGCGGTGCGAGGAAATACTTCTCCGGCGTCGGCGTTAACGCGGGCAGACATCGTTAATGAGATTCTGGTATTGATTTGATTCTTAAGAAGCGAAGGTGGGAGCTCGTACACACCGTCTGGCAGGGATTAGTCCAGTCTATCTGGTAAAGTCTCGGGGAATACATCGACGCACCGTCGGCTCGCCGAGCCTCCCGCCCGTAGCGTCAGCTTTTAGAAAAATAACTTCTGAAGAAGAAGGGATGGTAATCTGCTTTTTGACGTCGAGCAGCGAGCAGAGCTTCTGTTGCCGCCTCCTTCCTCCACAAACATGGGGCATGGTTTGTAAAAGCCTGAGGAAACTATAGCAAACAGGGTGACACACCTCCATCCACGCCCTCTGGCACTGATCCCTCGCCTTTATGGTTATGGAGTTAATGTCGACTGGTGTTTCATGGTGAGAAGTAATTAACAGCCGGTCATCAAGTGGATGCGTCTGAGCCCGTCTGCATCTCCTCTGGTCGTCTCCTGACGCTCGCTGTCGGGCGGTTCCTATATTAAGTGGGATTACCAGCTGGCCTCCCCCAGATTGATGCACAGAAGTTCCCCTTCGGGGTGTCTGCCGCTGCCGCCTCCTCCTCCTCCTCCTCCTCTCTGCAAACTAGGTCTGGCAGGGGGGCAGGCCTGCGTCCTGGTAGTTTGACCCCTTTGAGGTTTGAGACACGTGTGTGTGTGTGTGTGTGTGTGTGTGTGTGTGTGTGTGTGTGTGTGTGTGTGTGTGTGTGTGTGTGTGTGTGTGTGTGTGTGTGTGTGTGTGTGTGTGTGTGTGTGTGTGTGGGAGGTTTGCACGGCCCCAACGGGTTCAAACAGGTGGACTCGTTCTCATTTAAACGCTGCTCATGCGGGCCGTTGGACGGTCCTCGCCAGCCTGTTGAGCATCTGTAGGCGGCGTGTATTTGTACAGCAGGATGCGTTTGAGGATCGTATTGTCCCAAAACATATCTGCTTCTGCGTTACACTATAATTTGAGTTTGTGAGAGAATTGTCAGATACACTTGTACCTCTGCGACGTGACGATTCTCACACAATCAACAATGTGATTGACTAATAGTTGGATTTAAATGGTGGCCGTTTTTTTTACACCATTTAATGTGATTGGTCTACAATATCACTTACAAAATGATGCATTTCTTCCACCATCGTTCTTTCCACCGTAACTCACAAGACGCTGCTGCTAAGTCACACAGCTAACAAGCGGTCCGTAGCATCCTGTATGTTTGTAGTGTTGTACGTAAGAGCCACTTTACAGCTTCTCTAAATGTGCAAAACACCATTTTATTCACAGTTAAACTACGATATATATATACTCATGCAACACTTTTTACTCAAATGCTTCTTGCACACTGACAGCCGTGTATTGTCAGTAGTAGCACATGTTAATATCTTCATGACTCAGCAGAGCTCAGACCTCCATGGTTATGATAAGACTCACTGGTCCGATAGCCAGCGTCCACTAACTGAAGCCAAACGTGAGCTTTTCCCAAGTTGCGGCTTCGGTGTGAAATGGTCATAAGAGACGTGCATGTGTGTGTTTGTGTGTGTGTGTGTGTGTGTGTCCTAAACGCTGCTAATCTGATGGCGCTCATTGTGCTAGCGCACAGAAAGCCACAAGCAAGATGGCTCGGCCCATTCAGAGGACCCCCACCCGTTCGCCCCCCCGATGCACCACCCTGTCCTTTTGTTCCTGCCTCCTCCACACATGCACACCCTCACCCAAACTTCAGGGACATCTGGTATGAGGAGGAGGAGGGAGGGAGGGCGCTTTGGGGGAAGAGAAAGGGAGTAGAAGGGTACACTCAGCTGCCCCGAGGGGTAGTAGGTGAGAGATGGGGGTCGCTAGAGAAACATGTGTATGCAGGGTGGAGGGGGTTGTCGTGCAGGAGAGGAGGGGAAGTGGGACAACTAAAGAGGAGTAGGCAGATAATTGATGGATGGAAGTAATTGTGTGTAATGCAAGCAAGGAAACATGGGCCTCTGGGAGGGAGAGAGAGAGAGAGAGAGAGAGAGAGAGAGAGAGAGAAAGAGAGGGAGCTGCTGAATAGAGCAGAGGAAGGCGGCGGGGGGGATGAAGAGAGTAATGAACAGAGGGAGCGTGCAAGAAATAGGAGACGAGGGAGAATGAGAGAGCGAGGAAGGGTACGGAGAGGAGACTGTTGGGAGGAGGAGGAGGAGGAAGAGGAGGAGGAGGGAGGGGGCTGCTGTTGTGTTGCATCACTCAGCACTAGCCAGGGTTAAACAGGAGTAACTACCTGGCTGTCAGGCTGATTGTTCATCCCTGTGCATCAGGGGATTCGCGTCCTGGTTTATGAGAGATGGCGCAGACTCACTATGTGGGCCACTTAACCACAGAAAATGGCTCCCCGTGCGTCTCCGGGGGCGTCGGCGGCGCCGGCTTTGCGCGCCGAGGCGATCGCTTCGTATGCAGACGACGCAGTCATCTACCTGACGGAGAGATCCTCATCGTCGCGCCTCGTCTCCTATTTTTTTTTTTGCAGTCTGGCTCAATGAAATGATTCATATATTGTGTTAATATTTCCCCCCACAACAACAACAAAACTCCCTCCGTGGAAAACAACCCCAATCACAAGGCCTCCTCGGTAATTACAACGCCAGCAATCTGGGCGCCTTTTCAAGCAGCGTGGTGCCTCATCTTTCAGTGAAATGGAAACAAAGCCGATGTACTCCAGTCTGGATACACAAATTACAGAGTACCAGTGGTGCGTAAAAGAGAAGGAAGAAAAAAAAGACAGAGAGAGAAGGCACCAGAGGCAAAATGCATTGAGTTTCTTCTCACTTTCTCACTGTGCATCACAAGCTTGTCTCCAGACGGGGAAGAAAGGTTCGTCAAGCGCATCACGGTGGAGAGAGTAAAACCTTCCCCGGCCCCTGGGAAGATAGGAGGTGACATTTGTATGTAAATGGAGACAGGCCCTCTCCACTGCTTTCCAGCTGACAGTAAACACAGTGGGCAACCGGGGGTTTTAGTCGCTGTTTTTGAGAAGTTGAAGATTTAGTTGTTTATTTCTTGTTTTGACGGATTAAAAAAAATATGGATTCAAAAGCTTTCCACTTCGTGGTTATGAAGAAAAGCTCCACAAACACAAGCACACTGTGGGGTTTATTCCTGATACTGCAGCTTTTAACAAACACCCCCATCAACACACACACACACACACACACACACACACACACACAGTCGTGTTTCTTTTATTGAGATGCGTCTGAGATCAAAATAATTCAAATTGAAGGAAGAGAATAATCCGAGCAGCTCCAACAGGGCTGCAGCACCTGCAGCGTCCGGACCCCCGAGTCACTCCTGCTTCTCGGTGTCGGAGAAGATAATCCTGATTAAAAAGTGATGGCGGCTGAGGGGGAGAAGGACAACATAGCAATCAGAGATATCAGGAGCGATTTAGCAGATTAGCACTAGCAGAGGCTGCTGCTGTCACCCTTTTTGCTTATGGATCAGATGCATAGTCGTTTCTGGAGGTTTTTATTTCTTCCCATATGGTGGATTTGTAGTAGGAGCACTCATGTGCAGCATCTAGAAAGCAGAAGGAGCTCGCTTAAGTGCCTCGCTCGTTGCAGTATCATTAGGTTTGGCCGTGGAGATGTTTGGCCAGGTGGCCACTAAACAATGGGACAGCTGATTTGGCGTCTCCGGCCAGCTGAGCGTCTCGTGACGGGCGCTCATCGACCCCCCCCCCCGCGGTGAGAGGGTCACTGTTAGCGAGTTAAATCAGCGCTACGTGTTCCCGATCTGGACTTGGGTGTCCCAGTTGGGACAACACATGCTCGATGGGGGCTTATTGATACCGTTAATGATTTGCTGCCAGTTCATTAGAGCAGAAAATCAAACAAAATCTTTATTTCCATTCATTTTGAAGAGACAGTAGTGCAAGTATGTCAACGGTTTGACTTTCTGATGTCCGTTTTATAACATGAGGTGGACCTAGATGTGTCACTCTGGAATCAAATTGACCTTTTCTAGAGATTAATGTGCAGGTTTATTCATCACTCCTGTTTTTTTGCGAATGAATTCACGAAGTGTGCAAAGTAAACAGTCACCTGTAAGCAAGTGCATCCAGTCAAAGAGGGAGTATCATCAAGTGGAGGAGGAGGAAAGTCGCTGGATTATTTAACGGAAAAGAAAATAAGGCCGTTATCAGAGTCTGTCTATTTGCTCGTGATACAGTAAGATAGTGTTGACACAGAGGGAAGCGCAGAGGAATGCACTTCAGAGATATAGACATCATAAATATACCCAGATGAAGACGGTGTCAAGAAACTGAAAGATAATCTCAGCTGAGAAAAGCGGGCATAGTTGCAAAATGCAATACATGATTCAATTCAAACGTACGGTTCTGATCCTAAACACAAGATATCTGCTCGTCAGAGTTGAATGTTTGATACCAGCGACTGTCCTTAAGCAAAAAGCAGCGTCTCCAGTATCTGTGCCTCATTACGAGGTATTTAAATTTAAAATGTGACCGCGAAAGCTTCAGCCTGGAAGTAGGAGGATGCTCCCGGTCTCCAGCTGTGCCTCAGTCTTCCAGCCAAAGCGACGGGGAGGGAGTATCTGGAGAGAAACCCTCCTCCCCCCCTTACCCTCTTTAAGGCGGCGCCTCCGACATTTGTCATCCCACAGACCCCAATCTGTATCTCACCAGGGTAGATAGAGGTAGGGCTAAAACCACAGAGACAGAAGGGAAGACAAAAGCTGGTCTGGCATGGAAACGGGGGGTTGCTGTTTACGGCCCGCCGTGCTCGCCCTCGGCTAAGTGTAGTGTAAAACGAGAGAGAGACAGAAACAATGAAAGGAGAGAGAGAGAGAGGGGGAGGAACAGAGACGGCTGCTTGGAAACAGGAGGTAGATGGAAAGCAGAGGGTCTCCCATTTTCATGGAGATAAAGGAGCACTAATGAATTTGAACCAGTGCCCTCCAGGGATGCACCACGAGGGCAAAAATAGGGGAAAAAAGCAGATTGAGGGTGAGTGGCTTTTTAAACTACAGCCAAACTGTCTGTTAGACACACAGCGGTGGTGCTCCCCATTCTGCAATCACCAAGATGGCCGCCCCCCCCTCCCGCTAGCCAACGGCTGCAGCTGAGGCCTGCGCCAAGGCTCGGAGAGGAAGTGATGCCAGAGGAGATATAACTGGCCGGGCCGGCGCTACTGTTCCAGCCAATGAGATCATTTATCTGCCCATCTAACTCAGCTTTAGTTACCTTGTTTGCACAGCACCGGGTGTCATGATGCGCTGATTACGAGTCAGCCGTACGGGTGTTAGTGCACTAAAGTGAAGCCCGGACCCGTGTGACTCGACGCTGCAGCGCAGTACCAACATTATTGGACTTCTGGGGGTGATTACTAAACAAATGTGGTTGTTATTAATTCATGCGTGGGATGCTTTTGCACCGAAAGATATGTTTCATAATGCAGATGTTTGCAGTTAAATGATGAGTTTTGCTTCGTATAAAGATTGAGGCTGTGGTCGACCACACAGTTAACGTTCAGCAAAGCTTTTTTGGAACGACAAGGGATCTGAATTCGCCCAGAGCCGGCACTTACAACGCAGATCTATCATTTTTACAACGTGTTGTCTGACACCACAGAGAGACCGACCGCTGCCTGTGTCGTCCACCCCCGTGTGGAGGTAATGGTCCGGCCCCGAGGCCCCGAGCCTGGGAGTTAACAATGCAGCGGGCCCCTCCATTGTAAATCACAGAGGGGTCTTGTTTGGCTGACGCCTTCGGGAGGATTTCATGGGAATGGCATGTCCTGCGAAGGACAGCGAAGAGTTCAGTGCTGGGAAAGAAAGAAAGAAGGAAAGAAAGAAGGCTGCTTTGTGCGTGATGGACGGACGCTGGGCCTTTGCCTCTGTTTCATATGGGATATGAATATTAAAAGGGAGCTGAGGACATGAGCTGGTGTCATATTTATGTTCAGTCATCGGCAGTTTGTCATTTTTTTTGGGTATTGACATTCTCATCCCGAGCGCGGCTCGGCTGAAACACTTTGTGGCCTCTTGCAGCTTTTAAACTTGGTGAAGCTGGTCGGGAAGACAAATACAAGTTTTTATTAAAGTAGCCGACATATTGGAGTAGTTCCATCTGAAGTTAAACATGTTTACATATCTAGCTGATGCACTTATGCAAAGATGGATGGATGGATGTATAGATAGATAGATAGATAGTTAGATAGTTAGATACTTTATTAATCCCCAAGCAGAAAATTTGTCGTCATATCAGCGCCCAACACTTTACAAAACCAAATGGAATAAAATAAAATAAAATATACAAATATATATAAAACAGAGATGACATACATATATATATAAAATAAAGAATAATATATAAATATACAATAACTACGCTTTACATAGGAATCATTCACACACTGATGAGAGGAGCTACCATGCTAGCTACCATGCTAGCTGCCACATCAGGACTCTAACTTTCATACATCGTAGTCGCAGCTATGGGAGACATTTTAGGGTTAAGTGTCTTGCTCAAGGACACATCGACCCTGGCTGGCGAGGCCTGGGGATCAAACCACCGATCCTCTGATTAACACAGGAGTTTGTCTGGTGCGGCCTGGAGAGGGAAGCGGCGCTCAACCAACGCGGCGGCTAGTAGCGCACATAGCTAGTTGTGTCACGGCGTCGCGGTGGAGAAGCTGCTGAGCACAGCGGAGAGAAGGGGATTTATTTATTTTGACACGCAATAAACAATCACTTTAACCTGTCGGGAGAACATTTCAAGTGCAACAACTTTGGCTAAAGTGCTTCTTGCACAGCGACATTCAACATGAAGCCTCTCCGGCAGCGTGAAGCTGAACACAGTGTGCTTATAAAAAGGAGCCGGGAGGAACCTTGAGGAACCCGGGCGGTTCTTTGAAGTCCGCTATTTTCCTCCACTTCAAGTGCGTCACTCACTTCAAAGCGGGAATTTCACACAAAATGTAGTGATTTTGTTTGCACCCTTTGTGTGAGAATTTACAGCGTATAAAAGCGGTCTGGGGATACTTTGTCGGAAGGTATGTGTAACCTAAGATGACTCCGTTTATGTGTGTGTGTGTGAGTCTGTTTTTGTGCCTCTCGACGGCTTGCAGGGGTCTCCATAGCCGTGTGTGTGTGTGTGTGTGTGTGTGTGTGTGTGTGTGTGTGTGTGTGTGTGTGTGTGTGTGTGTGTGTGTGTGTGTGTGTGTGTGTGTGTGTGTGTGTGCACATCCACATGAAGAGGCTGGCACATGATGCTCGGCGGTGGTCCGAGGCTTTGCTTTCGTTAACGAGATGGAATCCAGAGAACGTCGGCGGCGTGCGGAGCCGTGGTTAGACGGTCTGACCCCTGTGGTCCACGGCTTGAAGAGGGGGATTTGAATGTGGTCGATGAGGAAGATTCATCACTATTTGAAGTCGCCCGCCTTGCTAAAAATATATGTGTGTATCTCTGCTTCGAATTCACATTCCAAAATCGGTGTGTGGAAAAGCAAATATGCCCCCAATTACAACTTCCTGCGTGCTAATGACTTTGATGTCGATGAGATTAAAGTGAAAAAGTGTCTGGTGGAACAGGAAATGAGTATTTGTTTCAGTTCACAGGGATTGGAGGAGTTATTAGCCTGTTCAAGCACCTTTTTAATTTATTCCGGCATGATTCAGGTCAGCAGTGGCACACAAACTTGTAAATAGATGAGTGAATGTGTGTGTGTGTGTGTGTGTGTGTGTGTGTGTGTCTACTCGCATGTATTACACATACTTGACGGTCGCTGTGTTTGTATTAGTTTGTGATCGTCGCGTAATCTGTAACGGAAACCGTCAATTCACAGCTGTGTGTGTGTGTGTGTGTGTGTGTGTGTGTGTGTGTGTGTGTGTGTGTGTGTGTGTGTGTGTGTGTGTGTGTGTGTGTGTGTGTGTGTGAACAATACTGAATTGTGTCCCATTCATCTATCGGAGGACCAGTTTGGGTCGAGCTGTTGTTCAGCTTTTCTCGCGTGTTCTCCGACCACCGGCTCCACGCCCCCCCAACACACACACACACACACACACACACACACACACACACACACACACACACACACACACACACACACACACACACACCAGTGTTGCGCCGAAGGTGACTTTGACCCCTCGTCCTCTTGGCTTTAATTCATCTGCTGGCCAAACAACGCTGTAATTGACTCTCGGATAACAAACCGGAGGACGCGTCGCCCTTCAACCACCGCGCAAGACGCAACAACAACAACAACAACAACAACAACAACAACAACAATTTAAAATCTCCTTTTGTTCATTTTTTTTTGGACGCCTTAGATTGGATCTGATGCTCTTAAGATGCGTTTGTCGAGAGTTCAAATCCTTGCCCACCGGCAGCTATAATGCGCTCCCTCCAGCCCCTCCACGCCTCACAAAGCCAATTTGCACTTTGGCTTTGAATAGCAGCCAAAACGCGCGAGATATTTTTACCCGGGGCCCATGATCTCGCTTGATCTGAGTCGGCGCAGGTTGTTAGCCGAGGCGATCGCATGCACTTGACCCGTTGGCGCGGGCGGCGTGGGCACACAACGCTGAGACAAGAATGAGGAAGAGGAATGCGAGTGTGTGTGTGTGTGTGTGTGTGTGCAAGCTTTACAAGCCAGCTCTTTTTCTACTAAGGAATGAGAGAGCGAGTAAAAGAGAGAGAGATGGAGGCAGGGAGTAGGAGGAAGAGGCGGAGGAGGAGGAGGGGTAGATGCAAGGATTCCTCTGAGATGGAGGCTGCCAGCGCTGTCAAGAGAAGACTGCAGAGGGAGGAACAGAGTGCATGAGAACAAGAGGGGAGGAAGCATGCGAGTGAGGAAACTAATTAGAAAGTACCAGAGACAAAAGAAGGAATCGACGAGGAAGCGGCCTCACGGTGACGCCGAGCAGTCGGCCGAAAGCCAAACAAAAGTTGGACTGACCGAATGTTTTGACCTCGTTGTTTGACATGTTTCATCGTCAGATTTTTTTAATAATGTTCCACTTTGCCGGCGGGCAATTGTGTTCGATTAGCATGGCGGCGCATCGCAGGGTCGGACTCAACTCTCCTCTGTCCTCTTCCCCTCGCCATCGAGGGATGAAACGGTGTGAGAGCCAGAAGCTCTACAGCTGTAATCTTTCCTTAAAGCCTATTCAATGACACAAACTGTCCCCCTCGTTTCAGGCCTAATGCATTACATCCACCCATCTTTACCTTGGCGCCCCACCCCCCCCCCCCTCCACCTTTACTGCTGACTGTGTCTTGATTGCCGTTGCTGCTTTTCGGATGAGTTATGTGCTCGGTGAAAGTGGGCGAAAGGCCGCAGATGGAAACCATGCCGGCTGATGAAGGCGAGGTGTGATCCGCGGCGCTTTGTGTGCAGTCCAGAGTCGAGATCCAATTTCTTTCTGCCTTCACCTGATTCGCAGGTTTCTCTTCGGACTATTACGAACCCGTTTAATTCTGCTTGAGCTCGACGATCGGGTAAACGTGGCATTTTGTTGAATCCCTCGCGGGGGTGATGTCATGTCAGGGTGTAGCGCTGTTGACACCCAGGTGAATTATCCACCCTTCTGCTCTCGTCTTGAAGCAGCGTCTGACTCATCGCCTGGCACGCCGCGGACAAAATATCAGATGAAGCCGCTTGATGTTAAGTTTGGTTTCTTCACTCCTGCCAGCAAACGTCAGCCCAGGTTTCATCCGAACGGATGCTCCGTCACCCGGCTCCTTCTGTCCTCCTTCATCTCTCTCAAAAGCCGGTGCTGGTTTATCGGCGAGTGGAGCACGACGGGTATTGTAGTTAGCGGATCCTCAGCGCCGGGCGCGTCACTCCCGGCGCTGAGGATCCATGACGGGAGAGAGAGTGTCACCTGCCGCTGTCATCCTGTCCTTCACACGTCGGCTCAGATTTCACGGCGGACCGCTTTACGCCGCCCAACGAGCCCGTCCCCCGGAGGACGGCGTTGATTGGATTAGCGTCGCGACATCGCCGTCGACGTCTTTGGGAAGGAGACGGCGCCCCCTTTGAAGGCGCTAACAGCTGTTGACGATTTGAGGTTTGTGGAGTGAATGTTGCTGCGCTTTGGTGCGGCAACATTTTGCTCGCGTTGCTAGCAAAACCGTTGTGTTCCTCTGGTACGGCGCCTTTCACGCTACGCCTTTTAAACGCGGCGTGGCGCGTTTTTCTAGCGTTTAAAAGTTAAAATATTCTCAACTTTCAAGCGCAAGGTCACGCTCGGCCAAGGCAGCCAATCGGATCAAGCGAGAGGCGGAGCTTTACTCCTTCCTGGGAATTCAAAAGAACATGGCGACCTCCGACGAGGCGCTAATGTTAGCGGTATGGATAGCCGTGGCATGGCGAGCGGAGAAGACCCGTTTCCCCGCTTCGCCTCTTTTACGCCTCCATGTGGCCATGTTGTTATTTGACTTTGAGGCTCCAGCCGCCGTCACATCGCCTTCACATGTCGGTCTCCAGACTCACAGATCTTTTTTTTTGCGGCTGTTAGTCAAGATAATGGATGATGGGAGTGACCGGACTGAAGCAAGTTGCAGGAAGGTTTTTGTATTCGGAGCTGTGGGTGGTTAAACACATACAATACATTCTGTAAATATAGTCGCTTCACAGCCGCCTGTCGTCTCACAGATGCTGCTGTACCCAGTAGGCTCGCTATGGGAGTCGGTGCTCCACACTGTTAAGACGATTTCTTGTCCAACGCCCCACAAAAAAACCTGTTTAGTTGTTTTTTGCATGCCGCTCCACAGAATCTCCACAGAATACAGAATCAATGGCTGTCCGGTGGGATCAGTAACATGGCTGTTAACAGCCGGTGAAGCGTCCTCACAGCGGCGTCCGTACGCGGCTCTGAGGGTTTTTCCAACGTGAACGACTGTCTCCATTTCTTTTATTGAGCTGGAAAGATTTGCAGAGGATTCAAGGTTGTTTTTTCAGCTCTGTGACTTCACATTTATCCAGCGCCACACATTTCCTCCAGGGAGCTAAACAGACTTTTTTTTTTTTTCTTCTTTCTCCCAAAATAAAAATGTATTTCCATCGCCGTCACATGGAGACGCCACAGAACAGTCACATCATAACACGGGGAAACCAAATATACAAGTGACTCTGGACCTGGACGGGTCAGAGCAGTGTGGGCACGAATCTCTTGCTCAACGGCACGCGAGCTGTCGTGGTGGTGTGAGACTTATTAGCCAGAGCTTTCTATTCATTTACATCCAAACTCGCTTTGGGATGTGAAATAGAGCACATGTCTATACAATTTCAGACAGAAAAGTAAAGTATGGGCCCCGTGGATCGAGTCAAAGTGCCGCCACGCAGAGACAAAGCTGTATTTCTGGAGCAATAACAGTTTTAAGGGTCGGAGAGAGCGAGAGACAGAAACAAGCTTTTGTCTTTAATGTCATTGTGTTCCTATAAAAATGCCCAAAATTGCACGGCGGGATCGCGAATTCTGGATACGTTTGTTTTGAGTTTCTGTACCCTGGAGTCATAATGTTTTAATTTGGCTTCCCCCCCCCTTGGTTGTGAAATTCCCGTGGCCTGCTGCCGCGTAAACAAAACACATTTAGCATAATTGCACCTCTGGTGTCGGCCATTCTTCAAGGCAACGTATTGATTTTCTCTCTCCCTGTCTTTCCCACTCTGCTCTTTGTTTTTCTTCTCCTCAGCTTTATTTTCCCTCTTGCATTCCTCGGCCAGAGTTCTCTCTCTCTCTCTCTCTCTCTCTCCCTCTTTCGTCTCCCCCGCCCTCCCCCCTCATCACCCGCTCTGTCTTTTCGTGGACGCCGGCGCTCGAGTGGAAAAATAGCGACAAGAATGCAGTTCGATTACAGCGAGCCAGAATATAATGTTCACCTTTAATGACGCCGACGAGGCCCGGCCCGCTCGCCGGGGTCGGCCTCTCGTTGAAGCGGCGGCTGCTGGATGCGGCGGCGCTGTTTCAGGAAGCAAAGTGAAGATCATTCTTTAAAAAAACAAACAAAAAAAAAAACACTTGTAGCTGTGATTTATCGTGCTGATTTGTTAAAGCACACAATGGCAGCTCTGCAGTATGTGGGAGGGATCCTGCAGACGGCTTCCTCTCTGAAATTGGAGACGAGTGCAGTGGAGTCCTACTGCGCTTCGGACACACACACACACACACACACACACACACACACACACACACACATGCACATGCACACGCTCTTGAAAATGTATGGAAGGAATTTTGCATCAGAGCCACAGATGGTGTTGCAATAACTTTTGGCAAAAGAAATGTCATCAATTTTTTACACGCAGCTTTAACTATAATTGAGGAGCAGATGAGGGCCATGAGACGCTCTTCCCTCCTGATTACCTCCTGAAAGAGACTCATTCCTCTTCCCCGGGCCGGCGGGAGGAGGTTACCTGCAGTGCGTCGGGCCTCCTCTCTGATTTCCTCTCAGCCGCTTCGCCCTCCTGGAGGTGAAGTGGTCGTCCGAGTGGAGGTCGAACGCCGGTTGTCGTCTCTTTGTTTGCATTCGCAGCTTCTCATGAATTCTGCATGAACGATTGCTGCGAAGAGACGAGGATGCGAGTGGATATGAAACGACCTGTGCTCCTGTTGGCCGTCCATGGCGCCTCCGTGTCCATCTTCATCTCTCTCTCTCTCGCTCTCTCTCTCTCTCTCTCCCTCTCTCGCTCTCTTCCGCTGTGAGTTTTGTGTTGAATTCAATCTGCGTTATTGAGCAAACATGCCGATAATGATTTGCAAATCCGCCCGTGAAGATGTGTAATAGTAGCCTCCTTCTCTCTGCGTCTCGCTCTCTCTGTCTTGTTTTCTTTTCAAATATGACCTTTTTTTAACCAGGTAAAGTCTTACAGTGATGACCTGGAGGCACAAACAGCTCAGATACAATACAGGATGACAAACATAACAATACAAATAAAAAAGAGGCTAAAAACTACAACACAGATACATAAAAAAAATGACATTGACATCAGTATTCATGCACCAATTATCAAAAACATAACCACACAAAATATATTTGTTCAACTATTTCAATTGAAAACATATTCATATTGCTGAAACACAGAAAGCCGTGCAGTATTCAGAGATATTGAACTAAATAAAGCCAAATAACCCCCCCCCCCCTCCACACACACACACACACACACACACACACACACGCATGCATATGGCCAATTATCCCCAGCCTGTTGCAGCACATTCATATCTGTGTCTAACACCCCGTTTGTTCACGCTCTGCTCGACGTGTGTTGAATCCACTTTTGACCTGTTCCTATCGGGCCGCCGTCACAGGTGAGCGTCCGTCCGCAGCGCTCACGGCGTCGGGTTCGTAAACGCACACGAGAAATAGACATCGCCTCGAAAATAAACCACGTGGAGATCAGAGGGGGTGACGAGCGATGAACCGTTCCTAATGACCATCAACATTTTGACGGATTGATTCAAACACGCTTTCTGACGGGCACACACACACACACACAGACACACACACACACACACCACAGAGCGTGTCTCTCGCTCAATGCTTTGAGAACATGAATCGCACGCCGTTCCTTCATGTAAAAAAACCTCTTTTCATGTAAGCTGCCTCTCCGGATGATTGACCTCCAGTCAGTGCCGTACTCGTGTACAAGTAGGTACACGCTTTGTGCTATCTGGACACACTCTCGCACCTCTTGAATGTCAGTACCCATGTAGTGTGATGTCGCCGAGCGGATTAACATACATAAAGCATGCTTACAAGAACACGCCGAGACAAACACGGCTAACGAGTCCACGGGCACATCGAGCCGTCTGGTCGCTGCTGGAGTTTGTTTATGAATGCCCTTTTTTATTTACACACATCAGCCTCGTGTGTGTGTGTGCGTGTGTGTGTGTGTGTGTGTGTGTGTGTGTGTGTGTGTGTGTGTGTGTGTGTGTGTGTGTGCGCAGTAAGCGAGGCAGTCAGGAAGTCATCGAGGGCCCCTCAAGTCTATAGGAATGCAGGATGAGGGGGGATGGGTGAGCGAGGTTTGGTTTGACAGAGAGGGAGAGAGAGCGACTGAGAGACTTGGAGAGCGGGGCATGGCTCTCTAAATTTGAGGACACACACACACACACTCGCACTCACACACACACACACACACACACTGTGTCTCTCACTCGACAGCAGCCTACTATATTTTTACAGTATGAATAGACTCTCACAGATGTTCACTGTTTATATGGCCTTCATCAGCTCAGATTCAACCCTCCTTCTGAGCAGCTGTGCCAAGCACACACACACACACACACACACACACACACACACACACACACACACACACACACACACACACACACACACACACGTATACCAACAGGCTGGAACTTGCTATTTTTAGCCGCTGCCTTGGGTGATGAGGAAGCTGAGAGTGCAGCAACAGGCAGAAAGAAGTCTCCTCTTAAAAAAAAAAAAGACAAACTCATTTGCAGTCTTCTCTGCTAATCACCTGCACACCTTTCCTCTCCTTCCTTCATCACGCTTCACTGGTTTCCAAAATGAAACCCAGGCCTTTCCTCACCTGGTTTGGATAACTCAGGCGGCAGAAAAACATTTAAAAACATTTTTTTAAATACATCTCACACTCCTCAAAATGTCTGACGCTGACTTTTTTAGGCTGATGGCCGCCCGTGTTTGTTTTTCTTCATTTGAAAGCACTTGGCAGGATCCAACCTGCATATATATATATATATATATATATATATATATATATATATATATATAATGCTGAGGTCTGATACCAACCACTGCCTTTTGAGGATTTAGCCAATGTGCAACGTGTTGTTGCCTCCAAACAAACATTTTGTGATGCTAAAACTCTGCGATGACGTGCAGCTTTAGTCGACAGCACAGTAATATGATAGTACTGTAATATGATGGTACTGTAATATGTAATCTTCACATATAGCAGCTGGAGAGAGTGGTAGATGTTCAAGGTCTGGAAAAAGTCCTGAATAAAACTCGGATAAAGGAGGAAAAAAGGGAAGTTGTCTCCTGTGTGAAGCCCGAGGAGTCAACAAGCCTCTAAAGGTAGCAACGACACACTGCGACACACTCGAGGCGTTTGTCTGCTCCTGTTGTAGGTCTGTCCACCTCTGCAGTTCTTCTGGATGTTCTCTGACTGTCCACTAAACTAATAAAGAAATGTGTGTTTTCAGCCTTTTGAATTTCAATGAGGCTCAGACGCGAACGCATCGGAGGGGCCGGGGCGAGCGCGGGTTAGGTAAAATTGATTTTCGGCTGAGTAAAAGCAGATGCTTGAGAGGGAATGAGTGGGCACACACACACACACACACACACACACACACACACACGCAGACACAGACGTCAGCAAGAATATGCCAGCACGTATGCACAATCACACACTCACACACACTCAGCCCACTCGCACACTCATATATTCAGGAGGAAGGTTAATTGAAGGTTATAACTGGGGAGCTGAAGACGAGAGGCTTTCAGCGGTAACGTGTGTGTGTGTGCGTGTGTGTGTGTGTGTGTTTCACCCCCTTTGCTTGCCCTGACCTCCTCATTTCTTCTCCATTCTCTCTCTCTCTCTTTCTGTCTCCTCACCCAAAGCCCAGTTTAAATGTGCAGCCATGCAGATACCTACAATCTCATTAATTCAACCCATCGGCTGTACTGCAGCGTGAGCTCCCCCCCCCTCTTTTCTCCCCCCTTTCCTCCCCCCATATGCAAATTCTTTCTCTAAAAGGTTAATATAATCTGCAGCTGCTGAGGTTAACTATCTGTGGATACACTCTCAGAAGTGATGTGTTGACACATCTCCCCGCTTTGTGTCCGTCCAGCGATCTCTTAGTCCGTGCACATTTTGTAAAAATATCATATAATATTCTACATCATTATCTGGTTTGTTATTAAAACATTTATTAATGACATTAATTCCCAAAACAAAAGGTTCCAGTTAATAAAGAGAAAAATCATTTAATGTGCTTTTGAAAAGGTGAATAGGAAGCGTAATAAATTAAATGTCAATTTATAAGGAAAATCTAAAGCAACTTATTAATAGCCTTAATGTGTAATATATCTTTTTTATGAAATGAACAAGACAAAATGAAATATTAACGCTTAAACAAATGGCTGTGTGGTCGGTTTCCAGCGACTCAAACTCTCACTGGAAACCTCATATTCAGCTGTTTCGGTGGTCTGGCTGCTGGTGAAAGCATTGAGACGAGTTGATGCTGGGAACCAGTGGAACCAGTGGAACCAGTGCTCCGACTTCCTCTCCGCCGGAGCGACGGTCAGGAATATGAATGAAATCCTGATGAGCTCCGGTGGGGATTCTCTGTGGCCGACCGAGACCTCCGACCTCCGACCTCCGACCTCGCCGCCGATGGGAGAAATAACACTTTCCCGTCGGCACAAAGACGAGGTAGCCATCCCATCATGGAACCTTCTGTTCACGCGCGATAACCGGGCGCTAAAACTTAATTTATGAAATGGATTCGAGCGGACGTCGAGCTTTCAGTTTGTTGGAGCGTCTTCTGGGCAGCAGAGTCGCGTTTCCATCTCGAATTGTAAAGCTATTCCTAATCAAATACCGCTAGCGTTAGCGCCTCGTTGGAGGGAAGCCATTTTCTTTTGACTTCCAAGCTGTTCACACCACACGGGCACAGGAAGGAATAAAGCCCGCCTCTCGCTCGATCCGATTGGCTGCCTTGGCCGAGCTAAGAGTTGAGTTAAGAAGATTTAAACTTTAAAACGCGCTGAAAAAACGCTGAAAAACGCGACGCGTAGCGTTAAAAAGGCGTAGCATGAAAGACCGTACCAGAGGAAAACAACGGTTTTGCTAGCGATGCGTTTTTGAGAGTCGCGTCAGGTGTGATGAGCCGCTGAGGAGTCACGATGTCATTCTTCCCAGCGCTAGCTTAGCGTAGCGTTAGCTCCTGTCATTGAGGATAAAACCCTGCGGTCAGTGTTGAGTGTTGGCTTTACGTGATGGGAAGCGTTGATGGCCGTGTGTGTGTGCACGTGCATCACTTTGTATTCATGTGTGTGTGGATCCATATATATATGTGTGTGTTTGCACAATGCAAGTGACACTTGTGCACACTGGCCCTTTGTATCGGTGTGTATTTGCCTTTGTGCGCATCGATGTGCGTGTGTGTGCGCCCCTCCATCGTCGCCCTCTCAGAGCCTCTCTCACACACACACTCATTAAAATGTCATCCCAAGCAGGGCCATCTATTCTATCTGAGGAATGCAGGCGGCGAGGAGGGACTGAGGCGGCGGCCATATTGAATTTCTGCAAAAACGGAGATGCTGTGAGGGTACAAGACATAATGTACCTTTTTGTCTGTGTGTGTGTGTGTGTGTGTGTGTGTGTGTGTGTGTGTGTGTGTTTGCAGTCCCGTTCATTGAGTACCTTTTAGAGGTAAAGCGGTTCGTATATTCTCTCTTAACCATTCGGTGCAGGACGTTCAGTCTCGCAGGAAAAGAGGAGTGCGAGTTTCAAATGTCAGGTTTTGGGGGTTTTGTGAACACACTCGATTGCAGACGATACACAAAAGCATGTCGTCAAAGTGCGACAGCGTGCTCGTTGGCCATTATGGAAAACGTATAACATTATTGTTCCAATAATCCCTAATAAGTCTCATCCGCCTGTGAAAACATCAATAAGTGTTTTGTACTAAGGACACATTTTATATACCTAAAGGAGAATTGTAGAGATTTCCTAGAATAGACCCTCAGAGATACAATTTGCAAACTCGAACAGGACTGCAACAAATTCATTATTGAACACCAATGACACAAACTTGGAGGATTATTCCAGGAATGCTAATGAGAAACCACAGAAAATGAAAGCAGCAGCTGCTCCAAACTCCGCTCAACACAGCAGAGCATTGCTTTCAGATTACGTGGAGCTTCACTTCAGAGCCGTTGACAAACTCCCACTTTCTCTCGCCTGCGTCTTGTTTCTGTCTCTCGCCCCGTTTCCCTCCAACCCTCCAAAGCTTCACTTCCACGGTAAACACAAAGATGCATAATTGAATCGTGATCGATTCGTTTGTTTCAAGCTCAAATGTCAGGGTGTCATTCGATAGCTCCACACCCCTTCACCCGCCTCCTCATTACTCCACGGGGCCAAACAACAGGCTTCCCTCCCTTTTAATGATGGTGATGAAGAGGACGAGGAGGAAGACGAGGAGCAGGAGGAGGAGGAGGAGGAAGATGCCTCGCTGCTACCGAAATGCGTTTATTGAAAAACTTGCCGTTTGGTTTTAGCACTGATCTGTGGGATTCACGATTGCTTGCTGTGTGTGTGTGTGTGTGTGTGTGTGTGTGTGTGTGTGTGTGTGTGTGTGTGTGTGTGTGTGTGTGTGTGTGTGTGTGTGTGTGTGTGTGTGTTCCCACACTGTGTGCCTCGCTCAAACAACATTTTTATTCTGTACATTATGACAGAGCCTAAAAGGTGTGTGTGTGTGTGTGTGCGCGTTT
This sequence comes from Clinocottus analis, assembly GCF_023055335.1. NCBI lineage: Eukaryota > Metazoa > Chordata > Actinopteri > Perciformes > Cottidae > Clinocottus > Clinocottus analis. The sequence continues at coordinate 9,169,988 of NW_027175965.1, forward strand.
GCATGTGTGTGTTCCCACACTGCTCAAACAATATTTTTATTCTCTACATTTTTACAAAGCCTAAAAGATGTGTGTGTGTGTGTGTGTGTGTGTGTGTGTGTGTGTGTGTGTGTGTGTGTGTGACCTGCCGCTGTTAGCATAACTGTGTGAAGACCGGTCGCTGTGTTGTTATTTTCCTCCTCTGCTCCCAGAGAGCAGACAGGAGGAGGACGGAGGGAAAGAAGTAGAACAAACAAGAAAAAAAGCAAAAAGCAGCGGATGAGCGACGGCTAGCCGAGAAGAGAGAGAGAGAGAAAGAGAGAGAGAGAGGAGGATGGGAAGAGAAAGCAGCGAGGGGAAGTTTGGAAAAAGCCGAAAGAAAACAAGTGATTGTCAAAGGCATTAAGGGAGGGCTGGCGGAGCAGGAGGGAGATTGAATGACAACATTTATAGAAAAATAAGGAAAACAACAGAGGAGTGCAGACATGAAGCAGAAGAGCCGGAGGTGAAGTCTCTGCTTCACGGCATCAAACAAAACAGCACGTTTGTGCAGAAAATCAAGCACATTACCTCCAGAGCTTGATTAAACTATGAATAAAATATTATTCATTCAAATACATCACATGATTGCTGCTTCCTGCGCTGCTGGCTGGGAGCAGGTCTCCACCGGTTCAAGCCAACGCCGCTAATGCTAATGCTAATGCTGCAAGGCGGCACGCAGCTTCAGGTTCGAGTTTGAGCTTGAATGATATAGTTTATGAAGGTTCACGATAAGAACAATGATGGACAGACGTGCAGGAGGCTGAAACACACAACACCAGAGGGGCGGAGTGTGTTTAGCTTCATTTAGAGCTGCTAGTTGAACGTCATTAAAGAGCTAGCCGCTTCCTGTGTAATTAACGGCTGCAGCAGCAGCAAGTATTCACATGCAGTTATGTGTTTGTTTGACTTTTTATTCATTTTAAGAGGGCTACATTTGTTCAACTTTGTTGTCATTGCACATCGTACAAATACTGCGACAACAAAATGGAGCTTGCAATGAAAATAAAGTGCAATGAAGCAGCTAGGGTGCAATGCAGTTTGGTGAAAAAGAATGAATACAGTACAAACAATTCACACATATGTATATACATTCTCTCTCTCTCTCTCTCTCTCTCTCTCTCTCTCTCTCTCTCTCTCTCTCTCTCTCTCTGTTGAGTCTCTGTCAGTTTGTGTAGAAACGATGATTCAAGTGATGAACTCCCAGATGTGGCTAAATATTATAAAAACCACATTTGGCATCGATGCAGACGTCTCAGAAAGAGAAAGTGGAGCGAAGGAACGACAGTGAGTGATGGAAAGAAGATAATCAGTTAATGAAAAACAAGAGCGAGAGAAAGTTGTGTGTGTGTGTGTGTGCGTGCGTGTGTGTGTGTGTGTGTGTGTGTGTGTTGGGGGGTACAATAGCCTCAGTGTTATCTACTGAGGATGATGAAGGAAGAGGGGGCAGCTGGTTCACATTTCCATGGTGCAGGGGGATGGCAGCCAGCTGCACTACAGCGCTGGAGTAGCCTTCACACACATGCACACACATGCACACACACACACACACACACACACACACACACACACACACACACACACACACACACACACACACACACACACACACCGTAAAAGGCTGGATATAGCTGTTGTTGCTCTGGGTTCATTTCAGAGCCGACCTGGCGATGAGCTTCAATCCCAGCTGACTGAGGCCTCTTGGGATCTTGTTCGTGACAAACACACACTAGATACACACATTTGTTTATTTGGGGCACAAAGCGTTTAACAAACGACACATTTTGCTGCGTGTCTTTCATTTGTGTGGAAAGACTTCCTGAACTTCGTTGTGAAGTTTCTCCAAATCAACGAGGATCCCGTCTGATGCGTCCATGACGTCATGAGAAGTGCTTTAAAAACGCCTTCACTGGCTTCAGGTGGATGAAAGCAGCGAGGAAAACAATCATTTTTGATGTATTGTTGCATTTTAGCACCCTCTAGAGAGTGTGATTATAATCTAATCTAATCTAACAACAAACGCCATCATCATCATCGGAGGAAGACATGATGTTTTTTTATTTTTTCGGTATATATATATCTATATCTGAATTGCTTCGTCTTAATTCTGCTTGCACGCAACCTATAGGACTGAGACTGAGCCCATAGTTAAACACATAGTGTGTGTGTGTGTGTGTGTGTGTGTGTGTGTGTGTGTGTGTGTGTGTGCGTGCATTTGTTGACCCTTCAGCAGCTCATTTTGTGTCATCCTCTCTAATTTACCTCAGAGGTTTCCCCGCTGTTATGCCAGCAAACACAGGGCTGAGATGGAAGGGTAATAGAATACTGATTAATTTTACAGTACCTGTTAACCGTGTGTGTGTGTGTGTGTGTGTGTGTGTGTGTGTTGGTGTGCACGTGCGTGTGTTTGTGTGTACAAGGGATATGTGGATAGCGATAACGTACTCGGGCTCCATTGCATAACCCACAGAATGCACACACACACACACATTTGC